>NW_027175820.1:17996316-18171316 GCF_023055335.1 Clinocottus analis | reverse complement strand
TGACTGCTATGGAAGGATGGATTTACACTCTTGAGTAATTAGCGATAGTGGAAGAAATTGATTGATTATTTTGGCTCATGCTAGATTACAGATTGTAAATCCAGCATCTGTCAAACATTTTAACAAAACAACCCTTTTTATACCTTTATCCAGAACACTATAGACAATCATTCTTAAATACTAGTTGTTGAAACTTTTTTGAAATCTACATGCTACCTGCTACTGCAGATATACACAACCACAATATCAAAATAAAAATCTGCATAAACCTAAAATATACCTTACATAATTAAAAAGAAAACTACTTTTGACATGTCCCTTGGATATTGCTTGTGATGACAGTTGGACCACATAGTTACCTTAAGTGCAGGAACACACACACACACACACAGTAGCATGCACGCACACAAACACACACACACACACACACACAGCACAGCACAGCAACACACTAACCTGAACATCTCTTCTGATTTCGATTATACCATAAGTCAATTGTTTATCTTGATTGAAAGAAGTTCCAGTTCCTCTTTAATGATCAATAGAGGGAAATCAGCAGAGTGTAATCTAGATAGGCAGTCGAGCTGACCACAGCCGGACACGCCCGATAAACAACACTGTCACACCAGCCAATAAACAGCACTCAGATTCAAAGAGGTACAGCACAATAACACTTCACACTTACTCCAGAGTCGTTACACAGGAAGGAGAAGGGCCAAATTATAATGAACTGCTAATTAGTAAATAGCTCATGAGTAGCTCGTCATTCAGTAGCGACTACTCTGGATGTCGTGCGCACTGTTACACAATCAAGTGTAACGTGTTACTCTAAACCGACTCTCAATCTATTTATACCATTTATTCTTAGATCTCATTCACCATTACACCCTTATACTAGCGGGCCCTCAAGCAAGAGATCACGGTCTGATCAGCTGCATTACTCACCTTCCATTGCATACTTCATATCTAGGGCAAAGAGGCTCCACATGATCTCGGCGCTGATCTTGCCCGCATTCAGCTCCTGCGGGAACCTGATGGAATTGAAAGGGATTCCAATCAGACTCATTTCCGTACAATGACACACTCGAGTGGGTGGCCCGATGGCTCGGCCCACCCGGAATCTCTAACGAAAGACTTAACAGATGTGCAGGGAGACACGGTTGGTGAATCTCGTAATCTAATAATCCCGGGTCTTTTCTAAACCTGGTTGAATTGGGGAGGAATGGAGACGCATGCACATGGCATAGAGATTAGAAAAAGTGCAAGAGACAGAGAGCGAGAGGAAAAGAGAGGGAGAGAGAGAGAGAGAGAGAGAGAGAGAGAGAGAGAACCTATTTGGTGCTATTTTGAATGGCTATAGATTTTCAGTCAAATCTTGAATGTGAGGTGTTAATGGTTTAATCAGCCACATTTTCATACAGTGATAGGAGGACATTTATAGATGACAGGGCCTTGGCCTGAGAAAGGTCAATTTATTTGGAAATGTTTTACTTTTGCTGGAGACCGCCATGTTTCTGACAACAAAACACATCGGTCTGACGGTTTCCATTCAAACAGTAATCATCTGCTCAGGAAAGACATTTGCTGCAATCCACTGCCTACACGCACACACACACACACACACACACACACACACACACACACACACACACACACACACACACACACACACACACACACACACACACACTTTCCTCTTCCCGCCCCAACCCAAACTGCACACATTCTTTCAGGCAAAGGAACAAACACTGCAATAAGAAAGCAAATTTGGGAAATAAAAAACAACAACAAAAAAAACAGAGACACAATTGCTCCCTCTTTCATCTCTATCACTCTCAGATTATGTCTCTCCCTCTCTCTGTTTCATCATGCAAGTGCACTGTGGGCGAGGCAGTCAATAGAAAAAGGGCAAAACATGAATATAACATCTGCAGCTACTGTGCATGCTTGTAGATGGTTTACGATCTACTTTGACGTGAAATAAATTATGTTCTGTGGTTCACGAGCCGAATGATGAGCGTTCATGGAAATAATCTCAAAAGCTTCTTATCTGTCACAGTATTTTAAACACCTGCAGGATCCAGTTGTATGTTTCCAATCATAACATACATTCTGTAGATCACTCTACTGGCTCAAAAAGCCAAGCAAGATTCAGAATAAATGTTCTCAGCGCAGAACAAGAGCAACATTTCATCAGTTTTCCCTCTGGCAACAGCTCCCATTATTTAAAGGCAACAAGTCCACTCCTGGGTTTATAGTGAAAAAGCATCAGAGTTGCTGTCACTCTGGAACTTGACCAGGGGAATGTGGAGGAAATGGGCATGAATATTGCAAATCTATCATTAGACAGTGTAGGAGAGAAAGCTTAGGGCATAAACAGAGACTTAATAAGCGTCGTAAATCAGCAGGAGGAAGGAGAAAAGAAAAGGGGGAGGCGGACGCGTGAGAGGATATGTATGAGCGAGGCAGAAAAGAAAAATATGATTCATCTCATTTCTTATAGGGTGAATTTCACAGTCGTTTGTTTGATTGTATGAACCTAATCATGAGAGGGATGTAAACACAAACATCCCCTCAACACCTTCACCACAACCAACCTGTTCCTACAAACAAATCTCTTATCGGTTATATAACTCAGCGACACTGCGTTCCCCTTTTATTCATCCGTCCTATGGTGAGCCATACAAATAAACCATTTTTTACCGCTGACTTCTCTGGCAGCCTCCCAGCATTTTTACACAACACTGTGCTCATTCATGTCTCGACTATCAGGAAATACATTTTTCAAATTTAAAGGAGCAAGAAGGTTTTTTATTCCACCCTCACATTCTTTAAACAAAAAAAAAGGACATATTGAGTTCACATGAGTATCATTAAAGACCAAAACATCACTATTTTATTTTATTTTATTTTTTTCAATATTTCCATATCAAACAAACAAATGCTTTCTTAAATCTCCTTACCAGTCAACCACATTTATGTCCTTTGGTCACAAATGGTTGTCATAAACCCAACAGCATGACGCTTTACAGCATGTCTCTCTGCCTGTTTGGCGTTTTTAGTGTGGTCGTTTATACCTTTGAAATTTAATGGAAGATATATGGTGTAATGTCATGCATTACACCATTGTTGGCATGTCATGAAAATGTGTAATAAAGCAATTCATTCAGCATAGGTTGAACATGTATTTAATCAGATTGCGTGGTAAAATAAAGAAGTACCTACTGGTTAATGACGGGGGTGTAAGCTGTCCGGTCCTCATCGATTACTGACACCATGAGAGTGATGAGTTTTGGCCAGAAGTCCAGGTTCTTTATAGACGGACCCTGCTCCTCTCGAGGAATCTCCTGCTTCCGGCTCTACAGAGAATAAAATAAGAATAATGAGAATCCAAAGACAGTTTGAATATGTTGAAGATGAAGCAGAACAACTCTAATTTGTGGATATCACAAAAATTACCTGGGATCACACAAGAAAAGCCCAAAAAAAGATGGTGGATATACCCACAGTCACAGACTTTAACACATTCATTCTGCATTTCATGTCATAATGTTATCTTGCCAACACTATAGTGGTAATATACTTGCAATTTATTATAAATTGAACTTACAGACTAAAGTATGCATTGTATTAATTCTATTCCAGTTCATCTACTATCATTGTTAGTGCTGCAGTCTGACATCCTCGTGCTGGATTCAAATTACTGGCACAAGAAATGCACAGGAAAGAAGTGATGCATGTTTATAATTTGCATTACTGTTTGAAATTGTATTACAGCCTCACTGTTAATATTGTTTGGCTGTTTACTATTGATAATGCAAACTGAACATTTCAAGTTACCATCAATAGATGTTTGTTTACTGGGAGGCAGTCACAAAAGAAAAAAAACAGCGTATTCGTCTTGTCCACAAAACAATGGACAATTATCAGCATTTTTCCTATCTTTTTTGACGGTGAAGTTATTTTAAATATTGCAGGGAGAACAGAAGAATAATGCACACTGAGCTGCAGGCTGTAAACCTGCAACTCCTTATCATGGCAACCAACTCCGGTCACCGTGCCCTGCTGTTGTGTGGAGCACGAGCAAAACAATCACATAGTGATTGAAGCCACGATGGAAAAGGCAGATTATCAACTGAGCTCTTTTTTTACAACCGTGGGAGTGTGTTTGGCTGCATCGGAAACAGATACTCTAAACAATAAACCTTAAGGATTACAACTTTAACGTTTTTAAAAGCCTAATTGCCCTCCGTTATGTGCTTATGTAGACGTGAGCGTGTCAAAGTGTGTTGCCGAAATCTCTGTGGCGGCACCTCGGTGAAAGGTGTTACATATGAAACGTCTCCGTGACTCTACCATCTGCTCACCCCACACTGAGTGTAACCACACTGATCTCCGGTCAGCACCTAACTGTCACAGTCAGTCACTCTGCCATGAGCAGCTTCCACAGAAAACAAGCAAAGCCACGCACACAGAAAATCCACAGCTGAGGGCACAAGCTGGAACACACTCAGCCATACTGACGGTATGTATCTGTATCATACACTGGCATGATAATATGCAAACACACCCACGCTTATGCTCACCGACAATGACAAATATAATCTGCTGTATGACTGTGTGTTATGGAAATTTACACTGCCAAGCGGGATGCAGTGCACATTCTCTCATTTGTGTGTGTAACTCCAGACTAAAGCAAAATCTTGATGTATGTTGGTGAAAATGAAGTTGTGTTAAAAATGAAATATGTTCCAATCGGTTATTGAATAATTTAGGTTGAATTATTTAACAGCCTTCTGTGCAGCACGGAGAGGAGACGCGTTAGTGAGAGCTTGGGAAATGGAAAAGCAACGCGAGTCAATTCATCATTGATCCGGTCCTCGCAATCGAATCAATTCCCTCAATAATCAAATTGTGTCTCGTGACGTTGATTCTTGTTTTGAATGTTTGGTGATGCAAGGCGAACGTTTAAGCTGGAGGAGCTACAGAATTTAATCTCACAGGAACAAGAAACGCAGACACGGCTTACAGCTGATTCTGTGACAGTCAGTCGTGTCAACCCAGGGTTCACCACTTTAATCATTTGGGTTTGAGACTGCAAAAGTTAAGTCACTGAGCGTGCCATGGTCATAAAAAAACAGATTACTGCTCGTTCCATGGGAGGTTCCATCCCAGGCATCATATTGATCAAAGGCTCATTTAACTTCTTATTTGCATATCCACGAGAGTTTTCTACATAGCAAGACATGAGGAATGCACTGGTTTTTTAATGTGGAGGCAACAGGGAGCTTTACATGTAGCAGAATCAAAGACTGTGTTGGGACTCGCGTTTGAAGCTGGATGCTTGATGACCTTCTAGTTCATAAACCCAGGAGAGTAAATCATCTTCAGTATGCACTACTAGAACTGGTGAAGAATGGCTGAGATGCTAAACCACATTGCTTTGTGTCATCATACATAGAGGCATAGAAGCAGAACCTGAAACAGATTTGTTTGATTTAATTATGAAACCAAAAAAAATGGAAAGGTTAGCAAGAGATTAATAAAGGATCAAAGCAAATAGGAAACAGGCCTGCCATCCACTTTGGCCTCTAAAACATAGCTAATGAGTTCAAAGAGGAAGGCCTGGCCTGGTATGAGACACCCGGGCCATCGGGGGGAGATATGCTACTACAAGATGAATATCTGTTACATTGGAGGCATGATATAATTAAACAAATATCTCTGCATGAGGTGACTCAGCTATGCAAAACCTGTCACTGGGTGTATATGCATGTATGAAGGACACTGAAGGTTGTGTCATCCCCATTAAATTGGATGCAGTATGCATCCTGCTAAAGTATAGCACCGTCTCCCTCTGCTCATCTGTATTCACCTCGAGTCGGTACAAACTCATTGGTAAAGGTGATTAAGTAGCTTGCTGTCTTTTTACAGTCGGCAACACACCCATGGGCTTTACTCCCAGTTGTACAAGGAGATGAATACTGTACTGAACTCAAAGTGCATGGTAGAATGGTGGTCGGGGCACCAGCAGAAAATATTCGTAGCAGTGTATCACTGCTCGAGAGGGTAGCTTGTGTTTTATGTTTATTGTTTAGCACTTTCAGCCCCTGTGTGGGAGGAATCAGCATCAGCATATCACTGGCTCCTCATCAATTCTCGCAATGTGACACAAATTACAGAGTCTCTGATTGAAAGATGTTCGTGGAGAATGTGATCAAATCCCCAAGAGAGAGAGAGAGAGAACGAGAGAGAGAGAGAGAGAGAGAGAGAGAGAGAGAGAGAGAGAGAGAGAGAGAGAGAGAGAGAGAGAGAGAGAGAGAGAGAGAGAGAGAGCTGTGAGTAGAACCAAAGCTGTTGCAATGTATTTTAGCACTCAGAGGAAATAGATTGAATGTGTAAATATTGAAGAAGGAATAACCTCAAAGGCACACTTTCTGAAAACAAACAAAGGCTTCGTCAAACACAGCCATACCAACCATTTGGGTATTGTTGGCAAATATGTGATAATATCCGTTTGAGAGATACCTATCAAATCAATTTGAATTGCCGGCTCACTAACAAGTCAAGTAGTCTTCTAGCTCCTCTGTGACTCGTCTCGCAAACAGGCTGTGAGTTCTTACTTTCGCACGCCTGTCAGCAATCACCAAGCTCCCTCTTCCAAAGCAGAACGCTTCTCTTCATATGTCTACTTTTGCATTCGTATTTGCATAACACATAAGAATGTGTACGTACACGTATACATTTATCAGAGATGCAAGTGCACGCTACAAGGCCTTTCTGACCCGTGCGCCATTATTTGTCATTCACCGAAAGCAAATATGATCCTTTTTCCGTTTGCCCTTTTCCATGAGTCCTTTGCCCTCCTTCCATTTAACCTTCGTCTTGCTTTTTCAAATCACACTTTTCCAGCCAGGCTTAAAGAGACGGTTAAGCCAGATTCTCCCTCTCCTTCCTCCTCCCAGCCATTTTACGCCGAGCCAGAGGCAGAAAGCTTTGTTGTTTGTTATGCAAGATGCCTCGTTGGAGCTTGGATATTTCACTGCCTGCCTGGCCACCGTGACAGCTCTTGTGTCGCAGCACTCAGTCATCGTTAGCAACTGGAGAATCAGGGTCTGAAATGTGTTCTGAAATGAGTCAAAGGCTACCTAGCTCATGTGGACATAATAATTTAGACTCAAAGGGAGATTTGCTCTGGAATGCAGTTGATGTCTTTTTCTTTCTGCTGCGGAGGAAACAATGACGGAAAGGTTGTCAATTTGTGAAACTATGGTGGACGAAGATGTAATTAGGGAAAGCGTCTATCTCTCCGGTTTGGTAATTGCTTACAACCCCTCAGGCTGTTTAAACAAAGAAAGCTTATTATTCAACTTTTGAGCGGATTGCACCCATTATCTTCGAGGACATTATCTTCTGAGGTGGGGAGGCCATTCTCCTTAGGAAGTAAAGCGGAAAAAATATTCGGCGGAGCTGCCTGTTGCCTGATTATTTACTCAGGCAAAGCCAAAGCAAGTAAACTAGTCGATGGAAATCTGCATGTGTTTGGAGAAGGCTACTATAACTCAGGACTGGACGAGGCTGTGTTTCCTGAAAAAAGAAAGAAGCGAGTCTATGAGTGCTTAATATGAAAACATGCCCATGAGCGTGCCTAGTTCCTAGATGAGGAGGCAGTATGGCAGCATGCTTTCATTCTAGTTTATATATATCGTTCACATTGACACGTCATGTGCTCATACAATACACAAGTATCCACCGTGACTCTTGAGAGCCAAAGTAGCTGTAAACAGATGAAATAGGGATTTGAATCAGGGAAGTGCTGCCTCTTAGCAGCACGTGAAGAGTGCTTTTATAAGACTCTTCACTCTCTTTTTCTTCGAAGGTTAAACTCCTTCACGCAAAGTTTGCAATAAACACGGTGACCATGAAATATTGCCTGAGATTTCTAGCTACGTTGAATTTAATTTATATATTACCGGCATTGTCACACATCCACACAAAGGACACTAAAGCTGAAAAGGGAAGTTGATTTTTGACAGGATGAAGGTGATACCGATATACGGCGTGCGTGTAGGAACCTGGCAGTAAATTTAGGGCATTTGTGATTTTACCTGGAGTTACTGACAGATGAATTGGAGTGCTCTCAAAGTAGTGACTCTATTCGATGTTATTGTAATGACTTTTAAAGGACAACTGGGAATTTAATGCAAATGTTCAGGCATTATACATGAAATTAAGTAAGCTACATCATTTAGCTTACAGCTCAATGTTTGCAGTGATGCATGTAGTACGTTCATAAAGACGCCATTCAAGGGGGAGTTATCTGGTTAGTGTTGCTTATCTGCCTGACTAATTACCAGATGTTGAGTTGCTAGTTTGAATATTTGTAGATTATGTACTTATAAAAATTAGCAGAGCAGATATATTGTCAGCTGCTTTCATTTCCTTGTGTTGACTCATAAAATCAAGATTTAGAAAAGCAGAGAATATGACCAAAAACATTGACAATAACACTAAACAAATGTGCATGCATTTTTGATAGTCAGTTTGCCAGTATCCTGTGTGAACAATCCATAAAAAAAAATCAATCCTCTTGTTAGAAATATAATTGTTATATTATCGTACCAAATCCTGGCTTATGGCTTTCAACCCAATGAAGTTGCAACAACAACAACAAGCCTAATGAAAGAAACTAAAGAACACTAAAGCTGAACAGATGGTGGATATATACTAAAACAGGGGTGAAAAAAAACAATCTGCATTTATATTGAGATTTTTTTTCTTTGCAGTAAGATGCACAGAGGTTGCTTCAGCAGACAAGGCAATGTTTGTTAAAATGAGGGATGAGAGAGTTTACCTCCCTGTTCTTCTCTAAGAAAATGCAATGACTATCTGATAACTGGTGAGTTTAGAAAGGGTTGGCTGTCCAACGAGCCAATTATCAACAAGCAGCCAAAGCTGAGAGGGCCAGAGCTGGTCCGGCTAGAAAACCATGCAGCGGGCCTTATTTTGATTAGACTCTAACACCATCCACACCTCATAACTGACAGCTTATGCGCTTCTTCATCTTTTTTGGCACGAATGTCTTTGTTGTTGATTTCACTAGACTTGAGTGTTTCAAGATACATGCTCACTGAATCTAAGTGGGAACTCGGCAAGTGTTGAAATGACGCATTGTTTAGTGTGTGTGTGCGTGACTACATCTGTTAGATGCTAATGTGAGGAACACACAGATCTCAAAATGTGCCACTTATTCACTTTTTGGACTGTCTGTGAATTTGCTGAGCAGTCATTAGTTCTTGTGCAACAGTAGAGGTCTGCTTTTAATAAGCTATAAAGGTTGATTAATTGTGGAAGTTAAAAAAAAAGGGTCTGGAAGTGATTTACCTGGTCAAGGAGCTGGTTGTACAATTCATGACAGTTATCAAAAATGTATTTGTATGTGGAGTCCAGACACGCCTTCACGCAGTCCTTCACCACCATACTGGCTCTTGGTGGACTCTGGAGCTCCTGTACCTGCACACACACACACACACACACAAACACACGCTCATCATTACAATGTTTGTTGTCCGAAGTCTCACAACAATTCATACAACATTAAATCATCCATTAACCACAATGTTAGCAACGCAAATCAATGCCAGTTACGATGTCTTAAATGGATTTTTATGGAGAGGACCATACATCAATGAAGTGATAACGTAATGATATCATGTACCAGAAGTATTACTCCCAAGATATCGCTTCCTTGTGGAAAAACGGCAGCCTTCTTCTATCCATTATGTATCGTGAATTGACATGCGGCCAGACTGTAAATGTGCAGTAAATCGGAGCGTAAAACTGTAGCTCCTGTGAGTGAGCAGCTGTGCGTAGACACAGTGCAGTACGGCATAGGCATGGCACAGAGTGAAAGCCTTGCTAACCTAAAGTGACAGATTTCATTCCTTTGCTCATAGCTGCCATCTTAGCTTCGCTTCAGTGCACCAGCGCTACTCCCCCACTCACGCCAAAAGAGAGCTGAGCGGAGCCTTCATATAGCGCGGCGTGTCAGGACGTACTTTTGGTGGAGAGGAAGACAGAGGAAGACAGAGCTGGACGCGTTTCCATACAGGCTAGCTGTAGTATGCAGGTCAACTCACGTTACACAATCATCGGTCAAGAAAATGGTTAAGCCGTAAGCAATTTGGATTTAAATGGTCAGTGGTGTTGAGAGGGACAGGTTTTTGGGAATTATCAGCGTGACTCAATTATGCATACACAAATCATGTCTGAAATCGATGTGCGTTTATGTTTTTAATTGGATGTTGTGAGATCTCACAGGCATGGCCAGTATTGAAGGTGTCTCAGTCACTGCACAGCTATGGTGAAAGGTTATCGATGATATATTTAAAGGGTAGTGCTGTGCTCCATCATCATTTATTATAATGCTTGTGTACACTGCTTCTTTCAATTCCGCTTAAATCGAGTGCCAAACTCCCCCGTCGCCTATTAAATTGTACTCCCGGCCCATCCAACCTACACATTCTCTCACACACACACACACACACACACATATACACACACGCTACCTTCATCCTGAAGAAGGTGATGCTGGTCAGCAGATCAACAGTGGACTTGAGATCGTGCAGACGCTCTGGGTTTCCTGCAGGGAAATTATCCTGGAGTAAGAAAGAGAGGGGAAAATAACATAAGGACACATCTGGTTCAAAGCAGCCATTTGACATCACGCACCCTCACCCACCACATCAGCTTTGCGTAGCCCGAAACATTGAAATTGATGACAGACCAATGCCCAGCAATCATACCCAAATGGCTGTCTGTCTAATCGTTTACTGGACAAGGGAGGTCTCCGTTGATGAAAACCTCTATTTTGGGGCCATGAAGTCATCAGGCAGCGCAGAGCACCGTGACGGAGAGCATATAAAGCCCTGACAGCATTGAGGAAAGGCCTCGCTGCCCCATACATTAAACTACTTATTCTACATCCTCAGTGCTTTAATAAAATGTAGATTGTTTTCTTTCCTTCCTCTACCTTGTCAATAAAGGCACAATGGGGATTCATGAAATAGAGCCAAATCCTCACAGCAGCCTCTAGGTCTGACAGCACGAGCACAGGGGAGGTCTATCCGAGATCAAGGCCGATCAGCGGAAACAAAACTCTCCTGACATCTTTCCGAGCCGCGTATAGGTTTCTATTGGGTTGATAAATGATTCAAGATGATCAGTCTCCAAAGAAGAAGCAAAAACACAGTTTTGATCAAATATCTGTTCAACACAACGCGAGCAGTGGTCTCAAAAAGAACAGTAGAGAAGAAATCATGAACAGTCAGCTGTCCACATACAGCGCACTTCTCAAGACACATTAGAAATAGTCAAATTTAGAAGTGAAAGTGTACGGTAGTCCCCAGTAAAGATTAACAGCCTCCAGGAAAACAAACTTGACACACATTCTGCACAAGCAAATGTGGACCAGTTATACTATATTTGGCTGCTGAAGGGGGGGAAAAAAGAAAAGAAACTCTGTTGTGAGCAGGCTTTTTTTTACCTCCACTAGATGCATTTTGCATCCCTTCCTTTTTATCTGAACAACATAGTTGTTTTAAGTATTGCATCAATTGTTTCTCAGCAGTTTCTCAGTTTCTCCTTCAATTACGATCAACAAAAAACATTTTCCTACGCTTTCTCTCTCTGCTGATATAGATTTGTTTTCACAATAGCATCACATACATGTAACCTTCAGATAAAAGTGAGACCATCAGTCCATTTGAAACATGGACTCTGTAGCTTTCAATGCAACCTTGAATGTCGCCATTAGCTCACCTCTTGAAATCACCGTGCTGGAACCTTCACGACCACCGCTCAAAATGTGTTTTATCCTTTTACTTTGGTCGTAGGAATTGCAACTTGTATGGAATGAAGCCAATTGAGAGTGCAATTTGTTGCTAAAAAAAGTAATTCTGGAAAATAAATTCAAGGTAATTTGCGAAAACCAATACTCCTCAAGTACTATTAAACTAATATGTGCTTTCTTGGTTTTCCAAAACAGGCATTAACACCTTTTATCTAGGTGAATAAAGAAAATAACCAATGAAAGAGCCGAAAAAATTAATGGAATTTCCACTTGTCAGTCTGCTGATAGTGGAAGTCTGATCCATGGAGCCTACTTGGTTTTTCAATGAAATGATGATTCAAATTGCACGCTTAATAATATCTTATACCATATTTGTACAGTGTAGCATTTTAAATCTGTTAATTTGTGCATTCTGACATTGAAAGGTCTAGCCAATTGGAACAATCTAGCTGCGCAATTATGGTGATTGAAGCCATGGAAAGTCAAGTGCTCATTGACACTCATTATGTTTGCTGCAAAGGAGGTAGGTGGGTTCTTCACAAAAACCAAACATCTACATGCAAAATGTTATGATCACAGCTCCCAATCTAATTAGACATTTGACATCCCGTTTTAATTGCAGATGGCAAAAGTTCACAAAAATGCATTCGTTATTGACTATGTCTGTGCAAAGCAAGTAACAATGAAATAAAATGTATTTAAATTAACAATCAGCTTCAGACCTTATACCATTAGCTTAAAAGGGCAAGGCAAGTTATAGATGTATAGCACCGTATTACACACAGAGGTAATTCAAAGTGCTTCACACTCAAAAGAAAGACAGACAGAAGAATTAAACAAGAGAATGAAATAAATACAGTATTTTACTTTACATTACTGATGTTGAACAAAGATGCAAACCTATTTTCCTCTGCAGGAACCCTACTATCAATGTTTAGTGTTTCTAAAAGCAGTGAGAGTGGTTTAAATAATTTGCCTAACTTTAACAAACGCTCCGTCTGAACACACAACGGCCATAAACGAGAAACTCCAACTTCATCAGCAAAAAGAACAAAGCAACAAGAATCAGATTAAATGCTGAGAAGCAAGCAAGCATACTAAGAAAGCAAAGCATCCACCTCAGAGCCAAAAGTAGACACCACCCGCTCTGCCTTCAGAATATGACGTGAATTCAATTATGAGATGAGACGAGGAGTGAGTGATACTGATGAGCTTTCAGTTATTTGTCTTTGTTCTAGTGTACAATTAATATAGTGTTGGGCCAGTGCCTTTGCTGAGTGCAAAACTTAAAAGCAGTGACTGCTTATAATCAAAAATTGTAAATAAAAGATAGACTGTACAGCTTCATAATTACCATTCATGACTATCCCCGTGTTTAAATATTTAATATTTCTACAGGGGCAGCATAATGGTAAAACAATGTTGCCTGTCAGACACCGGGCATCAAGAGGAGCAAGTGGAGGTAATTATGTGGAAAAAGAGATCAAAAGCAGTCATGCACTGACGGGTACTGGACCTTAAACTGCCACAGGGACACTGCACTGGTCACCCTGCGCTATCCTGAGCAAAGGCCTTTTCCACAGACTGTGTGTCTATGTGTGTGGATGAGTGGCTATTGAAGTTAAAAGTATCAAAAGATTTATTTTTTTTGGCATTGCTGGGCAAAAAAATCCACAATAACCTTTCAGCATATTGTAATTCAAGTGTTATGAGAGTAAACTAGCCTTCTGGAAAACCCAAACCCATTGTCATTCAATGGCAGAAAATCTTTCTAGCCTAGAATTAGCAACAACTACCCATAATGCTAAGCAACGCAGAGAAGGGGGACTTATCAAAAAAAGAGTCTGACGATATCAAAGAAGCGTTTCAGAGATAAAGAGAATATATTGAGCCTTTGACTCATGCCTATGGTTAGCCTTAGTGAGAACTGCTGCATTGTGAGTAGCAGAGAGCTAAACGATTAGCAACCATTTCTCTCCATCTTTGAAGTGCTTCCCTGATTCCTAAATTCACAGTTTTTTCATCTCAAAGGGCTTTACAGGGTCACAGGTTTGCTAGTGACATTATAGTGGCATCGGGATCACAATCACAACAGTACTACGTTTGAAATGAATGGCTTGTGTTTGCTTATATGCCTGTGCTCATCTGGTTTCGAGGGGCTTAGGCCAAAGTGGGGAGAACTGCAGTAAGATGGCTGCATTATCTCATTCAGGATGGCTTTTTGCCTTTTCCACACAACTGCCTACCCTGGAGTATCACTTTAATTACAATAACCTGAAAGTTTTAATGGAATTCTTCCCCAAAAACATCCGAAATAAACTGCCAACCCCAGCAGTAATGGATATACATTTGAGATGTTTTGTTTAAAAAGGACATCTCTTAAAGTGGTTTAACAACCTCTGCTGTTTCAACTGAAATGAGGTTTGGATTTAGTGCACAGCTTACACAGAATTATTATATTATTATATATAATTATATAATATTATTTTTTTTAAAACATGTATATATGCGTATATAGCAGGGGTGGGCAAACCTTTTGGCTCAGGGGACACAATGAGTTTTAAAATTTGACAGACGGGCCGGGTCCAGCGTAGTAATGCTGTGTTCACACCAAACACGTCCCGAATGTTACTCGCGCCTGAAAGGGGATGTGGCTTATCTCCGTAAAAACAGTTACCATGGATCCACCATGCATATAACCACTAGTTATACTTTATACTTGTTATGTAAATTCCGCATACGTCAGATCATCAAACTACATCGTGTCTGGGTTCATAATATTATTCGTAGTCCCACAACAGCGGCTGAAAGACGGCCGCTGATGGCGGTGATGGAGGGCGGAGCTTTTCAACACTGATTGGCTCAAACGCACGTTTGCGCCGCCCGGCCAAAAATGTGTTTTTTCGCTCCCATTTGCGTCTGTGCATTGACTTTCTATGTAATCATCTACTCGCGCGTCAAATTCACAACGTTTTTGGTGTGAACGCAGTATTAGCATGCTGGTTGAAAAAGCGCCGGCTGACATTGTATTCTTTGAACCGCTGTAGAGAGCTAATGTTACAAATGTTAGAAACTATTTTCTTTTCTTTTTACTGGAGGAGGCAGCAGGAGCTATTGCATCGTAGAAAGCAACAAAGCAGGTGTTTGCATTAAGTAACCTTTTCTAGAAAAGGCCCACTGTAAGGCTACACAGACTTACATTTTAAAATAATATCCCAGGGGAGCTTACTGAACAAACATCACTTCATATCAAACTGTCCAAACTAAGCCAACAGCCCAACTCCCTCACAGTGTGCTCTGAATACTGATATGATATGTCCGAACCTGCAAATCCCAGCTGGGACAGACTGGCTATGCAAGGTGCCACTGTGTATCAGGGCCGTTAGAATAAAGTTTACAAGGAAGAAATGTATATGTCGCAAAATGTAAAGTGGCAGGTGCTACCCTGCTCCCTCTCTGCTGATTCAAGCCCCCTGTTTTACGAAAGCAAACTCAATCGGCCTCAGAATGTGATCATGGTGAAATCCATACGATGAACGAACGGAGTAGCCAGATCTGAATCGTATTACTGTCCAATAGTGGCAGGCCGGCTCTGTGGGACGGCTTCAGAAAGTGAGCGAGTGAGAGAGAGAGAGAGTATGAACTGTGTGCATGAACCACTGGTGTGTGGCAGGCTTGACAAGAGAGCAGCAGGCCAGCTCTGGCAGGTGAAGCCAATGTGATATTCTGTGACTGCTCTCATCGCCAGACAGCCAGGCCATCTGAAAATAAAAGAGGTCATCTCTCCTTCACTTAACCCTCCGTTGCCCAGCCACCCTGCCTCCTTTCATTCCACGTCTGTTTCTTCCCTCCCCTTCCAAATAAATATCTATTTCCCTCCAACTCTCTCCCTCTTTATCCAAATCCCATCTCGTCCAACTCACTCTGCTTTTTTCGTCCAACATTTTTTTTCCAAAATCCTCTTTATCCCTCACTTCCTACTTGCCAGTCCATTCTCCGTCTAACTCAACGCCTCTCTCTTTCACACTATTAACTTGCTGTTCTTCTCTCACCCGCTCGTTTTTCTCTTCGTAGGCAGACAGGAGGATCTATCTCTGTGCTATCAGGGTGTGTCTCTTGAATCGCATGCTCGTGGGCCGTGGTAAAGAACAGTGGAATAATAGCCATAACACACTCAATGTCACATTGCCTTTTGTTTCACATTAAAGGTGAGAGGGTCATCTCTCAGTTACAGTTCTCCGTGTGATAACACCAGCAGGGGAGAAGATTCAGGTGCATAACTGTGTGCGAGGCTGTGAGCAGTTGTAGCCAAACAGCAGTGTGGATGTCTGCTCGTTTGTGCGCAGGCATCCACAGCTCTGCGAGTGAGAGATGTGGGTTTGTGTGCTTGTGAATGTGTGGTGGTGTGTGATGCCTAACAGGTTTAGCTCTCCTGGGGTTGCTCTGGAGGATTATGTGCTGTGTGTCAGGATTTCAATCTGCCTGAGTAGAATACAGAGGACCTTCAGTGGCCTGCAAGTGTCAGATCTCTAGCAATTAAAGATGCATTTCCAATTGCAAGGCTCCAGCTTGTTCATTTAACAGTTTCTGGGGGTTGTTTATTTTAAGGTATATGTTTGATTGGCACCTCTTTGTCATTTATTTTGGGTTAGGGAGGGGTAAGAATGTTTACTATGTACTATGTCATTAATTTAAATGATATTACTATTCATTCGTGGGTAATTTAATAAAATGTGCAAAGGCGAGGGTTGTACAAAAAGATCATGTATTGTTGTTGATTCTAATTTAACTTAATGTCATAACTTTTGTGTGGAATGGAATAAACTCTTTCATTATGTTAATTTGAGTTACTATACGTGTGCAATGTTATAATAAACAACGTGTAAATACAACACAAATATGCGGAAACAATGTATATCTGTATGTGAACAGACAACATGCACGCAAGACTGAGCCATAGAGCAGAGCTTCATGGACACAGACAACATGTCGCCTACTGATGCGTCAAATGGTGACATTTAATAATTTACATCAAAGACGGCTGAAACAAGTCGAGCAGAACATTCGCTTCATACAGAAGTTAGCAGAGCAGCTACCAGATATAGCCTGCTGCCCATCATCCAGGGACAATCACCAAACAAATGACAATGAATAATGATCATAGCACAACAAAAAATCCTCCGAGTGTGACTGACTCAGTGGGTGATGAAGATCGATACACATTTTTGCCGCAAAGACTTAAAAAAATGCCTGTACCGCTTTACCCCGGTGTATCACCTGGTAGAGCGCTGCCCCGTGTACTAAGCCTGAGTCCTTAAATGCATGTCGCTCCTTTCTTTTCCATAACATTGCACTAGCTTTTACAGGTAGCTATAGGCCGACTAGGTCATTTTTTAAATGAGGTCATTGATAAATGATTAATAACTACGTCCGGTTATGACACACAGATACTGGCCACTCCCGCAGGGCGCAGTGCCTCATTGTCGCAGCAGTTTATAGAGTTTAGCTATTCCTAAACAAACATGTTTGTGTTATTGATGTCGTCCACAACAAATTGTTTTGAAACATGAACCTTGTTGTATATATTAGTAATACCCAACACTACATCAATTTCCAGATGCTACGGTCGACAAAGAAATGTGGAAGCACATAGTCTAGTTAATGGATTCATGGGTGTGTGAATACTAGATGTCCAATATCCTAAATCCATGAACCGCCATGGCAGTGCTGGACACTAGAGTCTATTTATTGGACCACGAGGAACATTAATTCTTGAGCTGCTGATGGACCACCTGACACCGCGGGCTGATTATTGATATTTAGGTGCCTGGCTTCTCTCTGCCAAAAACTGAACATACACGGCATTGTCATTCAATTGTATCAAGTCATTTCCATTTTTTTTAATTTTTTTTTTAAACAATCTATGACATTAAATATGTTTGGGTACATATGAATCTGGAATTTTGGCACTACCAAGTCACACTTATGAAACATCTTCCATCATTGTCACGTCTTAAAACCACAAATTGTTAATGCTATGGGAACATGGGATTAGAACACTCGTTTTAATCCCGATACAGTCTCGATACGGCCTCGATATCACCTGGCATTAATGTGCCTGCTGTGTGATTCAAACAAGGAGAGCATGCATACAATACACACTGAACTGTATCCAAGAAAGAAGAGAATCCAGTCAATAATCAAGTTTGGAGGGCGACAGACACACAGTTGGCATCAGAAACAAAGTGTAAATGGGTTGCTGCTCTAAGCCAGATGTAGTAAGCACACAGAGCTCTGTAAACAGTTCAATCAACCCTGAAGCCTGTCAAAACAACCAACTTGAAGGTACCTTTGGTAACACTTCTGTGAAAAGTACAGTTGATTTTAAAGGGTGCAACTGGCAACCTGTATTTTCCCAAAAAGGACAATTGCTCCTGCTCCTCTCATAATATAGATTTGTGGTGAATTTTAACATCATGCTTTGAAAAATATCATTATTTTGAATTGACAAAAGTCACAATGAACAAACACACCAGATGCAAAAGTTCATACATACCCGATATTTAGAAAGGTCAATCCTTAGTGAGTTATGCAGCTGGTCCAGTAATTTGACAAACTTTTCCCTCTGTCAAGATGAAAAATGCCATAATTCAGTGCACCCAAAGCATTCTGTCTAGAAATGTATAACATTGTGTGGTCTATTGCATTGCTGTGCCTGCAATGATTCATTTTTTACTTCCTGGAACCAAAAGATGAGTTTAGAAAGATTGCCAGACTCGGCTTACTGCCTGGAAATATTATTTGATGCAGTACAACATTAGCTTATTAAAAGTTCAATCGGAACGCACTGGCAAACTCTGAGATCTGGTTTTATTTCAAATACTTGTTTTAAACAAAGAATTACAAAACTAGCAATGTCAAGGGTTTACTATCGGACTCTAAGACAGCACTAGATGTTAGTTAAGTCTAACTGGAGCTCATAGAAACCCACAGAAGCACTTTATCACTGCGGATGTTGGACTACAAGACAATAACAGCTGTGCTTACCCCAAAGTTAGAGGCAGCGAATCGGTCAGAAGCGGAGGCAGTGGTTGTGGTGGTGGTGGTTGTGTGGGCGAAGTAGGCATTGATATTAGCAAGCAGGTTGCTCATCACTGCTGGCACACCGGGACACATGTACTTGGCGGACAAACAGGAGAAGTGCCTACGGAGGAGAAGAGACAGCTATTATTCAACGGAGCATACGGGGCACTGCTGTGGCATCCACGTCGGATAATTTCTACACCAAAGATCAATAGACAATTTAATGAAAAATAGGGACAGGGACAGATGCCACATCAACGGCACAAATCCAGACGGAGCACATTATAAAGACTCGCTCTTCAGTAATCCTCGTAATCAATAAAGTTGCTTTACACTGAAATGGAACATAGGTCAGAATTAAGAAAGATTTCCCTGAAATCTAGATAAATAAAAAAAAAACCCTGCTTCTGTCCATTGCTGTACAGTTATCATAACAAACAGAAAGTGAGGAGACAAACGTTGTTATTTACTGACTGCTGAAGAGAGAGCATATTTTGAATGTACCAAACAATTACTTCTGGTGGAAAAGATAATGGATAAGTACTTCCCTGCTTTGTTCATGTACTATAATCGTGTCTTCAGTGACTATCTATAGCCAATGATGTCATAAATAAAAAGCTGTATAACCTCTACTATTAAGGACATACGGCTGCAAAAGTAATAGAGGGAGCAGGTTTGATCAATGGATCCTACGGGGCCGTGATATAATCCCTTCCAGGGGACGGGATAGAGAAATGTAAATCTTACTGCGCACCATTTAACTTATTTATGTGTTTCATGCTGTAACAAATACAACCGGGACAAAGTCAAGCACAGTATGCACACTTGCCGAGGTAAGTGTTTTCCACTGAGGTGAATCCACATGTGTCAACCCAGCACAAACTCTATATCAATACGTGGTGCACTACAATAACAAAAGGGATCTTTCCCAGCAGAGGGAGTGACTGAAACAGGTGCCTCTCTTACTGTTGCACACTTAGTGTCTTCTGTTCTCATCAATCTTGTTTTCTCGAGTCACCAGAGCTCTTTTAACTTCCTGAACTTTCAACTTCACACAGTGAGACAGGTTCATGCATTGCCACTTCGGATTTGTGACGATCTTTCGCTTTCTTTCTTTCCTGACACACACACACACACACACACGCACACACGCACACACAAATCACAAATAAAGACTCTTCTTTTTATTCTCATTCATTAATTCACTCTTTCTTACTTGCGTGCCACACTGTGCCAGACACACGGACCAACAAAGCAGGACATTTGGGCCCGTCTTCTTGAGCATGTCTCCGTCAGCTGCCTTACAGTTGCTTATATGTGCCTTCTTATGTAAGCAGATCATTCTCAGTTGCTTAACACACACACACACACACACACACATCTGCAACAGCGCTACCTTGCAGTAATTAAGCGCTGGAGCCAGAGAGGCCTGGTTTGAGCAGGGATCTCTGTCTGAGTGAAATGCATACGCTCCTTTTAACACTTCACACTACGGCTTCAAAAGCCATGTAAAATACGTTCCACATTATAAATCACTGGTATCGACAGTGAACATAAAGATTGGCTTTCATCTCCAAACCGCTTCATGCAGGAGACCAAGGATCACGTTATTCGAGATAGAATACCAAATGTAAAAACGTGCGTATGCAATAATCTGTATGTTTACTCGGATCCAGCCGACAAAAATATACACTGGGGTTTTTTTTTCTCCGCCTCCAGCGAGACCCATGGCAACCAAACATATGAGTGCATTGGATGCTTAGGCTGAGAGCTTAAAGCCAGCCGAGCTTCATAAATACAACACTTAATCTAATGTTGCTTCAATATACAAAAATAAGAAAGATATTATTTATACCTTCACTCTGTATACTGTAAACATATCACAATCTAGAGGTGACCGCTAGTATTGTGAGGCACAGATCATCCAGCACAGTGAGTCATTGCGTCATGCAGCCAAAGTGTTGGAAAAGGCCCCGTGTTATGGGGAGTAATGATTACAGATTTACTCCCCCTCCTGAGTGCAGCCCAAGCACACGCCTGCGTACGCACACACGCTCACAAATAGAAACACAACCATGTTCTCATCGGGAGGCCTATTTAATTACTTTGCTTTCAGCCTCCAAATTACCCAGGAGCACTTGGGGTTAGGCGAGCAAAGAGAGTGATGCAAAGAGAGTGATGATGGCATCCGCTGAATTCCCATGGTGCTTTTAGAGCGCGATCTCCTGAGCCAATTTTCAAGAGGAAGATGTTGCTTCTCCTCGTGTTACCCTGCCTTAGTTTTTTACCAGCATTGGAGGTGCACTACGCGCACACTCACAGCTCCTTTTACGATTTTGGATGGCCGGGAGAAATGAGAAAAAAAAGATGATGAGAAACATGATGTCGGGACGTGGAGGAGGAAGGGAGTGGTGATTGAGTGAGATGAAGAAAAACCAACATGAGTGAGGGATATGTTGGGGGTTGTTGTGTGGGGCACAGGAGGGATAGTTGAGTCTATGCAGCGACTGTGATTTATGCTGCCATCATGTCAGGAGTGGCTGGGAGTCAAGGATCTGTGATGGAGAAAACGGAAAGGGAGGGCCTTTCATAAATTTCTGATGAAGCATAATAAGCGCTTCTATGAGAAACGCCAAGCTTAAACAAGGTTCAAGCCTGAAGCATTACCTCAACCTGAGAACGCTGGTAATAAGGCAACTTGCTGCCTCACTTGTCTGCACTTAAATAACCCTGCAATCCCTCATATGCTGCAATACCCTGTCACACTGACACAACGGTCTGTCACCGAGCACGGTTTACAACACCAGAACAATCAATTGTGTCAACCCTTTTATATAAGGCATTATACGTGTCGTTATTGTAGCGGCTCCACTCCTTACTGATGTGGACACGAAGAGCATGGGGCAAAGGGATGTCGAGGAATTTGAGAAACAGCTAAATCAAGCTTTATGTGGCTCAGGGCAAGTCGGAAGATCAAGAAAGCAGCTGCTGTAGGACATATGAGGTTGAGCCATAACAATCACTGCGATCAGAAAAGTGGGAGAAGAGAGGGCGAGGGATCAAACATGCCTGGGGCCTTCTGGAAATAATCTGAAACAGGTTAAAGTCAGGGTAACGGAAGCTAAAATATTTGTTTATAAATGATATTGTTAGATCAAGACCATTAAAAGCAACACAGTTTATCAGTGAGTCTTCATCTCACAGGTGCATGCCGACAGATTGCTTGACATTAAAGTGAAATGTGAGCTGTGTCTTTCGTTCAATTCGCCAACACAATCTGTGTGTGACTAGAGCGTGATAACTACAAAGTCAGCTTCTGGGACGCACAAAAAAACCACTGCATGTGACATGAGATGCACAGGACTAAAGCTGGCCTACAATGTCTGCTGTTTAAAGACAAATAAAAAACAACAGTGGCAACTAGTGTACCACTAGAAGATGAACAATGCACATACAGGGATATATGCATGACGCAGACTTCTACAGTGGCAACCATTACATCGTGGCAACATCATACAATCAAACATGGCACTGTATGACCATTTCATGATCATGTTCAGGTGGTGTTTCTGTGTATGTACCTGCGAGTTGACTTGTTTGTGTCTGTGTGTAGGAAAGGGAAACATGAATAGATGGACGGGGTCACAGAGGCTCAGAGACACAAAGGGGAAACGAGACGGTTTGTGTGTGTCCATGATCAATGTGACCAAGGCAGATTGGGAGTTTTCCAGCAATTAATCAATCAAACTTAGGAGCTCGATAGTCCTCCAAAGCTCTGATTCTGCTGAGGAGACATCTTTACTATTTCTCCTCTCCTTCTGCTCTCCTTTTTCATCTCCTTCTCTCCTTCACACTGCCGGATGGAACAATGACAGATTGGTGAGGTAGGAGGCCATAGATCAGGGTGGTACTCACGTCATGGCCTGATAGATGGACTCCACTCCGTATCTCATGGCAAACTCATCCACTATCTCCTGAGACACGTCGTCAAAGTAGACCTTCCACGCTTCGTCCCCTTTCACCTGCGGGATCTTTACCACGCCGCCGTTCTTCACCTCGGTCAGGTAGTGGAACAGGTTCTGTGAGCGGCAGGAGATATAAGACAGAAGAGGTTACGGTGAAGGACTGCAAATGAAGACCCTTATCACAGCTATTTTTTTTTTACAATGCTCTTAACTATGGGAAAATCCTGTTAGTTTGCTTTCCGATGTAATCACAACAAATAATTGGTTTTCTTTAGTACCTGTCTTCACAAACGTAATGCGTAGAGTTCCCCAAAGACATTGATTGGTCGTTGAGTGACAACTAATTTTGCCTAATGCTGAGTCGCAGGATGACGGTTACCTCATGTAAACAGGTGTATTGGCCATGAGGAGGAACCACATTCTCCTCCCCTTTCATTTCCACGCTGATCTTGAGTCTGATGGCACCAGAAACCGCAGACTTGTCAGTCCTTTTATCTGTAACACACAACCCAGTTTGGTTAGTCATACACAGAAAATAACTGAAGAGTAACTACCAATTACAAGCTGCATTTTTGATAGGTTAGCCAAAATGTATCATCTCAAAGTGAAGTTTCTGCTCACTTTTTAAACTCCATAATCTCTATTTTGAGACATAAAGTAATATTTCAATTTTCTGTATCCTGGATGATATAGCACAACACCACGCACTACAAAGACCAGCTTGGACTCCCAATCTCTTGTACCATCTCTGTACAGCTTTCTAAATTGTGTGTTACAAGTTCGGCATCACAGTTTTCCTCATCATAGCTGATGTAGCAAACGAACGGCCTATTAAAAAAATATTTTCTAAAAGTTGTATTCCATTCAGTGAAGCTCCAGCACATCTGGACTAACCCCAGTTAATGAAAGACAATAAACAACATTGTTGTCCACCTCGATAGAAACGCATGAGAAAACACTTGCATTTGCTATATTGCTGGCTACTAGAGTGTGTGCGCTGTGGGTCTGGGGTAATGTAGTTCATGTCATGCATGCAAATATCAACCCTTGTACTGTACAGAATATGCAGCACACGTTTCTTGCATTCTCATATACAGCCACAAAGATGCCGGCTTACACATTTCTGACAGGTCTGAAAGCTAACGACTCCACAGCTGCTGGGGTTCGTTTCAGACTTTAAATGCCTCCCCTCTGTGTTTTCATATACAATTAATCTCTACCGTATTAAATGAGGGAAAGTTTCCCCCACTGTCAGTTGGTCTAGAGACAGACAATTGAAAAATAATGAAGTGACAAAGCGACGGAGACTAGTGCCGCAAATGCCAAAGCCCATATTGGAGAGGAGCTGAAGAGGCTGAGAGAGGAGAGCAGCTGGGAGGGTGGGCACCCACACCAGCAAAGGGCTGTTTAAACATTCATTGTGGACATTTAAAAAGGCAGAGAGCAGCAGCAGTGGTCAGGGGTCAAAATTACCACAAATTGCTTCCTTTTAGCTCGAGAGGCAAACAAAGACAGCACCCGCCAGTCATAACACTTAAACAGAAGTGGGAGCTGCATTATGTTGCACATTTAACCTCATGTAATATGGAGATACTTGTGAAAAGCCCCGCATCAACAGCATCAGTACCAAAAATGAACTATCGGTCTCTGTGGATTTTTGGCACATGGATAGTAATGCCGATGTCAGCTGGACCACGCTTCATCTTCCTGTGTAATGGCTTTGTAGAGAATGTTTGAAGACGTCGCCGTTGGTCACTAATAAATTATTTATTTATTTGATTATACTTTTGCCAATCCAAGACAGTTGTATTATGATATAAGCAAATATGTTGTATCTTTGCTGGCATTCAGACAAAAGTAGACATTTGAGAGGATTGATTACTCTTGTAAAATGAAGAAAAAAAGTTCTGTTGTTTTAATATAAATCCCAGAACTGAGGTAACATATCTGTGTTATACTGCATCATAAACAAATCAATATACATATATATATATATATATATATATATATATATATATATATATATATATATATATATATATATATATGTGTGTGAATGTATGTATATACGTATATCTCTCAAAATATCACATAAAGTCAACGTTGTATCTCGTTAATAGTCACAGTAACTGTAAAAATGCATTTTACTTCACCAATATCTCTTTTAGTGAGACTGAACTCAGATGGGCAACATACCTAGATTGTACCAAACGTCCATCTCTCCACTCAGAGTGCGGACCTCGATGATGGTCTGGCCCAGGAAATCATCTGACTCACGCTTGAAATGCTGCTTCACCCTTGATTTAATGTCATCATCCTCGTCCCACACACGCACCTTGATACGGTCAGTGGCGTTGTGACATTCACTGTAATTTGGAAGATGAGGATGTCAGGTCAAAACAATCACAACAACATGAACAACATCAGCAAGAGTGTATTCAATGACAGCGCATCAGGTTGGGGTATTCAGTAGAGTGGAATGACAAAACGCATGCATATAAGTTCAGACACCTCTTTGATTATCTGGACACATATGGAGAGCAATTCCTGCCTAGATTAAAATAAGAACACGAGTGTATTTGTGTATGCATTTGAGTGTGTATGTTTAGCAGGCATATGTGGAGGACGGCTCTCTGTCTGGAAGGAGGAATTAAAACAAGACACTGCAGGACCTTTACTCTGCAGCTATATATTTGTACTGCCAACGCATGCTTATATATTCAGAGAAGAGTGGAATGTTTCACAAGAAGGACTGCATAGCGTCCAGAGCATGGATTATTTGTTTGTGGAAGCTTAAAGTCCGCCTCTTCACTCCTCTTTGCATCAGTGCAGCTGACAGACTTTTTGTTATAATGACTCTGCTAAATAGAACAGAGGTGGCCAAAGCACTTAGCTTCAGATGGGGTCAGACTCTTCGGCTCCGGAATTAAAACCGACAGATTACATTTTGTTCTAATGACATCTTGGGTGCAACAGTATATGCAGTGTTTTGCTTTAACTAATCCCTTTCCGGGGGAAGCACAGGATGCTGCTGCTCCACATGTCCAGTACTTTGCTCTCTCTGCCAAGCACCCAGTAATAATGCATCGCTCTTTAATCTGCATCCTCGTCATAATGTCAAAGAGGCACCACTCAAGGCACGTTACAGGTGAGGAGCCTTGTTTGACACTTAGATAGGATACACACACACACACAAACACGCACACACACACACTCTCACTCACACAGTATATAGAACATCTCAGAAGTATATACTAAATACTGTTCCAAACTAATGTTTTAAAATCATAACTTTACACTTTAAAAAAAATATGCCTCCAAAGGAATGACCATACGGACCCTTCCAACATATCACAGCGTGATAGTAGTAGGTAAGTCATTGCAAGTTGTTTTAGTAGACATGTGCTCTTACTTCAGTCCTGATGCGGGAAATTTGATGCTTGCAGAAAAAACATTATAAACTACTTAATGTTCTCTAACCAGGTCTGAGTTCTCTATGTTCCTTTTTAACCTGGTTCTTCATTTCAGAGTTCTGTTGCTTTGCTAAACAAAACAACTAACTTTAATGGGGTGAACAAAGCAAGTCTTGACCCTTGATTCTCAAAGGCTCAGAATTTTCTAAAAAACACTCATGTGGGGGTCGTGTAAACATTTAACGTTGTCTCCTGGAAATTCACCTCTAATCATTCCTTACATTTCTAATCTGAAGATTAGATTTGCTAAATAACCCACCAGCTGAAAGGCTTTCCTTTGCGGGTGTGTTTGTGTCTGCATCTCCAAATCCTAGCTGGTGTATAAGATGTCATAACTGGGAGTAATTTCAAAAAGCTATCAAGTCACCGTCAGTAAGAAAAAAAAAAAAAAAAAAGAGTTGGCGATGTAGCTGTATTAACGAAAGCCTCAAGTTTTCCTTGAACAGATAATTCCTAATCTTAGTGGGGATTGTCTTGTCAGATGTAGGTCAAATTCGTAGAGAGCACTCACAAGTAGAACTTCTCGTCCCAGACCGGGTTGAGGTTGCCGAAGATGGTCTTCGTCCTCCGTTTGGTCTTGCCCACCTGGACGGTGACATAAGGGTCGCTGGAGCCAGTCTTGTCCTTGGCCTGTAAACCCTGTGCACTCATCACTGGAGACAAGACAGAGCAAAAAGAGTAACTCGTACTGTAAAAACCATAAGCAACATATGTCACCTTAAGGATTTCATGCACCTTAAGGTTACTTATCCTGAAGTTAAACTCATTGACCTATAGCTTATTTCACTCAAGTCACAGAGGCATATTGTTTTGGTGGCTGGAGGAGGTTTTACAAGAGTCTCTCAAAGTCCCAGTCATGCATCTCACTCTATATTTTATTTTAGTGCTTACGAGTCAGTTTCCAGAACTTTATTCATTTGATTCTCTGGTGTCAACTCAAGAATTGAGGGCTTGTTAGTGCCTGCAGCAACTTTGTGCACTTGCCAAAAGCTGAGGCAAGTAAGCAGCCCTTTGGTTCATTGACAGCAGCCACATTTAATATTCTTGTGTTGATGTGACGTATAAATTATAGCTATGATTTATATTGTCCTACATCCAGGCTATAGGTAGAAACCATTCCTGTGTGTAGGCTCAGAGCTACAATATGTCTACGCTGAGTGAAGAATAACATTTTTAATCTTACTTGCACACCCACACCCACACCCACACCCACACACACACACACACACACACACACACACACACACACAGACACAGGAAGGTGCAGAGAAGAGACAGTAGTATTTCAGAGCGCCATAAAAGCGAAAACGGACACTGAGCCATTAAATATGCATAAGTGACCGTCTAAATAATTCAGGGTACATATATATCCCTCAGCTCAATGCTGACAGAAGTTGGTGGGAAGGATATATAGAGACTTGAAGAGCCGTGGCCTTCCTGCTCCAGGAGTACTGAAAAACAAAGGCCTGCTGTAGTTAAAGCGACATACATATGGTGGGGTTAGTGTGCTTCAAAACAAACAAAGTGCTCGTCATTTCATCGAGCGGCATCTGTAACCCTCACAGCTTTCTGTTGGAGCTGTGTATTCAACCATTTTTTTTAACATTTTGAAATCAACAATCCAACATTGTCAGATGCGTAGAGTTAAAGAAGTAACAGCGCAGCTACCTGTGTCACATTTTGTACATCCCCCTGCCTTAAATAGAGTCAACTAATGCAGTGTTGGGGTTTAATAGCATTTAAATCCTGTACTGAATCTATTTTCAAATTTGAATCCTTTATTGAGTCTGTTTGCGTTAAGTTTTTCACAATTTTACAAAAGTGGAATATAGCTTTCAAAGAATTGAAAGTTCCTGAAAAGTTGACATAATAGCCTATGCGTACAGTGGGAAAAGGACAATATTGAAAATGATTACAGAAGAGTAGAGTAAGAAAGAGGGCGTACCCAGAGGCATGAACAGATTGTGCTACGAAGAGTGGAAACCGAACAGAGGAAAGAAAGAACAACATGTTTTCCCGTTTTATACATTAACCTATGTTGCGGTGAGTTTGAGAAAGAACAGTTAGTTCACAGAAAGACAAGTTAAGTTTAGGAAACTAGTATTATTTAATAACCTCGTACTTCTTCTTGCATATTTGTTTGATAGTGATGTGGTCAGTGCATTAGCAGGTACAGTAGCAGATGTAGTGATGAGCAGATATTTTCTAATTACTGTCCCACAGTATTTCTGATCAAGGTTCACAATCACTGCCAAAACTTGTGGTGTGCACATCGGCCAGAAACAGAATGTCTCATGGTCCCTGTGAGAGTGCTGCAGAGTCAATGTCAGTCTGTATTTATCGAATGCATGAGACGTAAACAACAACTCAATAACTATATTTTAAAATGGAACGTTCAATAAGCCCGTGGGAAATTGACCGAGCCAACCCTTGGTCTCCTTAATGTCTCTGTTAATCCCATTCTCTCTCTCTCTCTCTCTCTCTCTCTCTCTCTCTCTCTCTCTCTCTCTCTCTCTCTCTCTCTCTCTCTCTCTCTCTCTCTCTCTCTCTCTCTCTCTCTCTCTCTCTCTCTCTCTCTCTCTCTTAGAGTCCTCTTTCTTGCTATTCCTAACCTTTCCCTCTCACTCTTTATTTGTCTCCCTCCCTCTCTGTTTCCATTTCCCTCCAGTGTATTGACACTGTGAGAAATGCAAGTTAAGCAATAAACGAGCTGGGCCTGGCACAGTTATCACAGAGATAGATTGGAGTCCAGGTGCCGAGGTTACAAAGCTAACTCCCTGACCTTCTTTCTGCCAGTTAACTGCGAATAAAATGAAACCCAGTGATTAAGTGATAATATGCATCATGTGCATATAAATGAGGTGGTGAAATGAAAAGAAGAGCCTTGTAATCCTCAAGGATGATTACTCCTTTTAGGTTTACGGTCTTCAGAAATAGGGAAAAACAACAGAAGTTATGTAATCAACCGAGCGTGAAAATAGTGCCGGCAATTAGTCCGAAATATGGAAATGGGATTCAGATCTACTCCCTTTCACTGAGAGGGTTGGTAAACAAAGACAAGAAAGGTTAGGTGGGGAAAAAAAGAGAACAACTCTTTCACAACTACCCATTATGTTATCTAAGGAACTAAAACTGCCCAAAACATACTGTTTATGCGTGACCAAAAAAAAATAATCCTAATTTTCCTTCAGAATGTGCTGTACTGTCAAACTGCACAAGGGGACATGACATTTTGATTGGCATCTCTGAGAGCGCTTGCCGGGCCGCTTTGGGGGAGTTCATTTTTAAAGTGCATCGTACAAATCACTACGCCAGTGAGCTCAAAAACTGTTTCTCTGTCAGTTGCATCAGCTACTCCACGCATCATTGCCTCTTTATTACTGCCTCTCGGATGCTTTGTATTTACCATGCCAACATTTAACGTTTGGCAAGGATTGTTGCAATCTGATAAACTAACTAACAAACTGCTCAACTTATAGCTGGTTTTCATTAGAGCTGCAGGTCAGGGACTGAGCTCCAATTCAACATTCATGCTTTATTACGTCCCCTTCTCACAGGTTCTCATCCAGGCTCTGATCATCTCGTGCCTTGACTACTGTAACTCCCTACTGGCAGGTCTACCTGCTCACGCTATTCAACCACTACAGCTCGACTGGTCTTTAACCTCCCGAAATTCAACCACACTACTTCACTGGTTACCGATGGCCGCCCATATCCGCTTCACAACATTGGCACTGGCGTCCTGTGCTGCGAACAGATCGGGTCCGATTCATATTTCCGGGCCATGGTAAAACCGTACACCCCAGCTCGTTCACTCCGCTCAGCTTCTGCCAATCGGCGTGTAGCTTCGTCACTCCGAGTTAAACAATCAACTAAGTCACGACAGTTTGCAGTCCTGGCTCCACAGTGCTGGATTGAGCTCTATTGAGATCAGGACAGCAAAAAGTGTCTACATCTTCCATCGCAAACTAAAAACACATCTTTTTCGACTATACCTTGAATAAAGAAGGTAGTACAGTAGTAAGCACTTTAGTAGCACTCAGATGGCACTTACTGCACTTTGTAGTTTTACTTTATTGAAGGAATTGTACTTTCCTGATTCTTGTGGTTCTGAGTTTGTTCTCACGGTCGACTGCACTCATTGTAAGTCTCTTTGGATAAAAGTGTCAGCCAAATGTAATGTAATGTCTCGGTACATGAGTAGATGAGTATGCAAATGTGTGTCCTGTTTTCAAAGTCTCCACATGATGACCAAAAAATCCTCAGTTGTTTCCCACAAAACAGTGATGCATTAGCAACCATCACAGCATTATCCACAAAGGACTTCTCCTCAAAATACATGATCAATTTCTATTTCTATTTCAAATTAAATATGCATTGCTGATTGTGGTTGAGTGTCACAGGTTAATGACCAAGATCTTGATGTTAATGACAAGTAAATCCTAATTATAATAACAATGTTTATCATTCCAGATTAGCCTGATTTGTAATGGCAGTTTTGTAGATTTGGCGACGGAGGACGGAGCAAAGGGTTACAGATCATGGACAAAAGGTCAAGGGTCACCAGCAGCAGCATATTTCTAAGCTGAGACACATCATCAAACTTTTAGCTGATGGTTTGAAGCTTAACTTTCTGATGTAATTACAGGAACCATGCTCACCTGTGATGCTGATTTTGGCAGACCACTTGGAGGTCCCATCCAGGACGGCCTGCTTGGCGACCTTCAGAGGGCTGGTGAAGTCTTCTTTGGAGACATGGAACATCTCCTGGATCACCTCGAATACTTCAGGACTGTTCTTCTCCCTGATCTTCATGCGCTCCTTCATCGCCATGATGATGTTCTGGGTCTTGTCCTCCGCCCCGTGCTTGGAGCTCTTCTCCACTGCCCCTGAAACAAGCCAAAAGTTAGTGTTTCGGCTCAGTAGTCTGCATGTTTAATACCCAAGAATTGTTAGAAAAACTGGTGATCCAACCCAGTGTCAGCATATCTATCATATGTATACAGCACCTTTCTCACGGTCTTATTTTTTAATAATCATCGTTATATGACTTTCTCTTCTCTTAAATACTCCAAGAGGGCATACTACTGTGATACACCATCCAGAAACATGTCTTGTATGTGCCTAATGACTTTGACTGTGAGTCTGTTTGGCGGTTGGGAAATGACAAATTCACACTTTTATGTTGTGTTAATAGGTGTGTATGTATTTATGCAAATGTGTGTCTGTAAGATAAAAGAGAAACACATAACAGTTAATTCCCTGTATCTAATCCCAGTATCATGTATCTAGAGTGTGTTCATAAGTGCAGATTTAAAGTGTGATAAAGATGAATCGCAGTTTGAACTATAAGACATTGTAATATTGGTAAAAAAAAAAATAATTTAAAAAACGTAGCAAAACATTGTGTTTATAAGAGTGTAGCTAATCCACTTTGTGTGTGTGAGGATTGCCTTGGGGATCACCCTAAAGCCTGAATGTCACATTGTTCCTTTTTGACTACACCGTAACAACAGCGGTGTGCCTGACTGAAAAATCTGATTGGGTCCTGTTATGAGTTCCACAGAGCAGTGTAAATGCTTTGTGTTACTTGAAACGATAAGTGGAAAGGGATATGGAACACAAATCCCCATAACAGCCTTCACATGTACTGCAGGACTTACAGTGATATCATGAGATAAGACAACAATTATAAATGGAAATGAACATACAGCATGTACATTTTTTGGAATAAATGCAACTTATTTTGAAAGAATGTTCTAATTCCACCCTCCCCTCGCCGTGTCACACACCAAATACACCCATGAAATGGGATGTTTGTGAGAACATAGCTATGGGTTTCAACGTATTTGTGAGCTGTACATTAAAGCTTTATAGGATGGTTATACTGTCTTACTTTGTAAACAATCCGCATTGAGCAGGTCTTGGCACTTCTCGTGGCATTTAACGCCACACTCCGAGCAACGCATGCCCTGGCGGGCGATGCCCCACAGCAGCCCCTCACACTCATGGCAGTAGGTGGGCGCTGTCGCCGTCCACACCTCAAAATTATGAGGTGTTGTGGAAGAAATCGGGTAAATCAAGGCCTGGAGAGTCTTCTTGAAGACATGTTGTTTCTGAAAAGAAATGAGAAGGCATTGAGACATTGTGAGAAACAATGGTAGGCAAGGAGAAAATGACAGACAAGGGAAATAGGAAGGTGCAAGAAAGAGAGGGAGTACGGCTGAGTCACGGCACCATCATCAAGAGGAAAGCACCAGTATTGACTTCAAAAGTTAATAAAAACATAGCTGTACTTAAATTGATTTTCAGAAACATTCAACGCATCTTGAGATCAGCACTAGCAAAAGAGGACTACTTATGCACCTTCTGAAGGACCACAATATAGACTAATACCGTTGCATAAAGTCTACAAAGTTTCAAACTGATGTTCAGTCTGAATAGAATGACATTTACAATACACTTCTGCATGGTAATCTTTAATATAAGTATATACGTCGTCTGAACAGCAGCAATCATTCATCGGTGCAGCAGCATTTTTCAACTTTTGTTGTGAGAGAAAGCGATCCAACAAGAGATAACATGGAGGAGGCTTTGTTGATCCTTTTCTGATTACCTTATCATCAATGGAGAGGTCAGCCGTGAATCAGCCTTACATCTCATTAAGCTTAGATTAACAGCATCCTTAGCCCACCGGCTTTGTTCACATTGAGTGGTTGCTGAATAAAGCGCCTACAGACCAAAAACTAAAGTCTTCTCAAGGCCTGTCTCGACTGATTGCTGTGCAACAGAAGCCTCCTCAAATTGAGTGCTTTACTGCAGCAGCCCTGCCATCCGCAAGGGCTGGAAAATGGGCCGGGACTTGCCAATTCTTGAAGGCAGAATCAATGGGTGCTGTAAATAAGGTTTTTAAAAGTGAGCATTATCCGGATTGAGAGAGAGAGAGAGAGAGAGAGAGAGAGAGAGAGAGAGAGAGAGAGAGAGAGAGAGAGAGAGAGAGAGAGAGAGAGCAAGCGAGAGAGAAAGTGACAGAGGAAGAGAAGAAGATGTATGGTGGTTAAATAAATCCTCAAGAGGTACTTGCTCTCCACTTCCACCACGCTCCACTCCTCACCCAGTCTCCTCCCCCACCACCCCACCACCTCCACCCCCCTCTGCTGTCAACCCCCTGTGTGTTGACAATGGGCTTTAACACCTGAACAGTAGCTCTGCACTTTACCAGGAAGACTGCTGCACCACTCACCGGAACACACTCACAGACACAAATACACACACATACACTTGCAGAGATGATTAAATGACACCAGATGACAGGGCAACAAGGCCATCTAACATTGCAAACCTTCGCTGATGCAACAGAGAGGCTGCCGAGTCCTGGAGGACATTTAATGAAAAACAGCAGGCAGACAGAGAGATTTTCCTTTTAATCTGAGAACGATGAGATGAAGCAGATGTCTGAGATTAACTCACAACTTGCACACAAGCTACATCAGGGCCGCACCCGGGAGCCTGCTCCTCACCAAATAATGCTGAGCTGTTAAATACTGACACCGCCTGCAGGAGATGAGTGAGCCAAAATGTCTTTGAGCGTGGGAAATCTAGAGACCTCGTTGACTCAGTTTTCCGTTTTATTCTCTATTTCATTTTTTTTTTTTTGCCTTGGCATTTCATTGACCATTGTATGAGTATGTCCACTATTCATCTGTTTCATTAACAAAAGTATATTTATGTCTCTTTAGATCCTCCCTCCCTCTCTCTTTCTACTCCCTTTCAGTCCTGACACTGCATCACACACACACACACACACACACTGTGCAGCAGATGTGGGAGTAGTGCTGCTTGTGTGAGTCTCATGTGTTACACTGGGAGGTGACCCTGGTGCTTGTGTGCAAGACACAGCTGGAATTGATTGACAGCTGCAGACTGTGCCTGAGAGCAACTTGACAGAGAAGAACACTGGCATCATCCCCGTCCTCCAGACTTCTACACCTCCAATCTCTTGCTACTGTAGCAGCTCAGCCGTAGCAAGGAATACATGTTGCTATTGTCAACATTCGGAAGTATTTTAAACTCAATCTAATATGCTCTTCTGTCTGGCGAGGTCCAACAGTACTTGAGTGGAATTCAGAGGCAAGGATTTTCAAATCTATGTCGGATAGTTTGTTCGTAGCAACTTGCCTGATGATATCTGAACTGACTTTAAGGAACGCATCACATGTTATTTACAGATACTCCTTGACCCATGTCAGATTGTGGCTCCCTTCTTCCTTTGAACAACTAAATGAGTCCCTGCCTTTGTCTCAGCAGGTAAACACAACCTCAGTTTATGTTGACAGTCGCTGTTAAAAGGCTCTGGTGCTTGGATCACATGCAGCACAGAACATTGAGCGGACACACGGTCGGTTAGCCAGCCCACACATAATGCTCCTTTCTGCTCTGAAAAGCTGATACATGGGAAACATGACGCAAATAGAAAGACTTTTATATGTCAGCAATGACAGTGAAAGACATTTTAATCAAATTAAAATGTCATACGTTGACACAGGGAAAACAATGGAAGAAATGAGGCAGAGACGAGACAAAAAGAGGGTGGAAGATGGATGCGCTCTAAATAGGATCAAACATCTCTCTCGGGAGTTGGGGGCGGATTGTTCAACATGGCTGCCTGATCAGTGACAAATAAGGGCCAGGGGGTCGTGATGACAAGACACTCGTAGCTCTGATCCTTTCTCATCCTCTTTTTATTGCCCTCCTTTTCTCGCCCTTCCTCTCTCCTCTTCCCCTAACTCCTCTCCACTCTTACACAGCATATGGTCATTCACTGAGTACTTTCGCAGTCCTCACAGGAAAGCACTCTCCTGGACTTAATGCAGCAGATAAAACTCTGACATCTGCTTGTCCTACTTAGCAAGCCCGCACAATCTGCAGCTTTGCTCGGAACCCAGTTCCCCTCGGCCACCAATTATTAAACTATTCCTTGTTTGCTCCGAATCTGAATATTGGACATCTATCCTTGTTCAAGTCCTTATACGTCCACTGTGGTGCAATCCCCAAATGTGCCCAAGACTCAGCTCCCTCCCTACACCAATTAACACAGTTCGTCTATCAGGTCATTTCTCCCTCATCTGGGATATAAGTTGTTCATCCCTAAAGCCCCTTTCATGAAACCCATATTAGTAAGCAATCAAGACCCTGTTACTGGAGGACAACTGGGCATGTGGACCATGAGGACCAAGTCAAGTGTGTGAAATAGACAAGTGATACCAACATGTACACAAATCAGTGTCGGCAAATTGAGGGTCAGCTCTCTTGAAATATTTGTACATGATGTGCCGAACAATTGAGTTGTTTTTTTTTAGACTTATGCAGCCCTATGTTGCACACCAGTGGATATGAAATTGTCGGCTTGTTTGTCTTGCTGAAGAACTGCTTTCTCCTGCTGTTTGCATCCTATAATGCTGTCTTCCCTCTGGGAGGGAAGGATTGCAATCAATTAATGCAGAGAGAGCTTTGGAGGTCAACACAAAAGTGCCTCACACCATCGACTGCCTTTTCTGCATAGCTGTCTTCCTCGATGCACAGCACTTATTATTTATCGCAGAAATTGTATAAATTAAATGGTGGGGCTAATTTAAAATTTCTGAACTCAGCCAAATAATCTGAAAGAAGGAGCACAGCAGAAAGAGTGAATAGCTAGCCAGAGACACAATTTAGATAGATAGATACGACGGTGACAGGCAGACAGACAGATGATGGCGTGCTGAATATACATCTAAAGAAAAATCATTCAACCACGAATGTCATCCACCTAATTTTCATTTTGGAGGCCTGTGTTCCTGGCAGTGTGATCCCGGGCCCTGAAGTACAATGGCTGCAGCGAACAGCACAGCTATAAAAGTTTGTCAAAGTTCCAGCATCCTCTTCTCAAAACAGCGCACTAAAAGATAATGAGCGAGAATGGGTCCAGCATCCCATGTCCCCGCAGAAGCCTCCATTACCCAATTAGACTCCACAAGGAACAGACAATGACGTTTCATGAAGGCCTGTAAGTACTCACCAGATCCTCATTATTCAGGGTGGACCGGTTCACCAGAGCGAACGAGATGCCTGCCTTTCGAGCAGTGAGGGTCTGAGAGAAAGAGAGGAAAGGAGGGATAATGAAGAGGGACAAAGCCTGAATAGATATGGGTTACATATACACAAGTGAGAAATTGGCTAAATAGCGGGAAGTCGACAGATCGAAACAAAAAGTTTCTGTAATGGATCCAGATGAAGCCGTTATCTTTTGCTCTTAGCTCATGCAAAAGTACAGACATATATAGTACGCTTACCAAAGCCTGTGATTTCCAAGAGGCCACGAAGAGAGAAGGAAATAAATACAGAAATGTAATTAGACAAGGAGCGGGAGGATGAACGCTGAAGGCACAAACAGCAGAAGAATTGTATTCACTATCCATTCTGAGCGCATAGGTGTCTCAACTGCCATGCAGGACTGCTGGTTAGGGCACTGAGCTCTAGAAAGATTCAACTATTCATCAAGAGAGATTAAACAGCCGTTGCATGATTCTTTATCCACTCATGCACTGGTAGTTACTTAACTGCAGTCATGCTTGGCATTTATTTTCAGTTCTCTGTTGGATGAAGCTTTGATCATATTTTCTGCTGTCTGCTCTGCACATTAGTTTGACACAAACAGAGAAACACAAGACACACACACTCACGTATGGGTGAAGCCAGCTGTACTGCACAACACAGACTTACACACACTCACACTTCAAATGAATAAATAAATACACACACACACACACACACACATTTGCTCAGACATTCACAAACGTACTCACACTTTAACACAGCACACGCCCATACAGACACAAACAGGTAATACACAGACGCACACAGATACACAAATGTAAATTAGCTGTTGAGTTAATATCCATTGAGTTTGAGTGACCAGAGATTAATAAAACATTTATTCCATACTGGAGGAAGTTACGTAACAGAGGAATGCAGACATGGACAGCTGACAATATTGGATCAGTCTTTACCACGACCCTCTCGTCTGTACAGCCCAGCTATGGTAAAGATCCATGGAAGCCATGGAGAATGTAGAAGGGAACGTGACCTCTACATGAACCGTGAGTGTTGATGTAAGTTTATCAACATGCACCAGCACTGTTGAGGTTGCTACGGGCAATACAATAAGACCCTGTGTCCAGATGTGATCTAATATAGCGTCCAATGCTTCGTGAAGCCATTTGCAACGCTGGTGTTTTTGGTTTATGCTTTTGCATCCCGCCATGATATGGGGGAACCCTGCTGTCCGTTCTAATCAAACGCTGTTGCTGCCCGGAAGCAATCACACAGCAAATGGGGGACATTGACAAAGGAGAGGCATGAAAGGGGACCAATTAATTTGCTGACTACTGACTTCATCCCACGTGTAAAAGGCTTGCTCAGTGTCACTTTTACATGATTTAAAAGCCTCACACAGTTAAATCAGAAGTCAATGAAGTCTCTCGGATATATTTTTGGGTTGAGTTGTCAACATTTCAAGTTAAATGCAATTTATCGAGACCTGCCGAGCAACAACGAAAAAGGAAGAAAAATGGCCAAGCATCGGCGAGGCAGAAATCTGACAACTCACTGAAAAATATCACCCATAGCTGTTATGGGTCTATGTAGGAATGGCAAATATACACGCAAAATTCAAAAAGATTTAAAGATTTAAAAACGACAACCCATACTTACCAAGACATTGTTGGTTATTAATTTCATGAGAGATATGGACAAATACAGCATCAACTCATGTTGTTCACCGTGATAAAACATTCATCAGCATCTATGTGTATGACATCAAGCTGCATAATCATATTATTTCACAAGAAAATCTCAATCTTTTAAGAGTAGAATGTTTAAGTATTACACAGGTTGTTCTTAAATCTACTTAATTTTAGAGTTCTGATCATTTATTGCATCCTTTAGACTAAAATACATGAAGATGATAAACAAACAATCACAAGACAGACGCACACTGTGCTCACAATAAGGACAAACAGTTATAAACAGACATGTATACTGTTGGCATCAGGACAGCATGCTATCTCTCAGAAAGACAAACCATGTGGCACAGTGCTAGAGTGGACCACTGAAACAGGCCTCTCTGCGGGATATGTTATGACACATTATGTTGCAATAAAAACTAATGGTGGAGCATCACTGTGATGCAATGTCTTAAACAGCCTCTCTAGGCTAATTAATCAAGCCATAGAGTTATGGCTAAGGTTACATTAACATCTCCACAAAGCAGTGCTCTACACTGAATAGCCATAGTTTTAAGAGGTTGCTTTTATCACCAATGAACTTCTTGTTGTCATTGTAAAATTGATGGGATTTTGGAAGCTGTTTTTTTTTTTTTTAAACTATATAGCAGGACAATATTGCGAGGAAAGTATTTTCAATCATCCCAATCATGTGCACATTAAAAAAAACTTTTGATTAAATCACAAATCCAGCTCTAGTCAAGTTTTATTAACCAGAGACTTCAGCTTAAAACATACCAAGGTTAACTTTAGTCCTAGGCTAGTCTAAGAATAGTGTATCTTGATAAGAAACTAACTGTCATTCTCAAGCACTATAACATTGTATCAGGTTCCCAGTAAAGTTATCATTGTCGTCTGCAGTTGTTCATACTCACACAGAGCCGGATTCCACCAGTGTGGCATAATGTGGGGTCAGTCAGATAGATTTGACATAAATCACACATAACCTTGTTGAGGCCGATGACTCACCAGGTCTCGGACAAGAGGCACTGTCCTCTTGCGGCGTAAATCTGGCATGCTGTCAATACCATAAAGAATACTGCCAGCCCTGGAGAAGCAGACAGATTTAAAGTGTATTAATATCATAATAATGCCATGCTAAGGGAGACACTACAACAGTGAAAGGAGGGGGGGACTTGATTTACACAGCTGTCAAATACCATGGATCATGCCTCCTACCTAACCTGTCTCACCCCTTCCTCTTCACTTCGCTGGTGGTGTCCACCAACACAGGAGCTCCATGTCATCCCGCTCAACCTTTGCTGTTCCCATAGACTCCCTCTTCCACGTAAACTAAATGTGTATTGGGTTATGATACATATGTATACGACAGTTTAAGAATACTGAACATTTCTTGAACTTTTGCCACACCTCAAAAATGGAAACTTCAAGATGAGTTTTTTCTCAGACAACACTTCAGCTCCAGTTATCTTGCTCTCTCGGTCCTCCAATTCTCTTGTGCAAACTCCGCGACTCCCTCGCTGCTTTCCCACCAGTCGTCTTCCTTTCCCGTGAGGCTCTCCGTGGCATCACCTCAACTGTCACTCAAAGCCTCTCTAATGACCTCAGCATGACATCAAGGCCCCAATGCATCCGCAAAGATAAAGCGCCCCAAGCTTTTCTGTCAGCCCTCTCAGCGACATCAGAGTTCACACCCTAAAGTATGACCCAAAAGACACACAATCTGACGAGCTGCCCCGGCCCTTGCCTCACCCTAGGGTCCCGGGCTCTCGCTCGGCCTCTTTACTGTATGAACAATGTATGCTGCAGATGGCTGTAAGGTTAGGGCATGAGCTGAGATAATGGAGGTTAATTATGAATATTAGCTATTTTCCCTTTCGACATGCGCCAACTGTTGTCATGCGACAACAGTTGGCTTCATCCATCTTTCACATAGACCTTCTACCTCCTGCGTGTCAAACTCATTTTAGTGAAGGGGCCACATGCTGCCCATTTTGATCTCAAGTGGGTCGGACCAGTAAAATCACAGCATAATAACGCATAAATAACGTCAATATTTCTTTATGTTTAAATCATTGGTGAAGGCTTTTGGATGATAAACCCTATTTTAAGGTCTTTCAACAATTAACTAGAAACGGTAAAGACCAAAAATTCAGACATCAGCCTCCTGTTTATCTCTCCTCTGCAGATTCCCTCGCTTCGTCACCCCACTTTTATGACGTAATTCATCTTTAACGACTTGCAAGACAATAATATCAGTACTCACATCAATTGCGACTGTGGATCAATGGCTTACATGTCTGTCTTTCAAGCAGATGATCAGAGGTTTGTAAAACCCAGATCTGCTCTTTTTTTTCTCCTTCTGTTGGACTGGACCCCCTGGCGGGTCGGATCCGGCCCGCGGGCCGCATATTTGACTACCTTAATTGTTTACATCAGTGGCGAGCCGTCAGGGCCTTCTAAGCCTTCTCTGGTGGCCTAAACAGAATCACAAAGTTATAGCTATTTTATAATTTATATATATATATATATATATATATATATATATATATATATATATATATATATATATATATGTATATATATATATATATATATATATATATATATATATATATATATATACATATATATATATATATATATATATATATATATATATATATATACATATATATATATATATATATATATATATATATATATATATATATATATATATATAAATGTTTTATAATTAAAAGTTATAGCTATTTATAATGTTTTTCACAAATAGACTCCATGTATTATAATTATTTTTGCCTATTAGTTTATTTTCTCATTGCACAGCTGCCTTCATTTGTTCCTCGGCTCTCCCCTTGCTGTGCTGGCCCTTGCCAGCTTGGAAAGGCTCGAGGAGAAGGTGGCACGCCCGTGCCCGGACCTCGCCGCTTCCCGGGGCTGTGGATTATGTGGGGAGGGATGGGTTCCCCTGCTCCCGGCACAACTGTTGACTGGTGCGCACCGTCTTCAGTGCACCTCAACCGCGTTGCGTCGCCAGGTGCGGGGATCGGCCCACATAAAGGACGCCAGGGTTCTACGTTGATATCGGCAACCCACTCGACCCGTCTTGAAACACGGACCAAGGAGTTTTACGTCTCTGAAACCCCTTGACGGAATGAAAGTGAGCCTCATCTTGTATATACCACCTTAATTGGGATGAATGCCAAAGAATGGGCAAATCTGCAACATTGCTGCTATTTGTATGGCTATTTGCCTTAGTATGGGGATACAACACAGCACAGCAGCTAAGATTTATGTAATTGTGAACCGATCCGATCAGGAAGTGAGCCACCACTCACCCTCCAGTCTGCAAGCCGAGCACTTTGGGGTCCAAAATACTATGAGGCTGCAAGAGAGAAGAAACACACAATGTTAAAAAAAAAAGGAAAAAGAAATACAAGATACGTGCACGCAACTAAACACAAAGCAAACAGCAGCAACATTAAAACAAAATACATTTTTGACAAGTTGTGCTTGGGAATATACAGTACATGTGCAGGTCAATTCAGGGAAAGATAAAGGATAGGAGGAGTACAGAACAGGGAGAAGGGAGGGAAGATACCGCAGGGAAAAGAGCAAATTGTTCCACATCAATGTAATTTGTGGGCTCAAGACTGAGAGTTTGGCCGCTCTAGGTGCTTCAGGCCAGATTTGCCTATTGTGTAACACTCCGACTTTACTGACCAAAATGTCCAGTTTGAAACACAAATCCACTTCTGAAAAGGAATAAAAGGATAACCAGCACAAAGTGACAGCACGATGGCCCAAGGGAACATGCTGCATTCTCTTTCATACCTACAGATATCACTTCAATGTATCTGCAGATAAACACACACACTCTCAGAGATACACTCGGGTGGATGTATTATTTCAAATCAAATTCCAGTGAGATGCACAATCCACACACTATCACACCATATACCACAAACACAAAAATATATACACAAACACATGCACATGCTAAGAAATATCAAATGTCAACGTGGTTGATGATAAGCAATGATTTAAAACCTGTGTGTCCAAAGCACTGCTGTCTGAAAGGAGAAAATGACAGTAGGGTGGAGTGTTAGGAAAGAGAAGCTTACTGGAAAATACACACACTTGGTTAAGACACTAATCTACTTTCACTGGCTGCCGGATGACACAATTCTTGTTTTGCAAAACAATTTATATAGAAATGGAAACACAGTCAGCATGTGCCTCAAAGAGAATGTATACATAGGAATACCATAGACGTATAGTAAAAGTAGAGAACGCTGAACAAAAGGTTCCCAGCTAAAGGTTGAAATGTGAATATCATACTTTGCATATAGAACATTCCAAATCAATACAGCACAAATGTAAAAAATGATGCCTTTGATCGATGGCATTACAGTTAGATTACAGTGAGTTAACAGTCCTAGCTATGGAGACATGGGACATTAGGTAAGCATAAGTGGTTGGTATCATATTGCCATTTTAGAGACGAACTGTGAGAGGGCAAGCCCTTTAAATAAGCAAGACTGCAGTGGTGTAATTACTGTGCTATTGATCCATGGGTGATAAATGGCAGCATAATCATGATCTAATGTGTTACAAACAAAAAACAGCTGTTCACAAGAGAAAGAACAAATTGATGCTCTGATTAAAACGATATGATATACCCTGTTTGTTGCTGACGTGTAGTTTCTGCGTCACTAATACAGCAAAAGGCAATGGACGTCTCTTTCTTTAATTCGGACAGTGTATTTTAAAATGTTGTTCGATCTGTGCAGTTGAAAGTTGACACCCGTTGAAAAAAAATCACATAAAGATATTAATTGTTAAGCATTAAAAAAGCAATAACCATGGACCTGCACATTGATTGGAGTTGGTGGATGCTATTACCCAGAGGGCTCTATAGTACCATTAGTGTTCCAGTACATATCTCTGTGCAAGAGCAAATCTTTTTGTGACGATGGTACTAAAGAGGCACTTATAATTTAAAAACATTTAAAAGGATTACAGTTAACATAAGAGTTCTGCATGTATATAACCTTATATTTGAGGTATAGTACACATTCTTGAAAAGGTTGATATTTGTAGCCCCTTTTTTTTCTTGGTACAACTGTGAATATTTTGTTCCTGGGAAAGGTGAAATCAAAAGCTGCACGAACGCAGACAGACAGCACTCAAAGTGGAGCTAAGCTGCAAGTGGGTACCATGGACAGCGATCAGCTAAGCTACTTTCAGCACGGCATGCGAGATAGAGCCATCTCCTGCACCCGCAAGCTGCACTAGATAAAACCAGACCACAAAGATAGGCAAAAGCTGCTGATATGGACCTCATCTCACAAGTGCCTTAAATCTGTGGAACAAAAATGTAATTGACTGGTAGGAAACCCTGTGTGTGTGTGCGTGTGTGTGTGTGTGTGTGTGTGTGTGTGTGTGTGTGTGTGTGTGTGTGTGTGGAAACGTGTTGAGGTATCAGCAGCAGCAGTAAATCTGCATTTCAGTGCCGACATACATGATTACAGCGTATATAGATCAGAGTTTGCCCGAGCAGAAAAGCCTGCACATGGCTGATAGTAAAACAAGGATCTGTCCCTGCATCAACACACACAGGAACATGTCTTCTTGTATGGACATATTCTGCCACACACTGGCAGAAATACACAAACTTTGTCCTTCGTTACGGTACCAAAAACTTGATTAAATCAAGAAATATCAAATTTGTAAAAACTGATTTCTATTAGTCTGGTTTTGCAGCATTCGGCACATTGACAAAAGCAATTTCATAATCTCCTGAGCTCAGAAAATCCAGATAATAAAGAGGAGCATGGCATGTGACAGCAAATCAAAAGGTCTAACCTTACTTCTAAGTATAGATGCTACAAAGACCACAGCACTGTCGGGGCATGAACAAATCTCTTTGGCACGTGGTTGTCATTGTCAGCTTTAGCCCAAAAAGCCTTTTCAGGTTTTGTGGCAGTGACTATTAAATAGATTTAACAATAACTATCACTGAGATAACATATTATGGTCACGTTCATATTGCCGTGTCTTACTTTGAGTACACACATACAGTAAACTAAGACTTTTAGAACAATCAAAATAAATTAAAACAAACCTGACAGTATGTACAATGTAATAAAATCTATAGCGTGACTTAATTTGCAGTATTAGCAGAAGTTCAGCCAATCCTGCTGGAAGTGTATGCTACTGAAGAGGAGTGTGTATGAGGGGAGTCACTGGAGCAGGAGTGTTGAGAGGGAGCATGAGGTCTGACATGACCACCAATTTGTGGTCGGGCTCATCGGATCATAGCGCCAGCAAGATCCCAGCACAGAGTCTAGGCTGGAGGCCTTACAGTTAACATATCCTGGTCAAATGAAATAAAATAAAAAAAACTCACCAGAGAAGAACTGCATGTAGGTGTCAACTCTCACACTTATACACTCAGTTTAAAATCTCACTTGAAGAAACTAAGTCCGGTAACTTAATATCTGAAGTTACAGAAGAAACGCTAACCTTTTAAAACGCGAGTGATGAACCGCTATAATCATGCCAGAAATAATGTTAAACTGTTAGCTAACTATCAACAAATATATAATATTTGATAAACATGAAAAACATTCAAGTGTTAAGTCTTATTATTTCACCGTGGAAAAGAGCCATCAATAATGTGGTAAACACATACCTAATATTAGTGTTAAAAAAATATTACTGTTAAAAAAATGTTTTACTCAACAGCATTAAGGTCACGGTACTTCATTGGTTAGTGCAGTTCAACTGACGGTGCCTTCAAATCACTCTTCAGCCGCTGCAAACACACTCCTTATCATTGCTATTTAATATACGTGACTATAAAAATTTGTCGGACAACCTATTTACCGGTCGCTTTCGAGTTAAAGAACATACCACCATCAAAATATATTCAAATTCAACAATACAAGACAAGTTGAAGTACTCTTATTTCATTTAACCCTATAGAACTTCTCATAAAACGAAAAGCAGGTATCATGGGAGGGCCCTGAAAAAAAGCTCAAAATCTGGTGAAAAATTAAAGAATCTTCAATAAAAAAAATGATTAAAACTAGAAATCAAGGAGCTATAAACTTTTTATTTAGTGTGTCCCAAGAACATGTGGGTCTTGATCTGTGAAGGAAAAGCCTCCCCTCGATGTTAAAACCCATCTAGATTGTTTTCCCTCTATCACTAACCTCGGGTGACAATCACCCAAACATGGTAATTGTAGCAGGAAGACACGCCCACCTTCAAAAAAAAGTCTGTGAGCAGCATGAAGCTACAGAAGGACCCATTCAACTCAGACAAAATCAATAAAATAACGTAACAACAATCGCTCAGGTGAAAATCACCCGACGTTAGTGTTCTAGGGTTAATGTGATGTGCTCGTGAGCTGCAGGAAATAATGATTGATTTGTATATTTATGTATAATTTATTTATGCTAAAGTTTCATAGCATGCATGTATTTGTTGTCTTTATAATTATCCAATGGTACATTGCTTGTACCTCTTCCGTCGTATAGTGTTTGTTAGGATATTTGACCATTTATTCAGCTTGATAGCTACAGCAACATGACAGCAAAACCAGGATACTTTGTGTTTTACAACTGAAAGATTTCCTCAAGTTGGTGTGCAAGGAAATATACAGATGGAGATAATAAAAAACACATTTCACTTCATCACATACTAGACCTTTGAAAGCTGTGTCATTAATAACCACTGCGTTACAGGATTCATGATAAGAAGAGAGGGACAAAGGGGTAATGTGTGTATTGAGAGGTTGTAGCCCTCCAGGCTTCGACGTAATACAAATGTAGTGGCTTCAATTTGTTCACTTCCTGTCCATCTGATACCTCAAACAATATCACATAACCAAACCATGTTAGCGGCAGTCTAATGTGAGAGGGTTTATTTTGTGCAATTTCAGCGGGAAATAATAATCCTTGTCGGCATGAATGAGGAAGAGAGCATTTGGCTAAAACGGGTTATTGACCCTTATCTAATCAAAGATGCACTTGTTTGTTTTGGAAGCAGAGATCTAAATTGTACACAAGGCAAACATATTGACTTAATCCAATTATTGTAAAAGTTTAGGGGAAATAATACGATGGAAATGATGATGATTTCGCAATACGGCAATCAAAGCCAGAGATAATATATTGCAAACTTTAGACAGCTCCTCCAAGTTTAGGGAGTAAACTCTGGAGAAGAGGCTCTTCCCGTTTACAGCAGTCACATGAAAACAGCGTGACTGAATCAGTCAGTGCCTTGAATCGGACGGTATCACCTACAACAAAAACAGACAACAAGCCTTTTTTAATATCCACACTTTCTCTGGAAATGGTGCACTAAGCATAAAAAGGGTCTACCTCCTTCACTCCCCCCGGGAACAAGCAGCAAACTTCACGAGCAGCAGACCTCTATAAATATTCCAAGCAAGGCTGACCTGGTTACAGAATGCCCTTGGGAGTGTGAATTTGCATCTGAATACAGACGCTGCTGTAGCCGGTTAAAGACAGGCCTGGCAATAGTGGCACTACAGCTGAGACTCCCTTCACAGTTCCCACACAGACCGGCCAGCATGCTTCAGAGCACAAGCATGAGGAGCACACATCAGCTACACAAGATGAAGGCAGAAAGCTAATCAGGGGGAGTATATTGTATGCATGGAGACAGTCAAGGATTGCTTAATTTGCTTTCATGTCAGGTAGCATTGGCTAAAGGATATTTGTTATATAAAAAAAATAGCCAGACTTTTGGTTTGGCGTTCTCTTTTTTAAACAAACTTTTCTAATATTTTTTTAGAGGATAAACCATTCAATGACTAAATATAAAGCACCTCAAACAAGTCTAAAACATTTTTAAAGATACTGTTAGTTATTTGCAGGACTTTAAGGTTTGCCATTACCTAAATAATGTGCATAAGAATGTCCAGAAATGGTTAACTCTAATAATTACAATGACCTTTTATCATGAACATAACTATAAAACCTTGAAAAAAGATCTCAACAGGAAGGTCTTTTCACATTTAGGATTATAGGCAAGCAAGTCTTTATGTGAACCCAAAAATCTGACAACATAACAGATTAACATATATGAACATTTGCCTTTCTTTGGTTTGTTTTTAATCCTGCCTCAAATTTTAGCGATTCATATTGTCTCATTCTGTCTCAATAGTTTTCAATTTGTTGGATAAAGTGAAAACAAAAAAAACTCTGACTTCTGGACTCATATGTGACTGTTCATAGAACCGGTAATACTGAACTGCAATGTGGCTATATAATGCTATCAACCACTAACTAATAGAGAGATACAGAAAAGAGCCAATAGCAATCGGCCAGTAAGGACAATTGGTCACACATTTTAATTTGGAGTCATATGCCCTCTATATGCCTCCCCTCACACATGCACAAGTCAACAATGAGAAGTGAGTCAATCACTCAATGAGACAGCCTGTCGGATAAACTCTTAACGTTTGTCGTCTGGTAGTCCACAAAATGCAATGTATAAGAATCAAATTTGACAATTAGTCAATAAATAGCAAGATATTACAATACATAAATGGCAAACACATGTTTGATGTAATTTAGATTTACGTCGCCTTACGTAAATTTTCCACAAGAGAGCACTGACAACTTTGTTTTTCGACTGTAAAATGTTCCATTGAGTAGCATGTGCATTGGTTCCAGTTATTCATTCATCATGATTGTTTATGTTGAGGTGCGATTAAACAAATCTAATTAACAGAGGCGCATGTTTTGTAATAGATTTTTTTCAAGGAGCAAAAATCAATACTGGTATGAGCCACAAAAAAAAAAATCTATTTTTAATTTCACTTTTTTAAAGAGATATAATTTAAATAAATAACACCTTATCAATGAATTTAATTAAATAATTGTAATGAGACTAATAGTATATATAACCCTATGGTAATAATTCTTATGATAATGCAGTGTACATTATATCATACCTCAATTGCAGTTTTTCGGTCTTAAAAAGTTGCTAAGAATGGTCGTACAACCATATGACAGCGAAGGAATCTCCTTATTTAAAGATTTTCAGCAAATAACATTCTGTGCAGGATGTTTGGTGAATGTGGCCACAAAAAGGGTGTATGCACAAATCCGTCACACAGTCTTCATGTGTAGCCTATATTCCCTGAACAACAGTACCTACTTCACCATGAGTACCACAGCTGCAGCTCCATATGTAGGTCAGGAGCTTTTTCATTTTAAGTAAGAGTGGAAATCCCCTGGTCTCTTTTATTATTCCTATTGAAAGACTCTTTTTCCTTCAACGTGAAAATCTTAACCATTCATATACCTACGTTGATTTTAAATTACATCTTTTTCAAGAAAGCCATCACCTTTATCGCATATTGATTCAAAGCTACTACTACAAACAAACAAAGCTACTACTGTAGTCAGCAAAAAGAATGATACAAAAAGACAATTGAGACGATAATGCAAGAGCTTCTACTAAATGGAGTGAAATCAAGTGACAAACAGAACGTTCTTTGTGTGAAGTCAATGTGTAATGACTTCACACTTGCTTTAACTGCCTGCCATTGCCAACGCAATGACATCCAATAGCAACATTGTAGTCATGTATTTATTCATTGTGAAGAATTTATGGTAGTTTTGGAGGTCACTCTAGACAAGAGTTTAAAATCTTTTGTTGCTGATGAATGATAAACCTCGTATCACTTATCACTAGCCACAATCCGCTATGAGAGAATGTAGTGTTATGCCGTGGGAATACAAATACAAAATCAATGCCACCTATAATACTACCATCCAGAGAGACTCCCCTCTTGAGTTTCTCAACTTAAAGAGACATCCTTCAGGTTAATCAAAGTCTGAGGGTCCCATAAAACCAAATATGTAAAGTCTCTAAATCTACGGCTTGTCTCCTTTCATCAATGAAAGTTATTCCCTCTGATTTAGACTTCCACTAACAACACAGAGGATCCACTAGATGTCAAGGATTTCCAGGGATACAAATACACTTGTATTGTTTAGCTCATTAACAAAATATTATTTTCATGACTTTCCACCATTTTCCAAATCATACTATGTCCACTGTAAAGCAGCATGTAGTTTAATGTTAAGACGATCATATGACTTTCAAGCGGTCACGGGCCACATAAAATGATGTGGCGGGCCACATTCACCCCGCGGACTTTGAGTTTGACACTTGTGCTGTAAGTTTATGAATATAATTTTCAACCTCATAAGCGACCTTTGAATTCTACTCAGAAACAGTAAAATTATGTCATGTATGCTCCAAAATCTGAGACATAAGAGTTAATTGCTGCATCTTCTCAGCAATATACACAATATTGTAAATACAAGTTGCCCTTTTCCTGATGTCCATGTTTGCTAGTTGTTTGTCTTTTCTGACAAGTCTCAGAGAGAAAACTTGAAAGCTCAAACAGTGCACTTAAACAATCAAGAGCTTTCAAAACAGTTGAAGCTGAGATGTTGGCTACTGTTAAGTTTTTTTTTCAATGTGGAGTTAATGCACTGTAACACAAGTCCTCTGATGAAGTAGTTTAAGGCTATGGTGCTTAACTTACAGTTACCATTATGATTGTATCCATGTATTGTCAATGTAAAGTCTTATCAAACAATACAAAATTAAAATAACACTGACAAACAAAAACAAGAAAAGTGTCATACCCCCTGCCAGGATCTGCTGCTCCAGTTCCGCCATCTGTTTCCTGTAGGCCCTCAGTGCTGCCTCCTTGAATGTGGGTCTCACATGTTTCTTGGGTGGGGCCTCTCTAGGCTTCTCCTCTGAAACATTTTTGTTTTCATCCTCCTGCTGTTTCCCTACTTTTTCAGATCCCTCAGCGACTTCCTCTACGATCTCCTCTATCTCCTCTAACTCCTCATCACCCTCTTCCATCTCCTCTGTCACATCATTGTCATCTGGTTCTTCTACGTCGACATACTCCACCATTGCGTCATATTCAGCAGTGTCCTCTGTGAGTTGGGTTTCATATTCTTCACTGTACTCTTCATCCAAACTGCAATCATACTCCAGAGCACATGTCTCTTTATTTGTCTCATGGTCTTCTGTTGCTTCAAAATCTTGAGAAGCCTCAAAATCCTCAAAGGGATCATTGTCTTGTGAGGCCTCAATGTCATCAGACACATCATAGTCCTGAGAAGTCTCACACTCCTGTGCAGGCTCATCTGTCTCCTCTGTCTCATTCGCATTACTTATGTTCTCTAAGTTAGCTAATACCTGCTCCATCACTTCAACATAGTGGGTCTCATCGTCCACTGATTTTTCTCCCGCTTCTGCCTCTTCACCTGCTTTATCTTCCTCTGCCTTGTTGACGACGTGCTCAGTGTTGGCATCGGAGTCTATTGTAGAACAAGAATTATTTGTACCAGAGGTGGACAGGGTGCGGAAACGCCCCATAAATGATGAATTTGTGGTCTCCTCTGGAGGAGGAGCAGGGGTAGGAGTTTGAGGGCCAGACTTCCAAACAACTTCCAAAGCTGACTTAGCTCTTTGCAGTGTAGAGCCAAAGCCAAAACCAAAGGACTTCTCACTGAGATCGATGCTCAGCCTACTGCTCCAAGACTTGGGAACCTCCTCAACCTTTTCTGTCCGAATCTCACTTTGACTGCGGTACATAGTTGTAGACTTAGTCTGGGACTGGTGGAAGCTATGATTGATGTCCAGTTCAGGAAATTTATCTTTAGGAATGACTTTGGGGGTTTCCTTAGGGGCATCTTTAGAGGCTACTTTGGGTCCTACTTTGGAGGCTTCTATTTGGGTGGCTTTTGGAGTCTCTTTGGGGGACACAATAGGGCTCTCTTTAGGGGCTACCTTCGAGACTTCTTTAGGTGGAATCTTAGAAGATTCTTGAGGTGGAATTTTAGAAACTTCTTTAGGTGAAATCTTAGAAACTTCTTGACGTGGAATCTTAGACATTTCTTGAGGTGGAACTTTAGAAACCTCTTTAGGTGGAAGTTTTGAAATTTCTTTTGTGAGTACTTTACCAGTCTCCCTAGATGCTACCTTTGGCATCTCATTTGACACCTCTTTTGGGGGTAGTTTTGTAGCTTCTTTGGTAACCTCTTTAGCAACAACTTTCAGACCATCTTTAGATGTATTTTGTGGAGGATCTTTAACAATGACTTTGGGAGACTCTTTAGGAGATTCTTTAGGAGACTCTTTAGGGGTTGAAACAGGGCTCTCAATTGGGGTTATTTTAGGGCTCTCTTTAGGTGACTCTTTTGGACTTTCTTTCGGTGTCATTGTAGGGCTGGCTTTTGGGGTCACTTTAGGTGTCACTTTAGCAGGCTCACTCGGAGTTGTCTTAGATGTCACTTTAGATACTTCTTTAACACTGGGTTTGGGGGCATCTTTAGTGGTGACTTTAGAGCTTTCTTTAGGGACGGGTTGAACGGATTCTTTAGCTGTGAATTTCTGAATCTCCTTAGGTGACTCTTTAGGAACTGTTTTAGAGGTCACTTTAGATGAAACCTTAGCAGATACCTTTGAGCTTTCTTTTGGCAGTGTTTTGATGTTTGCTTCTTCTTTAGTTGCCAATTTGGCCTGTTTATGTGAAATTTTAGCAGCAGCTTTAGATGTATCTTTAGATGATAGTTTTGTGTTTTCTTTTGTGATTATCTTATTTCCCTCCTTGGGCTGCCGGGTAGATGTCTTGACAACAGACTCACGTTCTGTGATGGGGGCAATAATGTGGGTGGTTATAGGTGGTAGGGAAGATTCTCTGTCAAGCATCATGAATTCTTCATCTCCCTCAAATTGTAAATCAACCTCCTGACATTTAGTTATGTTTTCTGGAAAACCAGGTATGGTTGTTGGGTCAAAGGGACTGCTAATCTCTATGGAGGCTTCCAAGCCAGAATCAGCACCCTGCTCGAGATGATGCCAGTCTTTCCAGGGTGATAAGTCACCTTGCAGAGACAGCTGGGAACCACTGTAGTGGCTTCTGTCCCCAGACATGCAGACCAGTCCATTGCTCACCCCACTGTCAATAGTTTCTGTAGTCTCAATCTCGTTGTGTTCGTATGTTGGATTCTCATGGCTGAGTTGGTGACTGTCGCCAGCATACCAGGAGGAAGCCATGTCTTCTTGTTTTCTCTGCCACAGTTCCTGATCTGAGGAGGACAGCAAGGTGCAGCCATTTGCCCGTGTAAAGAACTGACTCTCTGAAAAGTCTTCTGAGTATGACTGACAAAGTTTTGAGCAGTCAGACTCAGAGCGGCTGAGTTTTGGGGTGGAATAGTCACTCTGTGAAAGCCAACCAGGGGTCAAATCAGAGTAGTAAGTCTTTGCATGCTTGTCTGGGTCATAGTAAGAGTCATCAGCATAGTGAACAGAGCCTGAGTAGCCTGCTTCTTCTCCTGACCGGCCATGGTCATGGGATCGCCTCTTCTCTGATTTGCTTTTGTGAACAGGCTTTGAAATCACCATTGCATATTTATTTCGGCTTAATTCATCCAATTCTTTATCACTGTCCATTGAGTCCCAGTCATCGCTCTCTACCACTTTATCCTTTCCTGAGGCCTTTATATCCATGCTTTCATATGTTTGTGAGGAAGAAATTGTTTTGTCTTTTCTCTCCTTTCCATCATGAGTTAAGCTATCAGTGGAGACTGTAATGCCTGTTCCTTTAAGTTTATAGCACTTTTTCAAGACGATATCCCTCTCTTGAGTTGTTGCAAAAATAACAATAATAGGGCGGGGTTTTGCATTAGAACATTCTCTTTGTTGCCCTAACCTGTGAGCAAGCTCAATTTTAATTGTTTTAAGGGCATCAATGAAACCCATTTTGTCTTTTAGTATTTTATAAATTATACTCTCTGTTTTTTCTGACTTTTCTTCAGGAACATTAAGGAACTTTAAGGTTGAATTATTGGCCTGGTGGCTAATTTGTTTTATGTAGTCATGAATATCTCGTGTTTCCCTTCTAGACTGGACAAATCCTGTGCGAAGCTGCTCAATCTCAGTCTGAACTACTTCCACACTGCTGGAGATCTCATCAATGGAGCTTTTCAGGGCATTTACATGGCCACGTAGCTCAGACAGTTCTGTCTCTATCTGGCTGATCCCCTGAAGCTCCTTAAAGATCATCTCCATGACATCCTGGGTCTGATTGATGCAACCTGTGGAGGAGGAGCCAGGCTCCAGGGTTGAGCTCTTTTGCTGCCGTCCAGCGCGGTCCAAGGACTTGCTCCGGATGCCCAAGGTTTTCCTCCAATTGCTCACCTCGGAGTCTGAGGAAACACATTCCTGACTCTTTTTCCATTTTCTTAACTTGCGTAGAGCACCCAGCCTAAGTGTGTGTAGACTGGAGCGTTCCACTCGCTCGCCCTCAGAGCTGCCATCAGAGGGAGCCAAACTGATGAGGCTCTTCCTGTTTCGTCTTACTGGCATAGTGTGTGATTTATGCTCATCCAATCTCCTGACAAGTTTTGTCTCGCTCAAAGAGTCTGAGTAACTACTATCAATTGAAAGAACCTCAGGAAAGATACTTTCATTATTATTTAAAAAAAGAGAGTTTTTCGGCAGTCCATTTGCTATAGCTACACGATAACTGAAAGTGGGTGAGAGGGATGAGCAGTCGTATTTTCCGTCGTCTTCTTCAAGAGATATGTTACGTGCCGAAGAGCATTTGGAAATCTTTTTAACTGTAGTCTTCAGTGTGGTAGAGAGAGTTGGATTGTGTCCTTGCAAATCAGTGGTCAATTTGGGCTCTTTATTTTCACTTCTCTCTTTCTTCTTTATTGGGTTTGCCAATTTCTTTGTAAACATTCCTTTACAAATCTTTTTAATGTAGGATGATATAGTATTTATTAGGGCAGAAACCATGGATGGCAATCCTGTGGACAGTTTTTATCATCTACTGAAAGGAGAAGTTGGCTGAGAATACAGCGATGGTGAGACAAGCACAATCAGCCAATGCTTGACAGTTGGATCCCAGCTCAAAATCACTAACACCACAGTCCACGTCGAGACTCATTAAAACTTTTAAATCCAGTGGCCTTTCTCCCAAAAAGGAACATCTCTCTGAAAGACAAGAAACAACATGTATTTACAATTTGGCTGCAGATTCAAACACAAGCAGGAAGAACTTGAGATATTCATTTTGCAACTACAAAGACAGTGGACAATCTGTTTTATCTTTAACATGCATAAAGTGAAATGTTTTTTCATAAACAAATCTACAAACCTGTTGACCAGGAAAACAAAAAATAAATCAGACAATATTTTTAACATTATTTTCAGTTTTCACAAATAAATGAATTTCTTTATAGTAAATCTCACAGAGCATCCTAGTCACCCTCCCAACTTAGATATTACTTGAACTGTATTCCGGAGGTGCTGACAGAGAATGAAGTTCATTGGGTGTATGAGCTTGCATGTGGTTGGGGGAAGGGGTGGTCGAGGTAATCAATTGCATGTGTATTCGAGAAAATTCATGAATGTATACACTCTATGTGTCAGTCAAGGTCAATAGACACAGACTACACAGAGGTGTCCACCTTCTACATCGGGAGAGTCAATTATTTTATTTATTTATTTATTTTAAATTCTTCAGTGCTACAATAATTTTGTCGGAATATGTTCATCATAAATTTGTTTCTTTTTTTTCATTTAAAACACATCAATATTCTAAAATCATAATCAAATCATGTACTAACTCTTGTTTGTTAGCTAATTTCTGACTTATATTGATATAGCAGTGAGGATAATTTCACTATGGTGATGTACATTTTAATGTTCCAATTGGTGTAATAGGAATGGTTCATCACCTGAACCATTCAAGTACCATAACGTAAATGTTCAGCAGACTATATAGCTATGAAAAGGACAAAATGGCCATCTTAGTCTCATTGAGAATTGAGACTTCTTACATGCTGCTCAGCATCAAGCTTTCAACAGCTTGCAGTTGCCCTGAAAAGTGTGTGCTTTATATTGAGTTTAACTGGCCAACTGAATCGAAAGAGGGATGTTTGTTGTGTAGAGAATATGACAGCTGCTCCAAATTAGTGCAGGGGTATAGAGCTTGAAGTGTCTACAGTATCATGACCACAGAGACATGATCACTTCAAATGAGCTGTGAAACAGAATCACTGTTACCTTTTATGCAGGGCTCTAAGGAAGGACCAGGCGTTAGCAAATAGAGCTTAAGTCTTTATGAATGATGAAATTAATCAAGGGGCTTGACTATTTGTTCACTTCACAGTATGTCATTCTGACAAGATTTGTGCAATTGTACCAAACCTAATGGGCGAGTCCGCAAATTGCAGTTTTTCAGGTACTTTTACATTAATTTGTAAATTACTGACTCCTCAAAAATGGTATCCCTATACAGTCTTGGTATGTTCACAGGTCAATATGGTTTCCAGTTGTATAAATTTGAAAAAAAAGCAGCATCAAATGGGCAACAGAATGAGAGGGTTACAGCATATGTTATGATATGAAAGTTCATGACTCAGCTCTCTTGTAGAGTGGCGTAAAGCCAAGAGCAGCCTTTTGCGACTGATGGGTCACGACCCAAAACTGTCTCCATCATAAATAAATCACATTAGATATTGTTTAAATCTGTCCTGACATTGTCTTAACTACTCCCACTGACATGTTTAGCTCTCATTCAAATCTTTATCTGCATGTAAAAAAAACAGAGGTGGCACAGCACAAACACAGTCAGGTTGCGTTAATCAGTGAGCGGCTAAGTGTTAAGTGACGTGCTTCAGGTCACCTGTAGTTGGCAGAGTAGGCGACTGATGGCTCATTCACACGAAGTAAATAGGCCATTTCATTGTGACATTAATTGTTTTGTCAATGGTATGGTATCAAAATAAAAAACAATATTCATAAACTAATCATAACACTTGCAAATCAGTTGAATATGTAATGCTTTTACACACCCACACAGGTGTTTCCACTTATTTTTGACGGATTAGACCTCTTCTTGTGACTGTGTGGGTGTGTACAGGCTGCAGTTGATTGACATCTCCCTCACTTTCTTGTTAGTGTTGCAATAGTTATAGTGTGTAACTATGTTGTTAAACTGTACAAAAGTTTGAAAGTTTACAATGTACACAACTGGTTTGCAATATAAATAAAACATTTCAACGAAGCAAAAATATGAATCCAATATTGAGAAGAATACAGCATCAAACACTGAGCAGAATACAGTGAAACTTTGGCTTTAAGCCAAGCAAATTCTTTTGGTGTTTTTTTTTTTTTTTAAGGAAATGTTTATAATGATTGTATTTGAGTGAACAGACATAAATGTGTCCATTGCTGAGAATTAGAAGTTGTTTATAGTTCATAGTCCACAATCTTAATTCCGTATCATGTTTACTATTCATGCTCTTTTCAATATCAGATGCTTCAAGGAAGGAAGTTGGACATAACATGAAATGGAAGATAGTAAATGTATAGCTCATGTTTATCAAAGCATAGTTAATGAAAACATACATGTTTTTTAAGATGCTTCTTGTTGAATGACCATTGTGCAACATTATCATATAATGCTCCAGATGAAATGCACCGAATAATGACTGATGGTTTATTTTGACCAAACATGTTAATGCGTTTGAGATGCAAATTTGTAAATGTTTTAAAGTACTAAAATGAGCTCCGGTCACAATCATGTTCAGCAACATCTGGGACATGTTGCTGTTTACTGTAGCAGTGACTGGAACATCACTTACATAAAGGGTCGTGGCTGCACTCTGTCAGGACATATCACAATAAAAGAGTACTAGTCTTTAATGAGTGTTGATTACCAATTAGGGAGCTGCCTTACTCCTTACACAGCCAGCATTCTGATATCTGCATGTTAAGGTTTGACAAATGAAGCATTCACCCTCTTCCAGAGCTAGAGTTGATTCGCAAATGACTTGATAATACCCACAAGGTATTGCCTGTATCATCCCATTAGGGCGTAATGATGCAAGAATTAGGATGAAAGGATGACAGATAACTAGATCACCTTATCCCACTCACGTGTGTTATCAATTTGACCAGAGATTCCACAAGTACTCCGGGTCTGCAGCAAATGGGCTACAAATGAAATGGCACCATTTATTTCCAGCCACCATGACAAGCACATGTGAGAATGAGATTACATGTTAGCTAATCTAGGTCAACGTAATGCTGTTATTGTTCATCCTCCCTTTGTAGTGTAATATAAGCAGATTCACTATGATAGAGTCCAATCTGCTGCACCTAAGTAGAGATAAGTGGACAGTTACTCTTGGGTTTTGTACAATAGGATAAGTCATAACATTTAATTGATGTAAGTAGTGCACGCCACGTAAAGTCCTCAGTGGAACACAGTCCATAGATAGCTATTGAGTTTATTACATCATATGTATGTGTTTAAGCATGTTATGTATCATAGGCCTGTGAATTTGATGTGAATATTTAGGTTTTTTTTAAGTGTTTTTATTTTTTCTTTCCTCTATCCGCTAGTTTCCTCTTTTTCAAATCAAAGGCTATGTCCCTTTAAGCAAGGCAATGAACCTCCAACAGTCCATGTAAAATCATGTTCCCTAATCAACTTGCTTGGATAGATACTGTCATAGTGTCCACAAAATAGTTGCCTACAACTGTGACAACATTAAATCGGGAACTCCTATGGTCCTGAGATAAAGCCCCTCCCATTTGTGAGTTAGACTCAAGAAACCTCCAGAGAAAGGGGAGCACCTCAGCCACACCCACCCTATGCTTTGAGGCACTGATGCCCAAAGCCCTGCGTTAATGCCCAAGGACCTATTTCCCCCGCTTTTTCTTAATGCATTTGATTAGCAGAGCACTCTAAAGTGCTCAATTTTTCACAGTCGTACAATCTCTGACACTTTCTTTTAATGAAAATGAGTGTCAGTTGGAGGCAGGCTAACCTATATCTCACAATAGTACAATATTCCCATCCCTCCTGATGAAAACCAAAGTATGCCAATTTGCGGTCATGATGCTGTCAGCAATCATACTACATGCTGTGATGTTCATTTTCTTATCATACTGGATGAGATTGAGGAGTATCTGATTGCAATCGTTTACAAAATGATGCAAATGATAGATGCTCATGTGTTACGTCATGTCTCCAGAGCACATGATAATGGGTTATGGCCGAGTGTGGATTGGTGTACATGTGGGTGTGTGCATGCCTGCAGTGAGTCTGTGTGTGCAGCCTTGCATGCACACACACACACATGTGTCATGCATGCCTCTGTGCACGATTGCTTGAAACATGCATTTGCTGCTTTGAGAGAAGAGCGAAGCATACCAGTGGGGGGATGAGCATGTGAGGGTGTGTGCAGATCATATTGTCCTCACGCCCATCCTCAGCTACACTCTGCCTCTCTTCTCCTAACCTGTGTATTTCCCAACAGTGAAATAACTGCCTGCAGCCCTAGGAAACCAGCCAACATCACAACAGATGTCTTGCCTCATAAATCAAAATATTACCTTTTCTTTGGCTGGCATGACGAGTCTCAGTCTCATCGCATTTTCTTAGTGTGAAACAGCAGCATTGCTCACATGCGTTATGCATAACGACATGGGATAATGTTAGAACGGGAGCATTAGGACATTTGTGGAATTTGTATCGAATCTGGATTTGAGAATAAACTAAACATTTGAACAACATGAACACCTTGTTTTGATTTTTGTATTTTCCACCCAGCTACATCGACAGATGATGCCCATCTAAACGCATCATCCTCAAATATCGTTTCATTATTCCAGTGACAGGGCCACAGAGGGAGGGAAGCAACAAGAAGATATGGGTTGAAGTCAAGCAGTCAAAATCCCCCCCAGACATGCAAACACGCATCCAGAGCCGGAATGGGTTCTGCTGCTGCACATACCTGGTTGTGTCAAATCCCCGTGCAAGACACCGGCGGTAGTGAGCACAGCGAGCCGTGTGGAGCCGATTCTCTGGTTTTCGGCGAATGGTCGGCGCGAGGACGGCAACTGAGGAGGGGCGGGAGGGAAGAGAGCGGCTCGGTGCGCAGCTGCCTGCTAATACCAGAGCTCACAGCATCTCTCCGCGTCCGTCAGACACCACATCCCAGAGCTCTGTCTCCGCGCGCGCACACACACACACACACCTCTCCTCCATGCCACCTTCAGTACCCCCCGCTTTCGCGCCGCTGCTGTGCTCCCTTGTACGCGTTATGGGGTACCGAAGATGCTGCTTTTTTAAGACCGCAAGCTGCTGGCCGGGTTATATTTGCTCCACGGTTGACACACAGACACACATCCCTGCTCGTAGACAGAGTCACAGCAAGCGGTGTCTAGTCCAAAAACGGGATGTCGGATGGTGGCGGCGCTGATGAAGAGGCAGACAGCGCTGCTCTTAGCTGCCCAGACTGAGGCTCTGCTGCCCGGCTGGAGAATGTGTCCCTCCCTTGAATAAAACTTACTCTCTCTCTCTCTCTCTCTCTCTCTCTCTCTCTCTCTCTCTCTCTCTCTCCGCCCCACTTACCTCCCCCCCTTCTCCCTCTCAGCTGAAAGTCTCTCTCTCTCTCTCTCTCTCTCTCTCTCTCTCTCTCTCTCTCTCTCTCTCTCTCTCTCTCTCTCTCAAGTGTTGAGGGAAGCAAATAGAAATGGAGGGAAGGGGGCGTGAGGATGAAAAAGTGTGTATTAGTGTAAATTAACCTGGCTGGATAACTGTATGTTCACACCACTGCAACACCTACACATTCCGATGGAAAAGTAAGTGTGATGTAATGATGTAATGGGTCAATAAACCTTAAACACGACATACACACTTAAGAACAGTATTAATCTACAGAGGAATATGGCTCTGGATTGGGGTTTTTTTCGTCAGAGCTTGTGCATGTGTCGTGCATGCACGTCTGTTGTACTTGCTTATACATGGCTTTACGGGCATGCCCGCGGAGCGCACTTTCATCCCTTTCTGTCAAACATACAGCACTCACACACACTTTAAGATCCGAGCCTCCCTCTGGTCTCCACCGAAGAGCATTCCCATCAGTGGGCTACATCATACACAACAGAGCCTCACGTACACTCACACATCATCTAATTACGTCTCTCACTGGAAATGTCGTCATACATGATCGCTCACCCCCATTGCAGATTAGTCATCTCTACTCCGGTGTATTTAAACACCATCAACGTCGTACAATGCATGTGGCTTAGTTTCACAGGTATTTAAAACTATTATAAGGAAAAAATACACTTAACCTCAAGACTAAACGGCAGGAGGTCATTTCATAAATGTGTCCTTGTGTCGCTAATTGAGGCTTTCGTTTCATGTTGACAGGGACAAATTAAGACTGACACGGTGACGTGGTAATATTGCCGGTAGAGTGTCACATGATAGTCTACATCATGTCTCCGCCTCCCTCTGCCTTGGTGGTGATTAAACATACACACACACAAAAATTCTCTCCGTCTCTATCTCTCAGCTGCCTCCCGCGTCCATGAGTATGCCTGCCTCTGTCAGTCCTGCTCCCCTTCCCTCAGCTGGGATGTGTGTCATGGGTTCCTCCAACCGCCACTAATTGTCTGGCCTCCTAGCGAAATCACTTCGGGTGGGGGGCGGAGGGGGAAGAGTGGGGTGGGGGGTGGGGAATGAGTGCAGTTGTGTGCGCAAGCGCGTGCAGATGGGGGTTGGAGGAGGAATGGTGCGGATCCTGATGTTGTGCATGGTTGCTGCTCGCCCCCCGCTGGTGATGAAAGCAACTGCAAACTGGAACCTCAGCTGTTTCTGAGCCACTGTGACCCAAATGATCTCCTCCAATCACTGCAGTGCACTTGTGTTCAGCCAAAGATAGCGGCGCAAAAGCTGATTTATGGAAACATTTGACATGGCTCCGCTCGAGTCTGATGTGATCTAAGACTGGGGCAAATTAACGAATTAGCGGTGTCTGGATATTATTATTATTGAGTATTGCAATTGTGCAACATTTACTGTTGAGCTGAATGTCACAGTTAGTCCATCAATACAAGACAAAACCCAACAACAATGCAGAATACTCCATTGTTGGGTTCACCCTTCACATTACAATTTTTTTCAATTTCAGTTTTATTCCCATCCCTCCCTCTCTTGTGTATTTCACTATTCCACCACCCTGCTTCTGTTTGTGCCTTGAGCTGCCAAGGGACAGCATGCCAAGACTCCTAAGGTCTTCTCCACCTCCACCCCTCACCCTCCTCTCCTCTCTCAGCTAACATATATCGTCCTGTCCTTTCTTTGCTTCTGTTGCTTTCTTTCTGTGAGCTGAAACATATTTAATAAGCATTGTTTCTAACACTCCAATAAGCCATTGAAAAAATGCTCTGTTGCAGTTGTCAATCGAAGAGTAGAGGAGTAAATTATTTAAGGTACATCTGATATTACTGAAATAGCCCAAATGGCTTTGTACAACCATTACGTTAAGGATGTTTCACATGCTTTTTTATGTGGGCTGATTTCATTATTTTTTTTTAATGAGTAATATTTGAATTATCATTACCAAAATCACTGGCATTTAATCTAAAAATATGACATTGTGAATTTAACATTCAGAATACAGAGTTTCCTGTTGTGAAGAGCTAATTTCACAGACCTTCAAGGTATTATTTCAAATATGAAACCCTCCTATAGCCCATTTGAAAATATACCATCATCTGTTCTGAAAAGAGTCATTGACGTTACCTTGTGCATGTGGAGAGCTCTCCTGCAACTAGCTTTGAACCAAAGTACTATGAAATCATTGCACCTGTATTGTACATATACGACTAATTAACTAAAACTAATTAAACTAAAAATTATCAGTCTTCAGAGCAATAGACCTCTCTCTATTCTTGTTCCGATTCAATATCCAAAATCCCCTGAGAAAATAGTGCCTGTGCAGCTTCTGGACTAACTCCCCTTTAAGTCCACAGAGTCCACCTTTCTTTGTGCCATAAATGACATTTCGATGACATTTGGTTCGGCAGACTCTGGTGTCCGTATACTGTTTCTCCTAATTACCAGTGTTGCATTTGACAGTAATCTTTCTGAATATGCTGTAAAATATATATCTGGTACATATAATAATAATATATATCTGGTACACATAATAATTAAATATCCGTCGTAGCTCAGTAGCTCATTTAGTGGTGTGCCTCAGAGGTCAATTCTTGGTCCAATCATCTTTAGTGTCTTTTGCCATTTTAATCTTTTATTGTATTTGTGTGGGGCTGGTGATAGACAATAGTACTGTGTCTCTTGACCAGTGGCACCAGTGAGCAGTGAAAATGGTCATTACGTCAGCTGTAGAGTTTAACAGCTAATCGCTTTTTTTACATACAAGGCATTTGTAATGGTGTGTTCACACCGAAAGAGTTGTGAAAGATTTGCACGAGTAGATTACATGTAAAGTCAATGCACACACTGCGAAAAATGTAATTTTTTGCCGGGCAGCACGAATGACGCGAAAAAGTGTTGGGAATATTCGCTTTTTCTCCGGAGTTGAAATATTTCACCATCGACGAAAAATTCGCCCGACGCTGAGTTGCGGAAGCCAATCAGCGTGGAGAATCTTTGCCGAACATTACCGCCGTTCTGTCATAGCAGAATTCAACTGGCTGCCGGTGCGCCTGAGGTAGCGCTGGAAGAGGCTTCCTTCAGATACTCATCCTGGAGGAGTCGGAGCTGTGTGCGACTACGGCTAATATTATGAACCCAGACACAGGGACGTTTGATGTTCCGACATTTGTGGTATTTTCACAACAAGTATAACCCAGAAATAGTTGTTATTTTTCCATGGTCGATAACGGAATTGAAAACTGTTTTACAGGAACGTGACCGGGTCAGTTTAGGTTAGCTAGTGAGGCTATGTGCTGGTAACTAGGGTTAACAGGGCTCAAGCTGTGTCCCGTTTTGTCTATTCTGTCATTTTTGGGAAAGCTATGTTGGGGAAGCACCCACCCCTCTCCCTAATGCTGAGCCGCTATGCAGTTTGACTTTTGCAGAAACAAGATTTGTATACTTAAGAAACTACATGTTACAAGACTTGGAGCTTTCATCTTAACCCAGAATAATCAAAATACCAAGACCTCTATTCTCTTGAGGCAGAAACCCGGGAAAGCTGGCACTAATGAGACCGGCAGATGGCCTTTATATAGCCCTTTAGTGGTTAAAATCCTTCCACCGAAGCATAAAGGGATAGCTCTGGGCTGATGTAGCATTAAATCTAGCACATGACCATCAGCTTGAATAAAAATATCTTTACATTTATGTTCAGAAGAGAGACCATATTAAACGAGTGTTTTCAGATCACACAGCTGTTGACACACAGCTGGCATCAATTCATGCTGCATTCAGCACTATAATGGATTATAGTTTTCATCATATTAGCACCTGGTGAGCCAGGAATAGTTTAATATTGTTACTGGTCTATAAATAGCAAAGAAAACATTTTGTGAATTGAAGGGGGCTTGAGAGAGTGAAATATGGTAGCTGAATGTTTTTGTTACATCCCACCATAAACAGTTACTGGTCCAGCAATGATGAAGTCTACAAGCTGTGCTGTAAGCATATGTCAGTATTCTATATTAAACAGAAAAGTACAGCTGATGGGGATGGAGGCATCATTTGTTTCCATCCCCCCCATTGATAATAAAAAGTATCACCAGAGTTGTTACAATTCATCCCGAAGGAGACATGAATTCGTCAAAATGGCTCAGCAATCAATCCAATAGATGAAGAATAGAAAACACATTAGATTCAAAACCAAAAATGACAACTTAAGATAAGCATAAAGTAAAAGTAATATCAAAGTTAATAGGTTTCATCTTTTCAGGACTACGGATGCCTGTACAAATTGTATGGCAATCCATTGAGGCGATATTGAAATATTTCCAAAACTCTCAATCTGGGACCTGCTCTGCTCACTACAGGACAAGTTAGCAGATCACCAGTCATTACAGTACATCATCTGAGAACCACGAATGGCTGTACAAAATGTCATGGGAAGCTATATGACAGTTGTTGAGACATTTTCTGCTTATCTTAGCTTTTATGCATCTTAACTCATTTGTGAGGAGTACATGGGAGATAAGAAAGCATATTGAAAACAACAAATTGAGATTAAAATAAAAAACAATTTGTGAGTTAACAGTTAAAGCATTACAGTGTCCATCTTATTCTCTAAAATGTTAACATTGAGTATTGCTGGGTTTGATGACCTAAATTTGGTTTTTCTTTCAGTCAGAGAAATTGATAGTGTAGGGCAGCGATGGCCCAAAGTGTTCCCAATGGAACACTTTGCGACTGGTGGGCCGCGAAGGTACTGCAGGTGGTCTGTGCGAGGTTGTTTATAAATAGATAAAACGTTTTTAATTTTAAATTTTGAAAAGTTTGAAATTAAAAATATTAATGATTCAAATTACGTGTTATTCTTTTACTGGTGTGCTCATGGGAGAGTGCAAAAAAAACAACAACGAAAGTTACGAATAACCCAAGTTATGTTTTCCTTGTTTTCACATCATGTCATTTTTGTGTTTTCCTGTTTTATTTTGTAATTTGTCTTTCCCTCATGTTTCAAATAACTTCAGTTCCTGCCCATTTGTGTTCCCCTCCTGTGTGATTACCTTTCCCTGCCCTGATTATTTACACCTGTTCCCAATTAGCCCTGTTCACCATGTGTATTTTGTTTGTGTGCACCACTTTGTCTGTGCCAGTTTGTCTTCTCCATAACTAGTGGTCCAGCACTTTTCTTCCTGTGATGTTTGTTACCTTTTGACTTTGACATTGGCTTTTTCCTGACTGCCTTGCCCCCGTTTTGGATTTGTTCCCCCTTAACTGACTGTGTACCAAACCTCTGCTGGTAAAGACTATGTTTTTTGGAACTTTCCTTTCTTGAGGATTGCTTTTGAGACCTTGTCTCAGTGGTAGCTTTGGCCTTTACAAAAGCAGGGTCTAGTTTTCCATCTTCTATTTAAAATACTCTCCCCAGTGTTTTATGTTCAACACGTTCAAATATGTGTTTGTATTTTATCAGGTTTGTACATAATGTTTTTAAAAAGTCCATGGCAGTACAGATTTACACCAGTTATAATAGATTTTTCAAAACGGAAGAAAAGGTTAACTGATGTAGAACATTAGCAAAACACGTTGTCTTTAAAGATCAAGGAAAGGTTCCGAGCTGAGTGAAAAAACACATTTAAAGTATCGCTCTGTATACAAGGCACTGCTCTGAAATAATGGATAGGCCCTTTTTATTTTGTGAGTGCTAGGGTCAAGATAAGCTAAAAAGGTTTATGTTTGGAAAGGGTTTTTAATTTGAGAAACAAATATGAATGTTTTGTTTATTCTTTCATGGAATGCACAGGCCTGTCTCACAAAGCTGGATTTTGGTTTCGCGAGGTAACTTTTAGGTTTATCGTCTCACGAAGCTGGTTCGATTCTTAGCGGGGTACGTTGCCTCGGTAATTTACGCTGAATGCCTAATCTACTCTGGAGCAGGTTCTTTTCTCGGATAAGATCTCAGCGGGGATATAAGACGCCTACTGGCCAAGCTTTGTCTTGGAAAAATGGCCTGCTCATTTCTACAAAATCCCGTTGAGGAAGGCGCACGGATACTAAGAGCAGCGCTCCACAGAGAGCGTGTGTTTCGTGACCGGCAAAACCCGATGGAGTTGTTGTGTAGACTATGCATGTATATTGTTCACGTCATACATGTAGCCTGGAAGATATTATAATAAACTTACTGACCGCTTTGAACTATGTTCTTGTATTTCGTTTTAACTTGCTCCCTTGCTCCCAATGAGGTTAAATTGTTAAAATGAAAAGATAATCAAAATGAGCTCGTACATTTGAGACAGTGATTTAATATTACAATCCCAGTAATTTACACATTGACTGTGTCGGCAATTTCTATTTTTTTTGCCACGATTCCTTGCGGCTTCTGGCTGCTGCAGGAGTGTTGCTTTTTTTTTCCTTGATAGAGAAAGTCCTCATTAAAGTCCCCACAAACGATGACAGGCTGCTCATTCATGTCCAAAGAGTCCAAGAGGCTTTGCATGTTTGTTAAGAACTTGCCAAGACTGAAATCTGGTGGTGTGTACACTGCTGCGATCACTGCTTTGACTGGGGTTTCAACTTTGAGGTCAGTTTTGAGACATTGAGGTTTAAAGTTTTAGCATTGCAAATAGCAAAACTGACAAATGGAGCACATTTCTTTATAGCACCAAAGTCACACACACCATACATGTATTCTACATCTGAGATATCAACATTCTAGATGAATTGTAAATTAGGGATTTTGAAACAGGTCAATTGTAGATAGAACCTTATAGCTCTAAAAACAAACAGGAATTATAAGGTTCTATTTTCAAAAACAGAAAGAGGAACAATCATTATAAAAAAATTATAAACAATTTACTTAAACATACTGTTTGAATGTTCAATTTATAGAATAAAAAGTGTATTTTATGTTAAATCTTCATGCACTTACTGCTGTAACACATTTTCCAATGTGTCATTTTTCCTTTCATCTTTTTATGCAAGATAACAGTAAGTTGCATGTAGAAGAATAATAACAAAAAATGCATATTTCGATATTTAGAATCAGTATTGATAGTTTATCAAATATTTTTTAAACACTTTAAATGTAAAACACGTCATATAACAATACACATATAGTACATCAATACTGCCAGAAGAACACGAGTACTCATTCAGATGTTTTACTTATGAACACTGTATTTCAAACCCAGGTTACTTACTGTAAAAAGGAGCTCATTTGAAAAACTTTTTCATGCAATAAAAGTATCATTTGCAATTTATATGTATCACATACAAACATCACATACTATTCACCTGTCATTGACCCCTCAAAAGCCACATTTTTACAAGTTCCAGTCCCTCCAGCAGGTGATCTCTTTCTTTTTCCCCCACATGGCATTTTCCTCTCTACAAACACATTACAACACCATTAGGGCAAAAAATACAGTCACATACAAACAATGCCTTGTCAAACATCAGATTTTTATTATGCTAAGCCTATCGCTAGCTAACGTTAGCTAGCATTAGCTAACATGCTCTAATTCTAAAAGATGACCTCAGAAAAATCGAAAATCTATAATGCAACTATAAATGGAAATTCAGTCATATACAATTATTTCTTTGCCAAACATAATTTCCAACATAACCTAATTCTGAAAGTTGACCTCAGCAAAATCGAAAGCCTATAAAGCAACTGTTAATTCAGTCATCTCCACTGAATTCCTTACCAACATCATTTCCAACTTGATTAATAAGTATCATGTTCTAAGACTAGTTACTGCTAGCTAACGCTATCCTATTTGGTAGCTAGTGATTATGTCCTCAGCTAATACTGCACAGGAATGACAATTTCCTCAACTAGAATTGAAACAAAAGTGTTTTTAAGAGGATAACTCACCTGTTATTTGTTAGATCATCCAGGAAATCATGAACCCTCAAATTACGATTGAATTAGGCTTTAGTTTTGCGAGACATTTTTCTAGTTTTCCAGCTTACTTAAAAAATAGCCTAGCCTCCTGGAGGGAAATAGACAGCCTCCTGGCACAATAAAATGACAGTATTTGATTGGTTTTTGTGACGATTCCCTAATCTGTCTGTGTGTCTATTGGTCTGTGTCTTTTGCCTGTCTCTCTCTCTGTCTCCTGCAGGGTCCCCTGATGAGCAGCACCTGGGCCTGGAGCCCTCCACGCATAAAGCTCCGCCCGGTGACGGCTCTCTCTCTCTCGGTCTGTACCTGCTGCAATGTGTGGCCTGTCAACGACAGCGATCATTTGTGTTGTCTGCATTTTTGGCTGTGTTGGGGCTTCGCCAGCCACCTTAGTTAATTAATACAGCCTGTCCTGTGGTTGAAACTCTGTGTCTCCTTTATGTTTTGTCGTGTATGAATATGGCTCTTGCAGTACACTGTAACACCATCTCCGGTTTTTGTTGCCATATCTGGATACTTGTTGTAGGAAACATGTCTGCTTCATGTAAACATGTTGTATCTTTCCAACTGGAATGTTGGAGCAACACAGCCTCCAAACAAATGTGTTTCTGGTATGCATAACACATCAGCAAGTCTGAGTTCACGATGACGCTTCATGCCCTCAATGTGACTCGGAAGTCCTTGTGTGTTGTGGTAAATAATTGTCAAACTTTGAGCGGTTTGATCATCTGATTGCACGTGTTGCAATAGCGGTTGTGAACTTTGGAAACGTCTCATTTTGCAGTGCAGCTGTGATGTGAGGATCAGCATAGATTTTCTTTTCAGCAAAGTCTCTGATGTACAGTCCTTGAAGAGAGGTTGTCCTGCTGAGAACAATGTAGAACATTTCAGGCTCAAACACACTTCAAGCACACCACTGCTGAGTGCATTATTGCACTTTGTGAGCTGTACATGTAAAGGCCAACTTCGTTGGGAACTTCCTTCGAACTATAGCTTTTTTCGTCGTGCCTTCTTCATTTCGCTCTATGTTGACCGAGTTGTCTGTGGGGCCTTGTATTTTTTGTGGAATCTCTGTCCTGAAGGATTGTCTAATTGAAGACCAATCAGCCTCACGACCGTTTGTCCGTTTAGCTTGGCGGTCAATATGTTGGCAATCGTTCCAAATGTCCCATTAACGACCCCATCCTCTCATGATCATAACACACCTTCCTCCATGTGCTGCTTTTATACAATCAGGTAAATCTGTGTTGATGCCCTTGATGCATCCTAGTTGCTTCATTTCCCCTCTGGTGGGGTCTTTTGAGTAGTCTTCTGCGTCAATTTGTACAAAGTCAGAGTGGAGGTCAGGTACAGTTGCAGAATTGTGTGCATCAACCTCTTTGTTGCAAATATATGAAGGACATTGAGTGGCGAGTCTTTGACATCAATGAGCAAAGCTTGCTCATTGTCGTTGAGTACATCTGCGTTTTGCTTTACCCTCATTTGTTCAGGAGCTTTGCGAAAGTACGATCATCTTTCTGCCGCATAATCTCTGTCAGGTTGACCATTTGAAGGTTGTCTTTTCCACAGGTCTAGCACATCTTCCTCATATACGCAAAGTGGTTTGGCTCTACCAAGAGGTGAGGGGGGGGACAGTTGGTAGAAGTCTTCTACTGCGAGGACAGACAACCCGTCAAATGGTTTCTTGTTGCCTTTAATCTGCTGAAATCTCCAATGGACATAGGAAAATAACTGTTTGGAGAACATGAATATTTCGTCGCTGATGAGAATTCCCGCATTGGATAGTGCCGCTCTTATTTCATCGATTGCATTTCCGAGGCCTTTATATGGTGGTCTCAGACTTCTTGGCGGTTTAAGAATAGAGTGCAACGTTTTCCCAGAGATGTTGAAAGCCGCAGTGCCAGTAAATGCAGTCAGTAGCACTGCAGGCATGGAGATGTGATGTATTTGTCAATGTGTTTTTTTTTTTTTACGTTTAATGTCCATGTACTTTGTACTTTTGTACGACGTGAAGTTATTATGTTCATGGGAAGAGTGTTCATCCTATTTATGTATATATTATCGCCCCTATCAAATACCAATTACAAAATATTCAAAGTAATTGAAATACATATTTCAAATACACGTAATAAATACTGCCCATCTCTGACTAAGAAAGAAACTACTGAAGTATATAAATGGCACACGTGCAATAATTTAGTGTAAAAATGCAAGGTTAAGCAATGCCGTCCAAACACTGGTGGTAAGGTAAACACGAGCCAAATTAATAGAAATGTGATCCTTTAACCATATCTTGATTCACGCAACAATAGTCTCTTTTATTTTTTCTCACTCACACATAAAGAGTTCCTCAGGTGTGGATGCCTGATGCTTCAACAATGAGAGAGCATAGATGATTATCACTAGAATTTACTCTGAGCGCTGCAAAAGGCTCGTTACAATACAGCATCAACGGTATGGCTGTGTGTCAGCAGAGCACTTCCTGTTTACTGTTTAGTCCCGCAGCAGGCTGCAGGCGCCAGATAACACAGGCACAAAGCATGCTGGGAGATAAAAGTGTCACAAAATGTGATGGGGCCCTTTTGGTGCCTGATGTGGATTCAGCCAGTAGTACTGCTGAGAATAGTATTCCCTCAAACAAACCTGCACATGAAAGAGGGGATGGTGGAGAAAGCGGGAAAGAGAGACGTGTGTTTGTGATACAGTGCTGCAGTACTGTTCAACATTTACAGAACATACAGTGGTTTTCGACTCAGTAATTTATGCCACACTGAAATTGTAAGCAAATGTAATTTCAACACTCATGCTTCTTACTCATGAAATGCGTACTCGATGGTTACAAAACCATCTGAAGAACCGTTATTGGAAACTGTTCGGAAAAGGGCAGGCACTTGCCAGGCGATTAATCAACCATCTGTCAAAAAAACTCTTGACAAAGACAGCTGGGAGAAAAGCGAAAACATCTTTCACACCAAGAAAAGCCTATTGACGCTATAGCGGTATCTACAGTTAGCTTTTCAGGGGCCGCCTTTTTTGTTCTGAATGAAGCATTTCTGTGTGGCATGATCACACACACACACACACACACACACCTACAAACACATTACTTGAAGCCTGACAAGATGGATTTTTTGCCTGATCTCATGATATTGCAGTTGTGCAATGGAGGTATGTTTATGGTTGAAGTATCACATTTCTGTGATAAGGAAACCAAAGGAGGAGCTTTGCTTAAGGTGTTGTTGCTGGTAGTAGATTAAATTAATAATAATTGATATCAAGATATCTAACAATTATAAATAATCGAATTATGAATTAAAACCCCATAATTTAGTGTCATAGAATGACGGTACTCAGCTTACGGTATAATTAGTTTAACTGAATACATTGAAAGGATTGCATGTGATCAGGTATCAGGAATCAGTGATTCACATCATAAATTTGACGTCAAACAATTAAATCCGACGTTTTAACGTGTATATCTTAAATTTAGGTAAAAACATTTATGCACCTTACAGCAGTTGAGAGTTGAGAAGCACCAGGGAAGATTATGAAGCAGCTTTTTATTAATTCCAATTTAGATCTTTAGTTTGAAGATATTTCTTTCTAAGAATATTTTATTATGAGACTTAAATTAATTTAGCCAAGGAACATCAAACTCATTTACATTTGGAAATTGTATCGTTTCACCTGACGAGTCAGGTCCTGACTTGTTCTGATGGGCAGATGGGAGGTTACGCTGTATGCAGTGGCGGCTGGTCCTCTGTGGACATCTGCATCTTGTTGAAAGATAATAGTTTGTTGGATCATAGTCTTCCATCTCTCACTCTGTGGCAGTTGGTTTGGCTTTCTCTGATATCTTCGGAACCTGGTCATGTTGAACCGTTCGTTGTTGTCTCTATTTATCTCAGCAGGATGCTGGATCTTCTTTTCACCAACCTTTGTGGCTGCAGGGGTCTATAAGGCATCTTTGCCAGTTTCAAAATGTCTTTCATTTGAAAATACGTTGTCCGACTCTCTTGCTCTCAATAGTTGCAGGAATAAATCTTCAGCACGTTAGTGCATTGCTGGTTGGAGCTGCATGGCACATTAGACAGCACTGGATGGAGGCCGAACAGGCAGAGCCGCGCAGGAGATCTGGCGTGCAGGACTCAAAGTTATCAATCATACTTGTGGTACTTTAGAAACCAAGTTAAGGAAGGGACTTCCTTAGGTACTTGCTTCTCAGGTCGGCTGGATGTGCTCTCAGCCTTCTATATTTTGGCTGGCAGTGGGGCTTAGAGCTTGCAAATGGACAGAACTGCTTGCTTACACCTATCAGGCATGACGTCCGGGGGGCGAGTATTGGGGGGGCCGATTTTGTATAGCCCTTGGGATCTGTGCCGGGATCTCACCTTGATTCAAGACAAACCCCCGAAAATAAAACCTTTAATGGAGAGAAAAAGGGAAGAAACCTTCGGGAGAGCAACAGAGCTTAACCAACATTGTACCGCTCAGATCCATGTGCTAGCGTGGCAGTCAACCCTGGCATATAGGTCAATAAAGATAAGGTTTGAGGATAGTTCCCTCTTATTCTGCAATAAAAGCAATTTAAACTTAGTGTCATAGTTTTGGCATTTCATTATTAATGGAAAATTTGATGCTATGAATACATAAATGACATGGTAATATTTATCAACATTAGGGTGGACATTCATTTATTGAATATGACAATCCATCCAAAACATCCATTCAACTTTAAAAGGTCACACCCATTACTCCAAATTAGCAGTTTGTACTGGATAAGCTCTCCGCTGGTTCCTCTCCAAGAGTCTGACGGCAGCTGATGTGCTGCTCTAACCTGCACAATCCACTGTGAAAAGCCTCCATTGGAAGCACCAGCGGGTACCTGCTTCATAAAGAGTCAATGCAAAGTTACACATACACCCATACTTACCTGTTCTTACCTGTGTCCTTGTAAGGTCCCTCCACTAACATGTATGCCTTTGCCATTCATTTAAACATTAAACAGATGTACCCTTGCGCCCAATGTGCTGCGATTACCCCAATGGAAACCCAAAATAACCCGTCTTTGCAAAACTGTCCTTAAACTCAAGTTAAGAGTGGAAGTCCAAATAGCACACACAATGCTACAAACATGCCAAAGTGCACACACACACACACACACACACTGTGCTACCTCAAACAAAAAATGCACAAGCGAACCTGACATACTGTAGATGAAGGATGAGTAGCTTAATAGTCTAACCTCCTGGATGTTTCCTCGCCGAATGAAGCCGTAAATGTCTGTGCATATGTCTGTCATTGGAAAATATGCCTGCCCTTCCTACAACAGGCTAATTACGTTTCAGCCTCAGTGATGAATGTGGCTCTGCTTTGATTTACTTGCAGCTGCCCTGACTGCATTCGTAGACTGTCTTACCCATCTCTCTCTCTCTCTCTCTTGCTCATACACACATACGCAAAATTGAATTCCCCATGAGGACAATTATCATAGAGTTCTACAGTATGCACTTGTGTTATTAATCTCTTCACTGACTTTGCTCTGACAATACAGCACTTTCTCCGGATATTTACAGAACAATTCCTCACCAGTGGGTTTTACTGCAGCCTATAATTACAGGCACAAATAAGCTGATGTAAAGAAACCCAGCAGCTCGAAAAATTAATTAGCTTGTTATTGGGCAGCGGTGGCAGGGAAGTGGAGGAATGACTCAACGACACGGACAATCCATAAGTGACAAAGCCAGCTGTCACATAACTGTCACATGTTCACATGTCACAGGACTGATTACAGTTGTTTTTACTACATATGACAACTGAAGATGAAAACCATAAAGTCAAGTTTTCTACAGGCACAGATGTAAGTGTGGCAATTAAAGGGTAAAAGGACTTCAAGACCTCTATTCGAACTGGACTGGAATTATTGCGTAAAGTTTTACACCTGCAATTTCTTATTTTAATTGCTCACATAACTTGTAAAAAGTTGCTAGGCAGATAAAAAACAACATTAGTGTTTGGAGATGTGAAGCCCTGAGGAGCATGTCCAGGTCTTTTGCTGTTAAATACTCTTTGTCAACCAGTTCATTGTAATCTTTTTCTGCCATTTTTTGTTGGACAGTGGGTTTTTGGAGCTTTTTTGCTGAAAACAGCAGACAGTTGTGGCCAATTAGAAAGCAAATGAGAACGACCCAAAACAGTAAAGTCTCTGGAAACTAAAACAATGAGCTGAAAGATGCTAGAAAGTTTCGTAGAGCTTCGAAGAACTTCAGTCTAGTGACAAAGGTCTGCGCTAAATCAGTAATACAATTATACATTTGTTACAAGGAAACACACAGTGGGTCTTGGTAAAAAACACTGGTGGCAAACACACTTTTGCTGGTTTCCAAGGACAACTCCACAGCACACCTTAAACATGCTCTGCATGAACTCACAACCTCAGTACACTCAATTATTATTACAATATTATTCCATTTCAATTCCGAGTATATTACAAATCAACTGAAAGTTTATTCCAGGTTCAGCCTGAATACAATTGTCAATACAGCTCAGATTTTCACAAACAATTCTTGGAAATTAAACTCAGATGGAATTTATATGCTGACTTTAATAAAGGTTATTGAATTGAGTTTCTTGACTTTTTCATGTGCGCCACACTCAATTTCTGGTATTATAGTGAGTGTATATTATCAAATGTTTTTCCTTCTTAAAATACTAAGAATTTCATTAACTTAAAAAAAATCTATCACAGCAAATCCACTTTCTATTGACACATAAATGCAAACTAAATATAATATGATAAAACTTAACAAAAATTCCATATTTCTATCATTTCTAGAACTCATAAAACAGTGGGTCCTTCTTAGCCCCCATGAGTTACTTCAGTATGCAAAGCTTGTCATTTCCATTAGTTCTTCGAGGCAGGCTGTAGTTAGTGGGGTTATTAAGAGAGGAGGAATAGCCGTGGGAGGATAAACAACAGGGGTTTAGAAAGAGACAGCAGGGAGAGGTGAGATCGTAACAGATGGCCTTTCTCTGGACTTTGTCCATAGACACACACACACACACACACACACACTCACATTCACAGTCAATATTGTAAGACTAAAACGTCTGTTGGAGAACCACAGATGACCGTGATGTAAAGCTTCCTGTTTATTTGCGACTCAGGAACAGTGAAAGCCGAGCAGCTCCAGTGACACTGCCCTGCTGACCATTCATCCCGATAACTTAATAGTTTTTGCCTAGTAATATTCTCGTCATAATGAAAAAAAGAAAAGAAATTGCTGATATTTCATCCTGCCCATTACCTTCTTCTTTTCAACTCAGTGTACCCTAAAAGTGACGTTTCAGAGACTTTCACTGTCAGAAAGTGTCAAACACATTTATGATAAAACTCCATGAGATGTACCATCTTGTGTTTGTGGGAGGGTCAACATATATCACAATTAATACAATTAATCCATTGGTCAAAATGTGTTTGAACCGTGTACATAACAATAGAGGAGTGACGGGTTTAGTCATAAATAAAAACACAATTAACAGTATGGTAACTGTTAGAACACTTTACCCGACACCGTGTGTTAAAATCATTGATTAGGACATTTATTCTTTTCAAAGAAGGAGCAGAGACAGAATTACACAACGTGGTTTCTGAATTGCGCATCCTGGACTGATCTGAGAACGAGTTGGGAGTATTTCTTAAATACATTAGTCACACAATCACAGAAGCTCTCAGGACGTCTTTGGCCTTATCATGAACCTTCTTCCCGTCATCCCATAATGCTGTTCTTATGGTTTTAAACCATAAGAACAACAATGATGTGTATTGTCTTCAGTCTGGAACACACAGTAATAGCAGATCGCTTGACTCCCAAACTGAACTTTATGTAAGGCAAAGTTTACACTGGAGTCATAATCAGGGTAAAGTTCACTCATACGTCACAGGCCATGAAACCTCATATATGATTAAAACAAAACATATGATTATGAATATAACAGTAAAACAGTAACTTTCTTCCAACAGTAACGTACAGTCGATGTAAAAAATAAGTGTAATAAGTGTAAGTGAATCACCTCATACAATCAGGGATGAAGAACAGATATACATGGTGTAAACAGAATGTGTTCTGATATTATACAAGAGTAAAATGCAATTAGCTTGTTTATTGAATGTGTAACTGCCTCTTGTTAACTTATACTAATTGTATACCTTGTTTTAAAGCTCTTGTGTATTGTTGCAGAAATATAAAGAACAAACTAGGACAGTTTCCTATTGAGGTTGGAAGAGAACAATAAAGGTGCTGCTGAGGTTCTCGCTTCAAACCAACTCCTTTGAGAGACTTTGTGAAGGAGCAAACACTCCAAATTCTGATTAATCATTTGAGAACTTCTTTGCATTTTAATTAAAACTAGTGATGCATGAGGCCACAAACAAACGTGTTTTCATCCGAAGAAATTTGTAACAGAAACACATTTCCTCTGCAATTTTCCCAACAAAAAACTTTTTGAACTTATTACCAACAGGAAAATAACTATTCACAACTATTTGAAATAACTAAAAGAGTTTGGTTTGGATTTCTATGCATGTATATAGGTATACATGTCGACCCCTGTGCACTGTGACTGGAAATTACTGTTTTTGTTTCTGGAGTCTATATAGAAACAATATAACTGCCAGTCAGGAAGGGCTATCTGATGTTGAGGTTAAGTGAATCATTCTGCCACAATTTATATTTCAGGCATAAAAAATATCCACTTAAAACATAATACTAATCTTTTAACTCTACACTATATTTAGAATATTTATCACAGCTTTACCATGCCATCAGCAAGCACTTTCCCACAGGGAACAGAATATTTTGTATCACTGGCTTCTTCAAAGCCACAAGACTCTAATGACAAAGAGAACACGGCTGGTTAGTTTGTGTCACAGTGTGACTTTAAGATCCGAACTAACGTGTTGTCAGAAGCAGTTATGGCTTAGCCGTCTTGCCGGTACTCCTGTCTGCTCATCCGCCGTCCTTCCTCATTATTGTAGGTAATCCACACTGACTATGGGTATGTATGAATGTATGTAGCGACATCATCATGCAGAAACCTACTTCAGATCATGTGGGGAAAATGTCGTTTGAAGGTCTTGGGAACAGAGTATTTTGACGCCAAAGTATACGTAATTAGAAAATGTGAATGTTTTTATTTAAATATATAACGAGCACGGTAAGGAAGTTAAAGAATGCTTTGAACACCTAAAGTAAAAATAATAAAGAACTTTCCTTTTAATTTGTTTATATATTTATTCAATGTTGAACAAACTTTGCAACAACTGGGTTTATGCCAAATATTTCCTTAATCAACATCAAACGTTTATCAATTATTACATGCAGAAATTTTTAAAAAACATTGATCTATACATTATATCTGCTCAGCCATGCTCAGCTATCATACAGTGCAGGAGAAAAAATGGCTGCAAAGCTACAATAATAAACTGGCATCATAACGATAATCCAGTAAACACCGTCTATTACTTTTATTTTGATTGATTTCCCCCGCAGGCTGTTTTAGCTGAAGGTCTCTTTTCATCTTTTCTTTTTAATTGGCCTGACATGGGGGGAATCATGCAAGTCAATGACATTCAGAAACATTCTCTTTATACAGAAATCCCATTATTTTTTTCAATTCAACCTCCCAAATATCTCAGCCATTAGTCGTGAGGGAAAAAAACACAAACAGAATGTATATGGTTGTTCAGCAAATCTCATCATTATAAATAATGTACTAAACACACAACGCTCATTTGTTTTGTTTGATTAGCAGGACAATAAAGTTTCATTATAATGTGTTGTGAACAATAGTCAATGATGATTCAATTTAATTTAGTTTATTTTATACAGCCCAAAATCATTAATACAAAATTTGCCTCGGAGGGCTTTACAGTCTTTACATAACATCCCTGTCCGGGGACCTAAGTAGACTTGCTGCAATGTCAGTTTTGGTATCTTACTAGCAGACGGGTAGTTTTTCGCTTATCTCACTAGCAGACCGGTAGACTTTTTACTTTCAAAAAGCGTATGTGTGCTAGTGTGTATTTGTACTTGACGCGTTGGTGCACACACACGCTAGTCAGTGCGGTCTCACTTTTTGGACGACACCAGAACCTCACAGTGAAGCTGGAATTGTCTCTTCACTGCTTCAGAAAGCCTGAATTTACCACCACCACCTGCATTGTTTCGAATGTGGCTGACCATGAAACACTTAAGTTGGTTGAATGGGAGATGCAGTGATAACAAGGTGGTGTGCTGACTAGGCTCTGTGACAGTCCGGCCTTCCTGTCTACGTTGGAAACGTTGATGAATGCTCGCTGTGTCTGATACTAACTAGCACCAGCTTAACTTGGTCCTTACACAAACAAAATTGCATGAACTGCCTTCAAGTCCGACAAATCTATTTTATACATTGGATATATTTATCCAAGTTCCTGGATCTTTTATTTATTCCATGGAACCCAACATTTAGGTTGAGGATACGCTGTAGGTATTATGGCAGTTTTTGTATGTAGGCTGCAAGAATCCAGTCAGAAACCAGTCTACTCCTCGAGGGTTTGTCTCACATGTTGAACTTTACTCGTTGCTTGTGATCTCTTTTCAGACTGACATGGCTGGTTCGACACCTGCAAGAATCAAGGTGATTTTGTGGGAGAGCAACGTTAAAAAACTGACACTTCCAAATAGACCACCAGAGTACCTAGATGACCTTCGGAGCAAGACCGAGACTACCTTTGGGTTAAAGGGCAACCTCAGACAGCATTGGACCAAGATTTTGGCAATGACTTCTTCCATCTGAATTCTACCGCTGAACTTCAAGATTTGGGGACAATCAAGGTAATGCAACAGCAAATAAATCCAACTTTGATCAGTGCCAATCGAGACCACATCATCCAATTCACGTGAGTCTGAAAAAACATAATTCATTTGTGTGTCACCAATTGAAGTAATTAAATGAAGTTTCTCCAGTATAGCATAGTAGTGTTTGTGTACTGCTTCTACTGAACACATTTTCAGTTTAAATCAAGGTTGCAGCTCCTTCAGGCCTGATTACCATGTTGTCTTCAAAGAAAATCTCTCAAGCCCCATAACTCTATGAAGTATTTACAAGGTTGGTAGGTCTCAGATATAAGAGTATAACCAATGCTGTAGCATTTATGCAGATTACTCCATCTAGTGTGTTTAAATATCATCATTCCACGAGCAACCCTCTTGTCTCTGCCTTACACAACTAAGACCTCTTGGTTTAAAATTTAAACTCTACAATCTGATTAAGATGCATGCATACACATACAAAAGTAAAATGTTCCTCGCTGACAGAAAGTTTCTTAATTCTCAATTAGAGTCAACAGGCCTGTAGTGGATTTTAAGGAGAGGGGTGACTGGTAGCGTGTGTGGTTTGTTTTGATGAACAGAATTAGTATTCACAGTTGGCAATATTAATAGGCCTCCCACTGTACTGAGTGTCAAGTAACACCATCCAAATCGGAAACACAACCATTAAATAATCTGTTTTTCCATCTGTTTGTGTAGTGCTGCATTAATGAAAATGCATGTGGTCAGTGAACTTGCAAATGGTTGTGATATAATTATGAGATCCCATCTGCATTTTGTGAAATGTCCTCTGGTTAAGCGAAGATGGTGAGAAAAAGGTCTTTGATTAATATTGGTCACATAATTTAGCCAAACATTAAATAAATTAATGCCTTTACAATGAGAAAGACTTTTAGTCAGTCAGGTCTATGTTTAATTTTGTGTCTATACACTTACAGTAAATTCATTTTCCATTTCTTTCTTTTAAATAGAGATGCTCATGGTTGACTAGACATAACGATTGTAAAACTTTTTTAATCTAATAATTCTAAACATTAAGTTTCCCATACAGAACCAAGTTAGAATATGAAATGAAAAAGAAGACAACTGCCCAGAAACCAATTAACTATAAGCATAGATAATGACATTTACAATGAACAGGTGGGATCATTAATACAGCGTCTTTTTTTATTGCAAAACATGAGGTTTATTATTATGTTAATAGAGTGTTGTTCGTATTACATGGAGTGTGGGTGTTGCGTGGGTGTTATTTGAATGCCCCAACAATGTGAACTCGTTTTCTATCTCAGAAATGCTGCAATAATCAGTGCTGGGTAAGTTACTTGCCACATTTGATAAATTATTCATTACAAATTACCTAGTGAAAAAGCAATTATTTTACAAATTACTGAAAAGCAAAAGTTATCAGTTGCTTAACATTACTTTACTTTCATTACTGAGCTCAATTCTGTCAGAGCGTTCACACCCACACATCACATTGTCTGTTGGGAGTAACTCTGTATTTTTCCCCGTACCCTTTATGAAATTGAGATAGTAAACTGCAGAAGGTAGTTGCTAAACCGCTATAGTGTAATCGCTAGGGGCAATTCCTCACCATCAATGTATGTCCACTAAAAGTGATAAAACAGAAGTCATCATGGTTTAATTAGACTGTATATGTTGTATTAGCTTAAAGGTGCATGCTTATTTCAATATTTAGAGCACAGACTATCCACATGGTTCTCAAGATGGCGACGGCCGAGCTGATGAGGGGAAAAGGCGCTAAGCTTCCGCAACAACATCGATGTGTTGGGAAGGAGTTATCAGCTGTAACAGCCATATGAGCGGAGTGCAGAGTGGCAGCCCTGGGGCAGCAAGTGCGGCACTCTCACATGCATGAACAAGCACAAAAAGGTGGCCCTGCTATGTAAACAAAATGCAAAATCTCTAGAGTACCTTTATCGTTAGCCACAGCATCTGCACATGGCAGCACTCCAGCATGGCCCCGTCCTCACAGTGACGCTGTGGGCTCTTCACACACCCTTCTAGTTCATGTGCAGACAGCAGCAGCGTGGACAGGTTGTGGCTGGGATGGGTATTGTCTTTGAATATCCTTCTTGCTCCTCACAGGCTCCTTATCTCACCAATGGCTCAGTAAATGGCCAATAATGTTTTGGGTGGTATTAATCACCCGATGTAGAGCTCTCCGGTCCTGAGACGAGCACATCACACGTTGGTTTGGAATGATTCCTGTCACGATGCTTATGATGATGTATTCAGAAACTTTATTCCTCATTTTTTGCATTGTTTTCTTACGGATGTCTAGCAACACGTGTCAATTTCCCCTCATTATATGCATACAATCTCTTAAAAAATATGTGTAGGTTTTTATAGAAAACAACTGGCTTAAATTGAGGCAACAATGCTACCTGGTTTGGAAAAAATAAATAAAGTGGAGTTACTTAAATATTAGGGCCGGGCAAAGTTGAAAAAAAATATTAATTAAGTAATCACATGCGCCAAATTCAATAACGAAGTAAAAACTAGTTTATTGGACACTTTTATTTTAAAGTAATGTGATCAGAACAATATAACAGGCTCTCTGGAGCAACAGCAAATTAGCACGCGTACATATATAGTATATAAATCTGTTTTCTTCTTTCCATAATGTTCAGTTTGTTGCTTACCTTAAAGATGTATGTTAAAGACCAGCAATTGATTCACTTCATACAAAAGCAATAAGTGCTTTTCATGTTTTCAGTTCAGTTTTTCTTCCTCAGTGAGAAAAGTCCAGTCTGTGTTGGCTTGAACAAGTGCACTGACGTCTAGTTGAATGAGGTGGAGATGTGTAGGACAGCTGACAGGTATCAGCGGCGGCTTTGCGCATACGCGATTAATGTTCAATCTGCAGCTCGTGGCTGCCGGTAGGCTGACCGCCTGTGAGCTCTTAGTGAGGCGAAGCGACTCGTGGCAGCACCGCTGCACTTTGAGAACAGAAACTACATAACGGCGGTGATAAGCCCCTCTCAATGCAAAACAACAACAAAATGCAGTTAACGCATGATTAAATAATTAACGCCATTAATAAACAAGTTTTTAATGCTTTAACTTGCCTAGCCCTATTAAATATATAAATTTCCTGACAACTCAATCAACGTTGACTTCTGGTCTCACATAGGGCACACACAGTGGTCTCCTGTCTAAAAGTCCGTCCTCATTCACCGAGACATCCTCCTGTGTCAGTCTTGGGTTTTTGTTTCCAGTTGCTAGTGTCCTGTTTTATTTTGAAGTCATTGTATCTTGTGTCCTCTGCTTCCCTTCACTTCCTGCACCTGTGATTGTCTCCGTAGTCACCTGTGACAGTACGAACCGACCATACATAAAACCAGCAGATGACACTGTATCACAAGCTCAACGTCGCACCATCCTGAGGGACCAGAATAGGGCTGCAATAACAAATCGATAAAATTTGATTAATAAAATAGTTGGCAACAAATTTAATTAGCGATTGGTTGTGTTGCGCCATTATTACGCTGCTCAAAGTCGCAGAAATGCTTGAGCGACGAAAAGCAAACAGCCACCGGTACTGGCAAGCATAACGTGGAATGTGAGGTCTTTGGCAAAGACTTTTTTAAGAGCCCCGGATTCCTGCCCCCGGAGCGGATCCGTCGGCATGATGGCTGTCCTCCGGCCAGCCCCCCACACAGCCCCCCAGATTGCTTCTCAACAAAACACTTAGCGTACCACCATTCAACAACATTAAGCCTTTAATATTTAATGCATGCAAAAGCTGAATATGTTTTATTGAGACAGATGAGGCTTTTGCTTGGCAGATGAGAGATGCAGATAACAGTCATCTACTTTTAGACCATAACCAGACATTCCCAAGATTTCAAACTGTTGATTCAGCCTTCCTTTGTTGCACCAAGGGCTAAATACAATATGTACAGTGTTCTTGTTGAGTGGCTCAGCTTTGCCTCCTGTCTGTCGTGTTTGTTGATGCTTCTTCAGCATTGATAAGCATCTAGTCTGTGAGACCAGCGCTGACCATCGAACCTTGTGAATTTTAATACACTCACTCCTTGACTGAACTGCACATCACGCTGGTCATGGTGCAATTATTCTCTTTGTCACAACAACTGGAGGGGCAAAACCTACACTTGTCTGCTTTGCTCTCTTGCTATGCTTGGCTACTCACAACAAAATAATACATTTACTCATAAAATAGACCAAGGAGTATTTTCTACCACGGACTTGTTGATGTCTTGGTATGCACATGCACAGTACAATATATTCCATTGTTTACTGCCGGTGTCCCCTCTGGGTGTGAGTGCAGTCGGATGTCATCTAAAGAAAGGATGGATTGCATGGATGGATTGCAACCCTTCACTGAGGTCACATATGTGCAAGCAGATCTGCTACAGACTGAAAATGTCATGCTGTGAAGCCACAACTGCCTAACATTTGCTTTGCAATAACCCAAATGAACAGTACAATTTCTACTTGCCACTAGTCCTTTTTGCAAAAAGTGCAATTTGTCTGCACGCTGCTTTCTTCTGTTGAACGTTGAGCAAATCACTGAGTGTGTATTGTTTCGTTTGTGTGGGTGACAGCAGGGGGTTCGCTTTGTTTCTAAGCACAATAGAGCTATGCCGAAGCAGCACACAGTTTGTCAATTTAGTTCAGATGCAAGTGTGTGTGTGTGCGTGCGTGCGTGCGTGTGTGTGTGTGTGTGTGTGTGTGTGTGTGGGAGCAGGGGGCATACACAGGCATAAATATGCATGTGTACATGAAAACGTCTGTCTGTGTGTGCAAGCATAGTGGATGTTTATGTGACAAGATAACAAAGTGTGGTGCGTTTACATAACAATGTTTGTGATGGTGTGTGTGTTTGTGCATTTATTTGTGTGAGCGACAGAGAGAAGCTACATTGCTCATGGGTTTGGTTAGTTCTGCAAATGCAAAGGAAGCTGGACAATCAGGGCCCAGGGAGAGGACATTCCTAGTTCCTCTCCAACTGCGAATGATGAGAAATGGCTGTCCTAGAGGAGTGCCCTCCTACCAGTAGCTGTGATGGCTGATGACATCACTTATTAGAGAGGTCACATCAAAGAGCACATACCGCTAAAAGGGACAGTCTGGAATTAAACAAAGACAAATGTAGTTAAAGTGGCTTTGACTCCTTAGAAGGTCAATCGATACAAATAAATTGTTCTCACCTTATTAATTCATGACTAGCAATAAACACCAAATGCCACTGCTGCCTATGATAAGAGATTATGTTTGTTTTTTCTTTTCTGTGGGCTGTTAAATCTACATTTTTGTGTACATCTGCATGTGCACATCTGTTCATTCACATCTGTATCTTACTTCTTGGCATGCATGCCATTATGTGCTGAACTTCTAAATGCAACATTCAAGCATCCATGAGATGGGTTTCAGATCACAATTTCCCTGTGGTTTGATGTTCCACATAAATCAGGATGTTATCTTTTGTTCTAATGTGGAGCATCTCTCACCCACGCATATCCTCCCTCCTTGTGTGTGCATGTCAAAATTAAGAAAAACAATCTGCTTATATAATTTTGGAAATACAGTAGCTAACACCCCACTGGCCTAACTTAGTGCTATTTGGTAGACTAGCAGTTTTTTTCATTTAAATTAAATTGTACATCATCAGCGTAAAACCTCCTATACAAAGATCTACAAAGCATCACCGTCAAAATTCATTCCCTGCTAAATCTTACTGTAAATGAATGTTCGACACTTGCTTCTCTCTAAAATTTTGGAGCAAGAGCTAAAACATTTCTGACCAGAGCCCACTTCAACTTCAAGAAACAGCAAAGTAACGAAGCTCATTATTATTCCGTCATATTTCCTTTTTGCCAGGCATTTTGCAAATGTACATTAATTACAGACAGCATAGTCTTCTCAAGTAAAGTTACCGTGTAACGCTACGTGACTTTAAGAGGGAAGTAAGGACACACGTTCCTGCACTAGTAAGCTAACGATAGTGTTACTAATATTACCAACATATAGTATTTGCACTTTTAGTTGTGATTGAAACATTTGGCTTCATATAGTTGATATGGCATGTGTTTAGTGTAACTTGTACATTAATTGTAATCGTTTATGTGTGGCGCTGTCTTTGTGTGGCGCTGTCTTTGTGTATGTGTTGGTGCGCTAGTTAGCTAAGGCTAGCTTTGTTTGGAGAAATTTTGACTCTCTTCTCTCTTGCTAGAAACCGTGCGGCACCATGTGACATGGGTAACGTTAGCAAGCGCCACTGAAGGTGAACCAGAACTTCACAACAGGTAAGCTAGGACTTTAAAAGCATATTGATTATTAATAATGATTATTAAAGCTAGTAAGCTAGTTTCAGGGTGCTGCTGGCCAATAATATAATATAATTATCTTATGATTGCTGCCAATATCATGAACTAATGTTCATGAACACCTGCGCTGACGTATTGTTCTCATGTAAATATCTGTTAAAAGTTAAAAAATGATACAATATGTAACACTTGTAATGATGCAGAGGAACCAACGGAGATGTAAATATGCAATGACCATGCCCACTTAGGAGATAAGAAGTGAAACCTGTTTTAAACCTTTGGGTGAGCTTGTGATGAGTTATCTTTAGTAATAGAGTATCTTTGGCTGCAGCTCTCCACAGCAACAGATTAGACAGCTTCTGCTTATCTGTTGGGGTTTTACTGCAGACATCATCCATTATGTTGCAGCAGCATCAATGCAGCACATATAGTGGAAGGGAAAGAGAAGGCCTCGGCTAAATTATATATACAGTCTACATTTGGTGAGTCCAACTATAGATGGCAGAACAACAATGACTCAAAGCAGCAACATGGACGTTTTATGGAACATTTAAAAAAAATTGTAAAGCCAACTCCAATTATTGCATCCTATATTTGATTTCAATGCAATGCAAATGGTTACCTATAACATGATAAATGTATATTAAGTTTATCATACCATACATTTTATTGTGAATTATTGCATTGTGTATTTGTACTTTCACATAAGACATGAAATCTTGGCCAAGGACACAGCACACAGGAATGTAATATCACATAAATGTGATATTACATTCCAGTGACCCTCTTTGCAGTCAACAGAACCTACTTTCTTCTGTCTAGAGTTATTACAATCTGCAGAGGAGACCCAAAGGGGCCACAGCATTGAGGTGGGAAGATTGTGATCATACAAATTATGATAATGATGAAAATGACTATATTCTTCATCCTAAGGCCGTATGACTATTTACATTACGTCAGAAGCTCATGTTGTGTGGGTGCCAAAATGATGAGACCGGTTGGGTGTAATCTGGGCTGACACTCACCCACATCTATATCCCCAACTCCATGGCATCAACGTTCTCATGGTGCCACGTACATACACAAAGACCCACACACTAACAGCAGAAACACAGAGAAGAAAACAAACAACAAGGTAAAGAGAATGAGGCAGACACAGGGGAAAGAGAGTCGCACAAACACAAAGGTGATACGGTTTTCTTAAGTTGTTTTGAAAAAGTCGATTTAAAACTCAATGCATTAACAGAGCAGAACACAGCTGCAGTGTAAACTGATTCGCTATGCTTTATAATGCAGCTCTTAAAAATGCAAATAAAGGAGCCCTCTTTTCCAGATGTAGAGAAGGAGGTAAGGTTAGATAAGAAGCACTGTTTACAGTAGACTGAACATGAAGATAAAATGTCTCTCTGGGTATACTCCTTAGTACCTGACTGTCTACCAGCGCTTCACAGGAAATGCCAATTTTATTTCCCCGGCTTTCTAAGACTCCCACATTCTCACCCTGTTAAACACTTCTTTCAAATCCCTAATGGTCAAGCTTAGTGCTGCTCTGTTTCAGCATGGATATTGCAATTGGAAAAGTTGAATTAATGGTCTGTAGATCATTGTGCTGGTTTCCTGTTGCCTCTTCACTTTCTACAGCCTTCCCCCAGCGTAATGCCCGTGGTTAACACAGGAGAAAGGCACGGATATGGTTTCAGCTTGTGATGCCATTAACGCTGAAGGGACACATAACGAGACAAAAACTCCAAAGCCCTGCCAGTATTCACTAGAGACTGCAGTGCTCATAACGCACCCCAGATTAATGTGTTGGACAAATATAATGATTGTGAAAGGGGGATGACACCGATGACAAATAAACATTGGAGGGTATGAATGTCATGGCTCACTTTACAAAAGAAAAAAAAACTGTCTGTGACAATAAACCGTGCAGGACTATTAGTTTCTTCACAGCTGAAACCAAAAAGCACATTGGATTGAGACTCCAAATTACAGCAACAGTCAATGTTTCAAAACCTAGTTGACTTTTAAAATGAAATATAAGATGAGTAACGTTGTTAATCTGGATAAAACATATCAGCAACAAGATTGGCATGCACCTGAATATAAGATTTAAAGTGCTATTTGATTTGATCAACAGGGAAAACTTGTTTATTTTAACTAAGAAGTCAGTGTTTCCGAATACAATACAACAGACAACGTAATCTCAAATTACCTGAAAGAGTTTTGATCGTGAAAATGTCAGGAAATAATTACTTTATTTCATCCTGCATACAAAGAGAAACATAACATTTTTTATTTATTTGGAGAGGTATTTCTGGTCACCTAATGGAAAGTAGTCTATATGTTTGCTCTGTTCTGTTACATTTCTGAATATTACCTGCTAGATGCTACACTACATTCACCAGCTCGTGAGTAACAAAAGGCCTTTCCTATGCCATAGTTTGTAAATCCTCTTTTCCTTTGGGACGTCCTTCAAGATGGAGCACTGATCGATTTCTAGTCACTGAGGATTCAGGAGAAGAGGAGCAAAAATAAATAAATGAGAAGAGCCTCATGTCTGTGGTTTAGCACTGGAAATATTGTATTCAGTTTATCAGAGTTTTTTTTTAACTAGAAACAGCCAGCTGCTGTTTGAAAGATTATTGATGAAAGAAATGCGGGTTGGAAAAAATTATTCTAAATCCTAATGAAATGCTTTGTCAAACTGAGAGGACTTTAGAGTGGTAATGTTTTGTTGTTAACTTGAGTCTTTAAACAATGAATATAATAGTTAGTATTACTATTATAAATTCAGATTTATTACAGAGCTTTATTTGCCTTAACTAAACTAATCCATAACCATAGACTTGGCAGATCATGCAATGATAGTGGATTGTTGTGAAATGCATTGACAGCAATGAATGTGTTGTGATTTAGACATTAAACTTGTTGATTAAATTTCTAAATCCCTTCACCCTGAAATGCCACGGGATGCCGCTCCATGAACACCACACAGTCAGCCAACAAGGTCAAGTGTGTTCAAATTACCATCAATATTCTTGTCGTTTGTTGACAGAGAACTTGTACAAAAAAAGTAAAGAAATGTTTATTTTCAGAAATATTATTTCGAAAAGAAAAAATATATTCAACAAAAAGCTTTCTGTGTCACTTAGAAATGAGGATCTACCGTCTTCTTCGCAACCCACGTTAATTTTCATTCAAGCTTTGTTGTTCTAAAATGGTTGCAATCTTCACCCAATTTGGATCCCTGCTAAAAATAAATGCATGTATTTTCATCACCAGTAAAAGGTTTCCAGCTTTTGCGTTGAACAGAAATTAAAAAAAACTTCTGTCTGCAACCGACATTTTTATCCAAATTGGGAAATCCCACCTGAGCAGCGGTAAAGATTACGCCACTACTGAGCAAATGTGCAGCAACTCTGACAACATCTCACACTCTGACTCACCATCTGATACTCTTTAATAAAGTGGGAATTCAAAAGGAGAGAAAATAAGGGTGAAAAGGATTCAGACATACACTCATACACTAGTTTAATTATTTAGGTTAAACCCCTCTTCTGCATTAATGACAAAATATGTGTGAAAGAGAGATGAAGTTAAGATATTCAAGATTAACGCCTGCCCAGTCAGACAGCTTTGCAGCCATAAAAGAAAAGTGGAAAAGGAGTTGAGAGGTAAGAGTGAGGTAAAGTGTTGGAAATGAATTTGGTGCAGAACCTTTTACCGGCTTCACAGTTTTGCAGCGGCCGGCCTTGGCTCAGGCTGCTGTCTGTCATGTCTTTTGGAGGTTAGATAAGCCTTGCATCTCCAGCTCACTAAGAGCCTCTGAATGATGGGCAGGATAGATATATAGGAGATTAGGAGATATTACCACTTCTGCAGCTGCTGGGCTGCTGCTTGATCAATGGATGTGAAACAACCTCACATCCGTACACTGTCCTACAGAAACAGGCAATGACACCTTTTAACAATACATATCATTTCATAATAAATCGCTATGAATCTCTATCAAAAAGGCCCATTATCTTTTGTACTTGAAACTAATTTGCTCCAAAAAGTGGAACATGGATGAGCAGCTTGAGATAAAAGGATTGAAGCAGATGAGATCCAGCTGATCGCAGGAAAGAATGAACCATCTCTAACTGTACTCTGCGTCTTGACAGCTTTTGTTAGTAGTCAATCCCTCTAAGAACCTACAGTATGTTTGTGTACCTGACACAGACCTCTTGGAGTTGTGTCAATTACAGTATTGCTTGCCAAGGAGACAGTCGACAGGAATTTATTATAACATAACTGTGATACTTGGACTCTTTTCTGTCAAGACCAAAAGCAGGACGTAGTGTGATAATGCTTAAGTCAACAAATCTTTTGATTTTCCCTCACAAACAGTTAACATTGGATTGTTTTGAATCTTCCCTTAACTGCAGTCTTGTTATTATATGACGACAGAGAGAGAGAGAGAGAGAGAGAGAGAGAGAGAGAGAGAGAGAGAGAGAGAGAGAAAAGAAGATGCTGATATGAATGGGAATAATACCCTCCCATCTGTTACTGCCTTGGAAAACAGCGGAAAAAAACACCCAAATGTGACTGATCTATTATGATAAGAAAACACTTTTTAAATTAAACAATGATTAGACCAAGCAATTCATCAATAACAGTAAGTGATTCGTTGATAATACAATTATTATTAGTATTTAGTTATAAGTCCTAAAATATATATTTTTATAATTAATGTCCAATTTTTTCCGGCATTGACATAATTGTTTATTATTTAACATCGTCTTAATGGTTGCCAATGATGGAATGATATTGTACATACATACACCATGTGTAGCTGTTTTAGTAATGGGACTGTAATCTTTTTATTCTGGATGAAAAGATTAAACAATATTTCAAAGAAAAGCTTCAAAAACGTGTGTGTGTGTGCATGTGTGTGTGTGTGTGTGTGTGCCTGCCTGCCTGTCTGCCTGTCGATGGCCTCTCTGAGGTGTCCCACCGAGGCCTAACGCTCTGAGGCATGACCAGGTGTCGCTGCGCCAGGAGGCTGTCAGCACACTGTGCAGAATATTAACAAGCCTGACCACACATATACGGACACACGCACACACACACACACACACACACGAGTATACTCGGAGACGCCCACACAGCCTTCAAAGGTACACAAATATAATGTGAGAACAAATACTGTATTCACATGCCTGCTTGTGTGCAAGTGTGTCAAGTCACACGTGATACGCCTTTGATACATCCTGTCACACTCTTGAAACCATACTCACACAATTGCATTCATCCTGAAGCAATCCGCATCCTAAATGCTTCACTAGTTGTGTAAACAAGCCCATTACCGTGTCACTTTAGGACCATGAGCCATCTGGTTGCAACATCGTATTTACTGTATGGTATTGAATTGTGGCGGTGGGCACAGAAACACATACCTAACTAACTGTGGTTGATATATCGCAATTCATGATTGAATCTTGATATGCACACATTATCATGCATTCATTTGAACACAAACACACACACACACACACACACACACACAAACAAGTCAAGGATTATGACAGAAATCCTTCTGGTGCCCTCCCCCACTTTCACCACATTGTGATAACGCAGTCAAATGGAAGAGGATTTTCTCAGCTTGCATTTTCGGCCGCTGGTTGATGGAGGACTGAAAGAGAATAACGTTTAGCTATCGGTATCCGCTGCTAGAATGCTCTTCTGAGACATCTACTCACACAATGGGGCATTCAAGCAGGCACACTCACGCATACATATGAAGATAGATGTGGACATGATTTCACAAACAAAGACACAGAGGTTGAATATAAAAGCACCCACAAGGAGATCAGATAGGAATTAAGGAGGAATGATGTTTTACATGTACTGTACAGTCGTGTTATGTCATTCAGTGTTTTCATTGTGGGGAAGCTGCAGGACTTCATTCGTGTCAGAGGCAGCTAGCCACAGATTATAGTAAACCGTGTGTGTGAGCTTTCAAGCATGCACGTGTACACTACAGTTGTGTGTGTGTATGTGTGTGTGTGTTACATGTGTTTGTAGGTTTCAGTGTAAATCCTCAAATTGTAGGTTGGAATTACTCAACATCTCCTACTTGTAGAAGGATTATTTCTCCTTTAGATCCTTGTGGGCATGTTTGATATGCAGACCGTGGTGTTCTGCACATGTTCCATATTATGTTCTTTGTTCATTTTATTGATCATCCTGCCCAGACATGTTTCCTTTTTTAGAAGCTTTGTTTGTGGTCTTTCTTTAGCTGGGAAGATGATGGACAGAACACTTCTGATTGAGGAGGTGTTAGTCACATTAAAATGTCTTAATCGCCTCTTAAAATAATGTAACATTTGCACACATTGGCTAACACTAACACACACACACACACACACACACACACACACACACATATATATATATATATATATATATATATATATATATATATATATATATATATACACATATATATATACACACACACACATATATATATATATATATATATATATATATATATATATATATATATATATATATATATATATATGTTCTATATATAACACATAAAACATATTTGTATAGAGTTAACAGTATGAGTGAAATTTGCTCACACAAATCCTATCCTTGAGGATATAGATTAAAAGGGTATTGAAGCAAATTAGTATTAAACTTCCATACAGCTGGGGGGAAGTGCAAGAAAGGGATTAGAAAATGAAATTGTCATCAAAATTGATGCAGCAGTTCCTCATGGGTCATGCTCTAAGATTGGTTCTTTAAATGAGGCTTGGACTATATGATACGATCGTACTTCAACACAGTATTGGTTGGCCACGAATGGTCCTCACGTTATCCACAATAACGGCCCAATATTGGTGTTGCGTATAAAGTAAGAACATGCTACGATATGTCTTTGTGATATTGTGGTAACATACATTTAATTGATGGTGCTGTTAGGTTGCTGCTTAATATAGGTGGATGTTAATACAGGTGGGCATACAGTTTTTGAAAGCAGATTCACTTTAGTTTTGGAAAGGCTTAATACCGACAAATATGGATTGAAACTGAATATTTACAAATGATTTTATACTTTTTTTTCAATATAGTGACATCAGTGATCTGATTTATTGATCGCATACTCTTGTGTAAAACAGCACTTACTTCCTGTCGATTGTTTCTCTCTTCAACTTTTTTGAAGAGATGTAAGACTATTTTATATCTATATCTATATAAATAGATATCTATATGTATATATGTGTGTATATATATACATATATATATATATATATATATTCTATAATTCATAATTTTTTTTTGTTAGAAGTCCACACTTATTTTAAACCATTACAGACCCACATTGACCTGTTTTTGTCTCGTTTAAGGGGAGATTGCTGGTGTAGTATATGCCACATAGAAGTGTTATACATCATAGAAGTGTTATACATCATTTGAAGACTGAGGGCCTGTTATAGTAGTCCAAATCCCACAATCTATAGATTTAAAGCAAAGCAATGATTTCTGGCAATGCCACTAGTTTCAGCCTTTAAGATAATCAACTCTATTGAATAAACCCAAAGCTGTAAATCCTTCACACAGAAGACAACCTTGCGTAGTCTTTTGAGGATTAAATGGACAGATTCATAGCCTTTGAGGTTTCATTGATAATTTTTCTAAGGAATAGTGAGTCAGATTATAAGTGAATGTGTAAGTGTTGTTGTCGTCTACGAAAATGCTGTGCTCCCGTCAGTATTTCCACAACTCTATGTGAACAACAGATGTTTCTTTTTTACACTAAAATGTTACCTTGAGGAACTTTTACACTGGTTACAAAACAGTCTCACTTTAATACTGATGCCTATATCCTACTTAGATAAACAAGAGCATCAGTGAGAAGATTCTATTTCTACAGAGTTTTTATCATCAGCCATTTTGTGTCAAAAATTGCAAATGGTTTGCATTCACATAATAAATACTGATTATCTCCTCAAGCAGGAGATCTATTTGAATTAGTAGATTCAAACAGAGTCTACTTAGATCCAATAAGTTCTCAGGTTTCCAAAACTATGTGCAATTCCTGTGAAGCTTCATGCTAACGATATGAAAATGTATATTTTTGAAAATTCTGGGTGCTCTCTCGAGTTACTCTCGAGTCTCTTCAAGTCATATTGATGGTTTATGTTAATATTTATGTTGGTATAGTGTCAAAAATATGAAACATTTACTTATATTGACTTGTAAGGCCAGGGTGTGCCGTTTTTTTTTTTGCTGCATCACACCAGCGTCCATGGTTTTCGGAAAAACGTTGACCACAAAGTGAAAAATGAAAGTTCTTTGTGCTAGCTGTTAGTGCATTCATTTAGATAATAAAATCTAAGTGTTATATGTTTTATATACTTAGCTTACTTCTCTTACGATGAATGATAATCTTAGTTATTAACATTCACAAATTGAGCTATAATTATAAATGACTACTAAAAGTATTTTGCTGTGTATTTCACTACAAAGTACATACGTTTTTACAGTAGTGTTGAGATCTCATAGCCTGTTAATATTACCACATATCCAAACATTTATGTCAAAAAGCTTGTCATGAATATTTTTTTCTTCTAATTTTATAAATAATTTATAGTTAAATTTAACATCAGAAAAATCAGTTATGACAAGAAGGCGGCACTCGAGTACTTGAACAGTCTTTTGGTGTAGACATAAAAATATCGTGAAAATAACAGATTTGGGAGAGAAGTAATTAAAATATGACCTTTCTTTGTCTCTTTGCACTGTTGGTGTCTGTTTGTTTTGAAATAATGGGTTTTAATTGACTTATGAGTTTATTGTGTTGGCCGGGTGGTGGCTCTTAAGATAAAGTTGAGAATAACCTGACTTGTGGAAGTGCAAGCAGCAGAGGGGGAGCTTTAATATTAACATCATTCAACCCAAAAATCATGCTGAGTGTCAAATACAGGGCCATGGGTCAAATATTGATTTCCAGGCAAACACAACATTAGGCGGGCCAGTATAGGGATGATGAACGTCAATACTGGTGTTTTTTTGTCTTTTTTAAATAAATCAGTTATATTTACAGTCCTGTTCAGCAAAGGTCAGATATCATATTGCTGAATCGGCACAGATCAAGTTATCCTAACCCTGACCGTAACCCACACAGTGGAACTTCGTTAAGCGCTGTCTTCGGCTCGAGTGCCATATTCTCACACAGGAGAGACACGATAGTTAAAAAAAGTATGTGAGTCAGAGAAGTTTTTTCACTTGAACCAAGAATGGACAGACTTATATGTGCTTATTTTATGTATTTATTATTCCCACAACCAGTATGTCAGCATGTTCAGCGACATTAAAATCAGTGATGTGAAGCGCCACTACGAGACAAAGCACAAATCTTTTGAGCAAACGGTCAGAAAAATAAACCTGAGAGGTCAATATGATCAGAATCCTAACGCATGAATTAGCTGACCAACATTAATGTCAACAAAGAGGAGAAATGAGCTGAAGCAAGTAGCTTACATTTCCCTGTACACACATTTCTCTTTGTAGCATAGAACCCTGAGGTCAGAGCATAGAACAGTGATGTCAAAGCATGGAACCCTGAGATCATAGCATGCAACCCTGAGGTCATAGCATGGAACCCTGAGATCATAGCATGGAACCCTGAGATCATAGCATGGGACCCTGAGATCATAGCATGGGACCCTGAGATCATAGCATGGAACCCTGAGATCATAGCATGCAACCCTGAGGTCATAGCATGGAACCCTGAGATCATAGCATGGGACCCTGAGATCATAGCATGGAACCCTGAGATCATAGCATGGGACCCTGAGATCATAGCATGCAACCCTGAGGTCATAGCATGGAACCCTGAGATCATAGCATGGAACCCTGAGATCATAGCATGGGACCCTGAGATCATAGCATGGAACCCTGAGATCATAGCATGGGACCCTGAGATCATAGCATGGAACCCTGAGATCATAGGATGGGACCCTGAGATCATAGCATGCAACCCTGAGGTCATAGCATGGAACCCTGAGATCATAGCATGGAACCCTGAAATCATAGCATGCAACCCTGAGATCATAGCATGGAACCCTGAGATCATAGCATGGGACCCTGAGATCATAGCATGGAACCCTGAGATCATAGCATGGAACCCTGAGATCATAGCATGGAACCCTGAGATCATAGCATAGGACCCTGAGATCATAGCATGGAACCCTGAGATCATAGCATGGAACCCTGAGATCATAGCATGGAACCCTGAAGTCAGAGCATGGAACCCTGAGGTCAGAGCATAGAACATTGACGTCAGAGCTTGGAACCCTGAGGTTAGGAAAGTAAAATACTCTACTCAGGTCAGATAACAGGGACCACTTTGTAACTACTCGGTATAATGTTGCACTTTACTAGCGGCTGCACAAAAAGAGTAACTATTTATGAAGTAATCAGAAATGAATGAGTAGTTCATAGTTTTCATGAAGAAAGTGGTCAGAAAGGCGATTTTGAAAGATATTTCTGAACTATTCATGACCTACATCAACATAGTATCTCCCAGCCTTTACCTTAGTAACCGATGACAGTCTTTGAATTACAACAGAACATGAGATTGTCAGTAAGTATAGGACATGCTATCATTGTTAGTGTTGTAGGTTTATCTTGTTTGCATTGCATGTTACTGCATATAAGAAATTGCTGAATAAAGCAGGTTCAAATAAAGATACATTTTCACCTGATGTGCTGAAGGAAAACAACCAGATAGATTATTTCAACTTCTAAAACCCTTACATTTTCTAAGCCAATGGTGGGGTGGAACAGACGTTCATGAACATCATCGGCAACTGGTCTTGACAGCGCAGGAAGGTAATGCTGTTTCCAAGGAAACGGTAAGACATTTTCAGAAACGTTTTTTTAAAGCATGATTGTGTGGATCAGAATGGCGGGAGTGGGAGAAGACGTTTTATAATTGTGCTCAAGCACTCCTGTCAAGGAGTCTCATGGCCAGGGATTTAGTTCAGCGTGATTTTCATTATGGAAAATCCATTTCCGGTTAGGCTGTTAGATTAAGTCGGGCTGGATCTACAATCAGTGTGAATCAGCTCAAAAAATGGGCTCTGAACAGCTTATGGCAAGTCATCATCATGGCTGCCATCATCACTATCATCACCGTCACAACACCGTCATAACCAGAAGCGGTTGTCAAGTTACTAAGTGGCTCCGACTTGAAAAATTTGTTGGGAGCCAATAATTTTAACATGTTAATGTTTGCATTGAGGGAATCCATGTAACGCAGTGATACCACTTCTTTGATTCCCTTGAATTATTTACTCGTGGCCATTATAATACTAACCTGTAAGCAGAAACGTTCCCCATGACACTAATTTGCATATTCTAGTAGCTATATAACGGTGGCAATAATGGGGTGACGATGTAAGGAAGCACAATGGTGCGGCAAAAAAGTTCTGTCACCACATCTGCCGGCCGAAGCCCTTCTGTGCAGACATGTTCTCTCCAGGGTTCCTGTATGTGTTCCGGTTTCCTCACACAGTCCAAAGTAATGCAGGTTTATAGACAACTCTAAAGTGTGTGTGTGTGCAGTACAAGGACATGTATTGCTGTCTCCCCATCTCTTTTCTTTCCGTATACCCTTGTATGTATTCTTGTGAAGGCGTAGCAATCCCTCCCTCAGGATTCACAGACATTCAAAGTGATTCAGGCTTTGTGAGTCCTGAAGGCCTCTTAATTGCAGGAACATGGAAAAAAATACTTGCAGTTGCTCTAAACTCTAAAACTATTGAAACTATTGAAAGGTTTCAGTCCAACAGATTCAATTAATAAAATACTGAAAGGCATTTATCCGCAAAGAGAGCCGCATCATAATGTATCACTGACAAAGCAAGACGATGTGTTTATTGGTTTATGGGTGCAAGTGACAGATGTGCTCCATACTGTCTCATAAATATCACAGGATTAGATTACAACACATATAGATTGTGATTGAGTGAAGACTCTCAGGAGTGATAATACAGGTACTTGCTGAGCCATAAAACAAGTGCAGGACCAGTTTGTTTTCTGCCCTGTATTGACATACAGTACAAGTTGCACCTGTTGCTTGCATGCTGTTTCCCTCGTGTTTTGCCAATTTAGAGATGAATTGCTGTAACAGAAATAGGAAAGGATTATTACAATTTAAGTGGAGTCAACTCATCAACTTCAGGTCTGCGAAATGTCACAAAGGCAATTCTGCTGCTGCACGTGATCCGTCAGCCTGTTGGGTTGTCAAGGTGTGCAGGCCAGAAGACATGCCAATCTCTAAGGGAATATAGCCTTTGAAGTGATACATATGCCATTTTAATTGCAACTTCATATTGGTTCGCGCTCACTGCTGTCTCTGCAGACAATTCTGGAGTTGACGGACCCCAAAAGAATAAGAATTGACTTTCATTCATCAGTTTATGAGAAACGACTCTCAAGGAACATTAATGTTTCTCCTTATCTTGAATCTTGATAATAAGTCAGTGTTGTCTACAAATTGTTTCTGCTGCCCAAGAGGCCCGAAAATATAGTAATGTGTTTAGAAAAGACACACTAAATAAAATACATAAAGGATTTAATAGATTATAGAATATAATCACGTAAGGAAAAATATCATCCATTCTTATGACTTTCTACAGCATCTGGTTTAGTTTGGATAGCCACTATTTTTAACACTGAGTTTGCACTAACAAGGGGTTCCGTTCTTCATACTTAGCTGCTTTTCAAGTACCAAAAACCGAGTACTCTCCAAATCAGTCACAGATTCATTTGCAGCACTTTGAAAGATCTGAATTTAATGCAACTCATGGCTGGACATACAAGTCAGTTCTGAATTACTGGTGTGTGGGAGGTGAGGAGCCTTTTGGGGTCAACTCGCCATCGTGAGACATCACCGTCACTGTGCCTCGGGCATGTTCCTGGTTAGAGGTGGCATTTTCTTTCTTCATTATTGCCTCCTACACTTCCTCGACTGGATGGAGGGAGATTTGAGGGGATTAGAAGTGATGTAACGTCTTGTGACATCCTATATCCTCGACAGCATCACCCAGGGTGTAGGCCAGAGACGCAAGCTCCAGTGCAATCACATTCACTCAAATAGGGCCGACGCATCTGGCAACCACAGTGTCACAAGGCAGGGACAGCGAAGCATGGGACCTGTGACGGATAGAAGTAATTTGCGAAGCACTGACATACACAAACTACACTAATATATTAACAAGTGACATAAAGCCAGGGATCATTAGGCGACATACGTAGATACTAATTAAAATGGCAGTGATGAATCTCACTCCAAATAAATTAACCATATATCAATTGTTTAAATGTTTATACTGTATATTGAGCATCACATAGAAACAGTCTATTTTTAACTCTCAGTAATGACTTGCTCGATGTCCCAGTATCCCGCTCTAAAAGGCACATCTGCAAAAATACACATGCAGCCTAATCCTAAACTGTGTTGTAGGTAGGCATTGCAGGAAGGAAAATGATGACCATCCTTTTCAGTTGTCCCTAAATTGATGAGGCACCCCGGAAAGAAGCAGTGAAGAGTCTTTCTTCAACTAAGGACTCAGTTACTTGTTATGTGCATATACTATGGTAATACTACAGCCCACGGTAAAAGACCTTTGGATAGCTGGGCGGCTTGTTATACACTCCATCCACAGCAGCCTTGCATGCAAAGTACTAATATTGTTGGTTTGCGCAATAATATTTGATCGGTTAGTCTGCGGTTATTGGTCAGACAAGAATTTCAAAATAAGTATGGTGTCTTCTGCTGTGGCATCATCGAGAGCATCCTGACCAACAGCATCACTGCGTGGGGCGGAAGCTGCACAGACTACAACAGGAAAGCCCTGCAGCGCTTAGCGAATGCAGCTGGAAGGATCATTGGTGCCTCACTCCCCCCTCTGCCCTCCCAGCAGGACATATATAACACCCGTGTCACCCGCAAAGTCACCATGATTGTGAGCGATTTCTGCCACCCCTTACACGGTCTCTTCAGCCTCCTGCCCTCTGGTAGGCGATACCGGAGCCTCCAGGCTCGCACCCCCAGGCTGTCTAATAGCTTCATCCACACGGCTGTCCAACAGCTTCATCCACATGGCTGTCCAACAGCTTCATCCACCAGGTTGTCCAACAGCTTCATCCACCAGGTTGTCCAACAGCTTCATCCACCAGGTTGTCCAACAGCTTCATCCACCAGGTTGTCTAACAGCTTCGTCCACCAGGTTGTCAGGAAGCTGAACTCTCTTCCCATCCTCCCACTCCGTCCTCTTCAAGACTCACATGTCTGATTGCTGCTACAATACAGACTCATTGTCTTCTTTTCTAATTTATGTTGTTTATATGTTTATGTGTTGTTCTTTTTTTTTAACTTTTAAACTGTTTTGTACAATTCACTTTGAGTCGGACAGAAGAAGAGAAACATACTTTCAATCTTCTGTATTTTTGCACATATGAAAAAATTCCAATAAAACTGACTTTGCCTTTTGACTTTATCAGATTATATAATCCATCACCTTTTAAAAAGGGCTGGAAACTATTTAGCTGCCTTCATTACTGTGTGTTTTGCATTACTAGCCTGACTCGAGAGCAAAGAAATTCAAACGTAATTGTGCAATATAATATAATGTACACTTTATTTTAGAGGTAATTGCCCAAAGTGCGAGAAGTCTTCAGTAGAGGAAGAACAATAGCATTACAGATGAGAGCATCCCTCAAGTCTTGACAACAGCACGTTCGCCTCAGAAGTCATCTTCAGTTGGAGGAGCCTCACATTTTAAACAAAGGAAGGGCAAAATTAATATTCTCATCACTAAGAGGAAGTTTGCCAAGTTGCAGAGCATCAAAGAAGAATCAATTTGTGCCTCGACTGTGTGCTTGCAGGTTCCAGGGCTCAACTCCAATGTAATAAAATAGAGCTGGTATTTATCACCCAAGTCCTAACTGTAAATCCTCTGCAACAATGGTGCCCAACTGTCTTTCTCTTTCACTCTGTGCCTCTCACACAAAGCAACATCACTTTCATCTCACACATACATACATTCATCAATGTGCATTGATGAGTAATGATGATCCAATTCTATATATTGTTAAATTGAATTGAATCGAATTCTATACAGAGTGAAATTATACTCTAAATGGAGTAAACTATAACTGAATTGAGTCAAATTGCAATAGAGTTGTCTTCATTATGCTACATAGTAAATAATTATCACGTAGAGTTGAATATGAACACTGAATAAAGTAACAATTACTCTGAATTCTTAACTCTGAGGCAAGAGCAGAATAACTGGATTTTGATTACGTAATTCCTCTTCACCAGCTATGCTCCGCCGTGCCCGGAACTGGCGGACCGAGTCTTTAATTATAAGTAAGAAAGAAAAAAGTTTATGGCACGACGCTGAGAAGACACACCTCCTCTTGACCGTTCTCTTGTCATTGGTTTCATTTGAGTAGTCCTGGGATCTCGTTGACATCACAAATTCATAGGTGTGAAGCCCGCCCCCCCCCCTCCATATTTTCTACTAGTAAAAGATTCCTATTCTCAACGCACAGCAGACTTCTTCAGCAAGGACACAGCTGGTTTTACAAAATCTAATCAAGTAGTTTTTTTTGTTTAAATTCACGTTAACCAAGTGTTTAAAATCTTGGCCGTAATTCAAGCGAAAAAATCTGATTCCCTGAATACGTAATTGACAATGAAGGAACATTGTTGGCAGGAGAAAGTGACGGGGATGGGCAAAAACACACAACTGGACTGTGACAGTCTGGGTGTTTCATCAAAATGAATTATTCTGTTGATTTTGCTTGCACATACGAACAGTGTGATCCAATAGTTTATTTTCAACAAAACAATTCAAAGTGCTTAACGGAAGACTTAAAAAGGCACTAAAAAGACAAACGCAAAGCAATGTAAAAATACACATTTGTTAGAATGTAACTAAATAGAAAACTAAAAACAAATATAAGGGAGTAAACAAAGATCATGACAATTTTGGAATGTGTTCGATTCTTATGCAAAAAGTGAAATTATAATTCCGGGTGTCAGTTTCTTTCTTACTATTGCCAGACACGAGACAGAAACAATTGTATCAACACACAGACAGAGAGAAGTGTACTCCATCAATAACTGCAGAAGGTAGACTTTCCATCAGTTCAGTCCAAAGGGAGTAGAGGACAGGGAGAAAGACGGAGTGGATCAGAGAGGAAAGAGACAATAACTCTGTCTCAGCTGATCAATACACTCTCAGAGGATCGATCAACGTCGTGCCCATCAGACACTAGATGAGCAACCTAACCCAAAGCCTGTGATCGCGATCCCTGACTCAAGAGAGGCCTCAAACGTGACCCTTGTGATGACTCATTCTGGACCAGATAGCGTCTCCAATCTTCTCAAGCATTTTGTTGAAGAGTCAGAGATACTTTCAGTCGGCAGAGTGGGAAGGAATGGTCAACTACCTGCCAAACGCTGGTAAATTGTGTTTGTGAGACGTGTATCCATAATGTTTGTACTCAAACCACTAGTTTATGTTGAGCAGCATTATGAGATAAACACAGGGGAATGAGATGATCTCGGAGTTGCGGTTAGCTTGAGTATGGATTTGGGGCTTTGTGGTTTACACAGAGCAGGTATGGCAGTGTTTGCTGTCCTGCTTTATTAGCCACTGCCATACCTGCCCTGTCCAATAAGTAGCGCCGCTATGTGATTATATGCAGACTGAGGTACTGTGTCGTAGTCAGGAGAAACCTTGCATAGCTAGAGCAAGAGGAAACATTAAAAGCTCCGTACTATTTTTGGCTAAGAAGGATGACAAGCAACCTGTGGATTAGGTGTGCTTAACCACCTCGGTACAGATGTTTGAGGGCAGAATGAAGATAGTGGAGGTGCAATCCCACCTACAGCTGACCATCATGAATCTGGCAAGGGGCTAATTCCGAATTTCTCCATCAATTGCTGTATGCTATTAAGTCTGTCGGCCAGGAGGATTAAAGCTTGCTGTGATGCAAATTAGAATCTGGAGCGGAGACAGTGAAGGAGTCACCTGATCTCCTGCCACATGAACAGTCCCAAAGGAATATCCATAATTAGCTAGAAGAAATGCTCTAAAAGCATTTTAATTAAATCAAAACATAGAATCCGCACAGGGATCTCCAATCTGCAAAGTAATAAGGGAGCTATTGTCTAAGCTCTCTTAGATACACAAATAACACACACACACACACACACACACACATACATTGAAATTACATTTTGTTAGGTACACTTTTAAAGATTTCCACAAATATTCTTGGTTAGTATATACAATATAAGTATAGATACTTGCCGGTATCTCTTTCTTACAAGAGGGTCATTATCTACAGAGAAATACAGATTTATTGAACAATTGTTTGTAAGAGACAAACACATTATGTATTCTATATTTCTATAAAACACATCACCTATTGTTTTACTGCTGTTGATACACAGTTCTTCCCTTTACTGCAATCAGGTGATTACTATTTAATTTGTTAAACTTTATTCTAGATAGGGAGGCAAAGCCCTGCCCCTCACGGTGACACACAGATGACAACACAGAGCAGCAAGTACAGTTCTATGCCGTGAGGATACTTCTCGTGTGATGTTTACTTCGGCTCTGACTGAATAGAAAAGACAACAATTTATGTAACAATCTGGATTTTATTTGAAAGCTGCAGGAGGCTCACGGCTGACTTTGGTTTGCATGAGTCCTCGTTTCCTCAAAACACTACAACAGACACAGGGCTCTCAAGTGTCACGCATTGAGCGTAACTGTCACGCATTTCGGTCTTAAATCACGCCCTCCCGCCACACATCCTATTTCTCGCGCTGAAAAAAAAACTCCAGGCTATTTAATGTGCCGCGGCGCGCAGACATGACCTGGTCACGCGCTGCCCTCACCACGGAGGAATCAAGCCCCTCCCCCCCGTGAGGAGCCACACATCAGCCAATCAAAAAAACAGAAATGGGCTACAGCCAATAAATAAACACACCAGGTTGGAATACACTTCAATATTCTTTTAAATCTTGAGAGTTTGGAATCAGCCTTGTTTAGATGCATGTCAATAAAAAAAAAAACAATCAACTAATAAAAGCTGCAGGTTAAAATGCACCAGCTTCACCTGTATTGGAGACCCGATTGGCTCGGGTCAAAGGTCAAACTGAGGAAATCGAAGTTCTGAATTTGAGCTTGTCAGAGACAATTTCTGCTCACTGAGCACATCTCTTCAAATCAACCACAATCTCCTCCTTTTCTCTCCCCTGGAGTAAGGCTTTCCTTTGCCCTCAAAACAGTTATACATAAAACCACACAAACGAATGTACATGCACACATACAGACTCACGCAACAGGACCCTGAAGAGCGGCTTTCCCATTGCCCCTGCCCACACAAAGTAGCACGTCAGCTCTGATTATCGTCACTGTTGGCTGCCCGCTTCAGGAGCTTCTATTTTAGATCTGTTTTTCCTCTTTGCAAGTGAGCACACAAACACAGGCTTTGCCTCGACTTGTCATGTCAATATTATCTGCTGCAATAGGTTTCATGAAGATGGGACGCTATAAGAATAGCACTGCTGTGTCCCCACACTTTGCCCAGAAGTGTCTGTTGAGTGAGTAGTTTCTGTGGCCATTTCAATTTGAGTCTACATATTGCATGCTTTGTTTTACAGTCATAATGGTAAAGTTTATTACTTTGTAATTGTCACTTTAAAAAAACGTACCAGCAAATTATGCTTCTGAACAGGTAGTAGCTAATTGTTCCATGTTGAATTAGCAAACGTGAACAGTGAGAGTTCCTCGTTGCTGATCTGAAGTGCCCATTTGTTCGACTACACAGCAGTAACAGACACAGCAGTAAGGCAGAACCAGACTGAGCAACCGAGACAGGCATAAAGACACAGCGAGAGATAAAACTGCATGTGGCAGGAAGAGTGTATAAATGTGAAAACAGTGACAAATGCACTTCATTTCTCCCCAGCACATCCCATGCAGCTGATAGTGCTCTGAGACAGGTACATGTGATAGTGGAGAAACAAACAGAGAAGGAGAGAGACTCACACAGACAAGCTGTGTCCCAAAGGGGAGAAAGAGGAAGATAAGGAGTGAGAGGAAGACCTACAGAGAGAGAGAGAGAGAGAGAGAGAGAGAGAGAGAGAGAGAGAGAGAGAGAGAAGGGGTGAGCAGTGTGATTCATGGGGACTTTTACTGCTTCAGAAAGGTGTCGCCTCCCATCACAGTTGAGAATCAGCTCGGTGCAGCACATACAGTAGCAGGTAATGCTACCTTGCCTTGCCTTGCTTCATCTGGCATTCTTCCTCTTTCACTCTCTCATCTGTCACACCTCTTCTTCTCAGAAATGCAGACACAAAACGAGAGACATAGAAGATTGATTTTAAAAAGGGAAATCCCGAAGCAAGACGACCTCAAAGATTGAGACATGAAAGTATTCCCCCGTGTCTCAAAGGAAATGTGATGTAGCTCAATGACATTGACAAAAAAAAAACACCACTGACTGTGGATTATAGAAATACGCAAAGGCAGCGTGTTGAGCAAATGCCTCAAAAGTCAAGGATGGAGGTTTTAGCTTTAAAAAAATGTTTTTTTTAAACTTGCCTGAAGCAACAATCCATGTGAATGAAATACTCTGTTTGGCGGTTATGGCAAGATACTATGATTGGAGTGTAAAGGAGGAACACTTCTGCTTATAAACCAATGCCTAAAACAACAAAAGGCCATAGTTACGGTTTATACGGAGCATTTTGAGTAGCGAGGGATCGACATTAGCAGGATTTTTGCAGTGACAACAGATGGCACCCCCTCCTTGATCGGGAGACGGAGGGGAGTCACATTCACAGAGGAACAAGTTGGGCACCCCGTCATGAAACTTCACTGCGTCATATCATGCCCACAATGGTGGAGGTTGTTAACTCCACAGCGAAGCCATTTGCTGAAGTATGGACATGTGTTCTTTTTTGATGAAAACCGCTTTAATGGACATGAAGTGGATTCCTCTCTGATGGACCGGCTGGATACACATGACACACCGTGGTGGGACACACAGCAGTGCAAACCACGCCCGGTCTGGCCCTGGTTTGGATACTGGTCTGGCAGGTTCTTCTGTGTGGAGTTTGCATGTTCTCCCCGCGGGTTCTCACCGGGTTCTACGGCTTCCTCCCATGGTCAATTGGACTCTAAATTGCCCGTAGGTGTGAAGGTGAGCGTGAATGGTTGTCTGTCTCTATGTCTGCCCTGCGGCGGACTGGCGACTTGTCCAGGGTGAACCCTGCCTTCGCCCCCTTGACAGCTGGGATCGGCTCCAGCGCCCCGCGACCCTAAACACGATGAGCGGCTTGGATAATGGATGGAATGGATAAATCCATTTAATGGCGCTTTTATTGCTCTTCATACACAATGTATGCCCTTGTTCTCTATTCCCATATTGTAAACAGGGTCATAGAAAAGTACAATACAAAGGCTACAAAGCTGTTAATTTCCAACATGCATAAACAAATACAAGAATAAACAAACATTACGGTACTCTTATGACGTATGCACTATACCCTTCTGTTAAAGTTTTGGTTACAATTGCTTTAAGCTACTCTTTCATAGACCCAGTGAGGACCGAGAGGACTAAAAAGCATTAAAGGGGACAATAAACTACAACTTAGTGACACTTATTAAATGATTATTCCTGAATATACCTTCTAATAAAGGGACTTGTCTTCTATGGCTGTAATATTCCATTGTTACTCATGTATTGTTTTCAATTTCCAGACAGGGAAATAATCTGATCTTTTCTAAAATGATTAAAGCCAATTTGTAATCATACTTGTGGACACATTTGTTTTTCGTTTGCTGATATATGTGTTTATCTAACTATAATGGGAGCAAGGTGGAGAAGGATTCTCACTCACATAATAATAACCTGAAAGAGTGTGTTTGTATATTTATAACTGTAATTTACATCTATGGCACACAGTGGAAATTGTTAGCCGTCTCTCATTAACAGGGAAAAAAATTGAGCATTTCCCCAATACATAAGTTTTACATTCTTCCAATCTGTATGCTAATACTGTGAGATCTTAAGGAGCCGAGACAGATTCAGTCATGATTCACTATGGCTGACAAGAAAGTCTCGTTCAACTTTCCTTCTCATTAAACATTTTAAATAATTTTAAATCAACCTTACAAATTACAGCAATTCATATCGGGGGCAGGTTTTTGAGAATGATTTTGCACCTCATTTCTTCTCGTCTTCGAACGGAGAGACATCTTGTTAATATATCACAGACTGGAAAAGAGTATCACTCCAATGAATCAGAGGGTAAAGACTCACTTTAATTTCAATGTGACCCATTAATAGACAGACGGTATATTTGCACTTACCTTTAATTGTTGCGTCGTTAGCTGTCTTTTTGTTTTCTGTACCCTTTGAGTTGTATCCTTAGTTGTATCCTTAGGTGTAATATATGTAACACTTATGTAGCCCTGGAACAGTAGCCTCTTATAAATGGGAAAGAAAAAGGTATTTCTTTGCTTATGTGGTTTTTAGATGCTTCTACCACAACTTTAATTACATGCAGCTCTAAATTGAACGAGTGCACTTTGGAAGAGTGATCCACTGACAAAAGAGAAATATAGTGTCAGCCATTTCTTCCCCAAACGTTTTACTTTGGATTAAAGACGGCAAAAGCAGAGTGTAATTGCACATTACTTTATCCTTTATTTCTTTTTTCTTTTTTGGTTAATTGTCCAACTGCATTTAAGTGTGGCCTTACAAATGCAGTTTGTGAGATATATCTTTCAATCTATATGCTTTAAATTGTCGTTTCTTAAAATACACCGTTGTGAGAATCATGAACCCTTAACGTGAGACTGTAATAAGTCCGTCTGCAGTACCACCGAATACTGTGGAGGGAATTATTCAATTCAATTCAATTTGTAAAGGCCAAAATCACAAATTACACATTTGCCTCAGAGGGCAAAAAAAATGTGTTAACTCAATTTTTAGATATGTATTAATGATATTTTGGTTCCCTGCCTTTAGATAAATGTGTCATACATACAATGTGAATGAGAAAAAGAGCCATGTATTGCAGAGTGTATTTATTGTATACTACTGCTGAGAGGAAGAAGGGGAACGTCTACAAATATATATAATATAACATAAAAACACTGGCTCTAAAATCGCAAAGTGGAAATGTTGAACTGTCTGTCTTGAAATCAAAATAATTCATGTCTTTTATCTGGCTTTTCATTTGTGGTAATCCAACCTACTCAACTTACATTAGTTATATCTTTGTCGTACGTCACTTCCTCTTGTTGGTTGTATTGATACTGTTGTCTTTTTGTATTTAAACAGTTCTTTTCATTTCTGTTTTGGGCCAAACAAGTTTCTTATTCTGTTATGTAAAGCACTTTGAGCTGCAATTCTTTGTTTACCAGAATGGGATGCTTAATGGACCAAACCACCTGTAGGATATTCAATCACAATTAGGACACCTCTTTGCATGTAAATATAATAAATGAGGTATGATTAATTTTGAAACCCAAACCAAGATGGATTATCAGATAAACACTGCACCTGTAATTTGAAAAACACAGACTTTAGATGCATCCAGTAGTGAGTGTCTAAACAGGTTACACAGCGTATTGTTAGACAAAACAAACATGGAACCAAGGGAAAACTGCTGTTCTCTAATATTAACTGTTGATATAAATGGCTAATACACTAAAATAAAACATAAAGATACTAAGAGCAAAAGAGAGCAAAACCGCTGCCCAAGTCTCCAAAACTCTAAACGTCTCTACATACGACACAGGAATCTGTCACTCGTTTACCATTTTAAGAAACTTCCATTTAAAATGATGCATCTATTGAACATTGGTCATTACAGTCGCCACCGTGCCATACGCCTAATTGCTCGATTGTCGACTAATCCATCAGGATGTGAACACTATAAAAAATACCCCAGGTGAGTTCCTGCTTACAATAAAAATAGATGCCAGGCACATGTATTGGCGAAAGAAAAATCTGTTAATCATGCTTTCTTCTTTGTATACACAAATGTTTACGATATTGTTGTCAGATTGTTGTCCTTTTTGATTTTTACAGCAAAATACAATGTCTTGAAATGCATGGATGCACTGACTGCGATTACAAGGTGAAAATAAATGAATACAATACAGTTTTCATCAGTGCGTGTGTTCATGTACTTTACTCTAACAATACCTGTGAAAAATAATTAAATCAATTTAGACCCAGACTCTATCAACAGATAAGTGGAAATCCAAAAGAAAATATGAGAAAAGAAAGTTTGAAACCTGATCAGATCGTATAAACATACTTTGACAAAATTGTGGTTTTGATAAATTGTTGTGTAGTTTTGAATGAAGTGTTTTGTTTGCCTGGCCACACCCTAGTCAGTGCTGTAACGGCATGTATTTTGTGTTTGACTACTGATGTAACCCCCCATTCCCTGTTTTTCCCAGATTTATATCACATTAGTATTGCAGGTGGTGTGAGTGATGAGATATTAGACCATGTTGCCCAGTAACTGCACTCACACATCCAGATGACATTTTAACCGTGGCCAAATCATAGAAGACTTTGTAATAAATGGCACATTCTCCATCCTTCAACACATAAAACCATTTATAGGACGGCTGCTGGCCGAGATACAGCTGTGACCTGGGACTGAAACCATGACTGTCTGTTAGATGAAATAGCACTCTCGCTGTCCTTTTATGATCCGAAAAGAAAGACCGAAATCCTCTTTTCCACACCACACCTATAGCCTAATCTTAACTTCATCAACATCAAACGTCAAAATCCCAGTATTTATAGAAGTTGCATTAGGATTCTGTCATGATAGGGATACAAAGAAGTATAAATGTATCCAAAAGAGATTAGAGACCAACTTCTCCATATCGGAAAAGTTTCCTAGCCGAATACTGTAAGAACATGTGCTGAAAATCCACTAATGTCCCATCTAAATGCAATTTATATTGCATTTGCAGAGAAATTGGAATGCCAGGTCTAAGCCATTGTTCTGCTGTGTATGTGGGGGATTATATTATGTCATACTGTATTACATTATGTTAGATTAGATCAGATCAGATTAGATGAAACCTTAATTATCTCTGTGACCTTAATGATCTCCATTGGGACGTTGCAGCAAAGTTTTAAGATTAGTACTGTATGTATATGTGTGTATATATATATATATATATATATATATATATATATATATATATATATATATATATATATATATATATATATGGGAGACGCAGGGAGGCGGGTGTCAATTTACACTTGACATTTATGTCAGACTGAGTAATACCGAACCTCATCTTCAATGGTTAATCATATGTGTGAAAAGCAAGAAGTGGTGCGTGTCAACAAAGAAAAGGTTAACTTCCCCTTACAACTGACTAAGAGGACAGAAGCAGATGGATCGCTACAGAGAGAGCGTGTGTGAGAAAAAATGACAACACACACACACACACACACACACACACACACACACACAAACACAAATAACCTGGGGCTCCTCATTTATTCCTATTCCAACAATTTATGACAAGCCTGAAGTGGGCCTTTCAGGAGACCTCTCGTGGCTTCCAGGCATTCAGTAAATAATCCATCGCAACATGTTTTGCTTGTGAGTGCAGCAAACCTGGATCAAAACAAGAATATGAGTTTGTAAATACTGTACAGTCCTATGTGCCGCGGGCTTATTTCTACATGTAAAGAGAAGTTTCAAGGATTGATACAAACACAAAAAAGGACGAGTCCCCCCCTCCCCTCCGCCCCCCACACCATGTTGGAAAAGCCTTTGGAGGTGGACTGTCTATTTCTTTCAAGGAATTATTTCATCACACAGATTGTTTTTGTACATACATACTTCTTTTTTATTATACATTTTTATACAGCCAGAGGTTATTCACATTTTTCAAGAAGTCATACAACACCCACATGAGATCCCTCTCCCATCAAACAATTTAACAGGTAAAGTTTGCATAAACCTTGAGACGGCCCATACAGAGTCCTTAAAATACATACTGGAGGGACAACTGTGGCCTAAAGGCAAGGATTTGACCTGCCGGTAACCAATGGCATGGGTAGCGTGAAGACTACAGGAGCTGGTCTACAGAAGACTGTACCCTGAACTTTCCTAGACTATTGGCTTAGCGATGGCGCCGATAGGAAGCTTAGAGGGCTTCCTGCCTGCACTTGATTTGGAAGCTGAATATAGCTGTGGCTTTTTTTGGGGGGGTATTGGTGTCAGAATGAGTTAGCATGTTCCTGGAGTCTTCTTGACATCATCAGTGGAACTCTGCTGTTGACGAGGAACCCGCAGGTTGTTGTGTTGACATCAGGGGGAGGTGGTGCAGGATGCTTTTCTTCTTGAACTACAAGCAAAGGAGGCGGTAAGTTCTTCCCAAACTTTCTTCCGACGGTGAGGTTATGTTGTTGACGCAGAGGACCCGTATGGCCTCTTGTCTTTCCCCGATGGTTTGACCATGTTTTCTTCAGCAGAGTACGAGTACATCTTTAGGGCCGGCTCTCTCGGCCTGTTTAGACGTTATGTAATACATTCAAGAATAAAAGTCATTTTCAGAGGTTCTGCTGTTGGTGAAATATTTCGTTGATCAATCTGAGCAACCTGAAACTCGTGTTACTTGACTTATCCATAATAGGGTCTCGATCGGATTAGTTGGGAGATCACAAATGTAAAAAAAAGAAGTAATATTTTATATATTTGAACATTCTTTCACCCCACATATTTTAATAGTGGAAGGAAACAACCTTGGGATAAGTTTCATGGTGAAAGAATGTTAAGCTAATCAGCTCAAATGCCGCAGTAGTGCATGTTGGCAGGTTGTGAGAGGAGAGTCGCTCTGAAAGACATTCAATTATGCTCCTCAGTCCATACGGACACAGAATCACCTTGAAGTCTCTTCAAAAGTTCCCTTTTGAACAGTGATGTTAAAGTCATCTTCAAAAATCATCTTCCCTAACTGCGCTCCACTTAGTAAACACCTTCCTGTAGCCTCTGTTCAGAACATCAACAAATTACATTATTTGCGTATCATTTTTTTTGTATTGTTGACAGGAAAATAAAATGTCTAACTCTTTCTGTGTGTTTATCGGTACAAAACCCTGGTGAGGTTTGGGGAAGGAAAGACTTTTTCTGAGGAGGAGACATTTTTACTTGTCAGACTGCTCGTAAAGAAAAATGACGGCTAACTTTAACGAGGGCTTTGTTCTATTCAAGTGTCCCAGTAAGTTATGTGCCCGTGAGCCAGCAGGGACAATACCTGAAACCAAAAGCAGCAAAGTGGAACTCCGCCATCAGTAGTTTCATTATTTAGACATGTGCTCTTAGCTCTGTGAGGCCCGCTAAGGTTATCAGTAAAACCTGCAATAACAGATTTTTGGCTACTTGCGAGCCAAATCAAACCAGCTTTGACGTGTTGTCACCATCATTACAGCAAGCAGATGCCTTTTACACATCAAGTAAATACAGCAGCATTCATGTGGATTGTGTCTGACCACCTGGCAAATGTAAGTCCAATATTCGCTGTCCTTTCAGCTCAGTTTTAGTCTTCACTAACTCCTCGGGGAAACATCCGGCTCTTTAGCTGCTAAATGCTTCACTAAGTTCATCAGGTAGTCATTTAGCGCTCGATGAGTCTACTTTTTTCCCTGAAAATAACTGCTGTTCGGCTTCAGCTTAAAAAAAAAACATTGCATGTAACTGACTAAAGCAAAACTGTATCGTTGTAGGCTGGAAAACATTGATAACACCTCTCTGTGGGTTAACTTGTTTTCTCTTCCTCTCTCCTGTTGTTTTTCCTTTCAAAAAGAAGGAAAACAAAGTGGAAAAGCCCAGCAGCACAGGGGCTGCAGGCTTCCCAGACAAGGATGAATTCTATGAAACTGAATAAATGTCTGTGAAGGCTGGCACATACTCTTTATCTCGTCCTGCGCATGGTAAATGTCGGAATATGTTTGCACATACTTAAAAGACGTCATGAGATATGCGTCAAAGGTTATGATGCTTGGCATTTATTAACCTCTAATAATAACGTAGTCTTCACTTTTTAAAAAGGAATTCAGCAAAAGCACGAGAACAAAAGAATAAAAAAACAAAAACCCAGATAATGCTGACAATGGTTCCAAATCCCTGCGCTACGAGAGAAGAAATATGGACTCAGCAGGTGCTTGTGCTCCATCGGATTTATTTGGAGAGACATCTCAGCCCAAAAGACAGGGCTCTCCTGTGTCACTGCAGGATCAGGCTGAGGATAAGGTCAAGAAATACAAACAGGCAGAACCATTGGGTCCTATGGGGATTCAGTCATCTGGTAGAGAAAGCAAAAAGGCCGCTCTCTTACTTTCCATCTCAGTTTGAATCATACTCTGCAATACAGGTCCTAATGCCCAGATCATACAACTTCACGATGAAAACACAAACCGACATGTCACAAGATCTGAATGATCATGTGACTATTACTGAATGATCCATTTTTACAATGAACAAAATAAGCCCATTGTAAAGTAATCAGTGTAAAATACCAAGCATTTAAATAATCATGCAAAATGCATCCTACGCCCCATCATCATCATTGAGGCTAACATCATCATCATCATCATCATCATCATCAAGACATACGTGTGACGCCGTTGGAGTGTCAGGCAGAAATGCCTCCAAAAAGGCAGCAGCGATGCGTGTGTTCGGATTGGGAGGAGGTTCACCGCTTCCAAAAGCAGTACCTTGAGCTGTTACATGCACCCTGTGCAGGAGAAGCACTCCGGCCTGGGAAAACGCCCCGAGCAGTTTCGTGGACAGAAGGAAGCAGACAGGTCAATAGTGCCCTCTGGTGGACAAGGAGGAAAGTGTTTTTAGTTTAAAAAGGAGTCACAGTAATCTTCTGCCCATGATCTCTTGTGAATTCTGGCCACGGGCAGCAGAAGACATATTTGGGAGTGTACTCTTGCGTTAAGGGATGCCATTCCAGCTTAATCTGACACGATGACACATACAGTTTGCTATGCTTGCTGTGGTTTATCTGATAACCGAATTGTTTGCAGGCTCTCTGGTGGCTGATTCAGTAGTTTATTGCTTTGTATCTTTACAAAATCAAAATCAAAGTCAACTTATTTCAAAGTAATGTGTTGGGTGAATAAGCTAAAGCTGCTGATGACAGCAATGTGGTCACTGGATGTCATCACCAAGATTAGGACTTGATTTGTAAGTGTTATCATGTGCATCAAATCTGAATTCATAATCCTTTCTTATGAGCACAGTCGCATCCAAAAGAGAACAACTAGATGTCAACAGTATGAAGCAATTAAAAAATTAGACTAAATGTCTAGATTTGCTTCAGTAATGATCCACATGAAAATGTGAAATCAATCTAAAAGAATGGGTGACTTGTTTCTCCTCTCCGTGCCGTGCCTCACTGCATTCACCGCCATCAACCGATCTGGTGTAATGCAGCTTCCTCTCATTTGAATATATTAATTTTCTCATTCATCATAGTTCATCAGCAAGCATTCTTTCCCACCCCCGGCTCTCGGTGCTCGATTACAATGGTTCTTTGTGCCTACACTTTCCTATAGAGCCATACCACCGAGCGGGTAAACACAACCTGTCCATATTCTAGCAATTAACACCAATTGTGACACATGATATTTTCCTAAGAACAGTTTGTAATAAGGAGGAAGCTCAAGGAGACACCTCATGATGGACATGTTCCTATGCAAAAATGGTTGCAAACTGTGGGTTGTGGGGAATTCAATTCAAAATAGCCAAATGAAAAATGATAGTAGTGCTGAAACACGTGCAAGTGCATACAAATACAGCAGCAAACAGAAAATCTTTGTCTCAAACCCGTAATACTTTGTCATTTTATCCAGTAGTGAGGGTGGCTGGTTCTGCAGTATAGTAACCGCCATTATACTTTATGAAATGCAGCTTTTTCTTTGAGCTCCTCTAGCAATTAAACGCTACTGCAGCATGACCACCCCTTCAAAAGCGGCCATTAAACTAAAACATAGGCGAATAAAAACGCTGAAATGTCCCTCTTACTTTTCTCATTAATCCACTAGAGTGGTTAAATAGTTAATAAAACTATCTTAAGAAGGTTTATCTCGAGATCTAGCAACTGGGGATGGACAGGATTCAATATCTTGAGCAGCTTACCGTCCACTCTGATCTCCCTGGTTGGGTGTGATAAGATGTATTCCCCTTGCGGTATCCCCACAGTACCACATTATTATTCATTATGCAAAAAAAATAAATACATATTAAGAATAAATCCATTGGATATAATAGGCTCTACATTTTCCAAAACCCCAACAAAGTAGGTTCGACAACATCACGTAATTATTTAGCTTTTTTGCTGTGTCGCCTTGCAACAACATTAGATGTCAGTAATACACTGCGTATCAGTCCTCTATGAATTGTTTACCAAGGGATTGCACAGTGTACTTGCTCTCTTAGTAACCCTGATACACCAAAAACTCAGGAGCTGCCGAGCAAAAGACCTCTTTCATACTGACCAGCAGCAGCAGAGCACTGAGTGGCTTCAATTACTAACAGCAGTCATTTTAAAGTAAGAGGCCTGTGTATCAATCCTGAAGCAAACTACTACCATCTTGTTATCAGTTTTGCCCTGAAGAATCATGTGCAGTCTAGTCTGACCCTGAAAACAACAAATAACCAGAAATACCTCAGAACATCTTTGAGGAGTTAGACATGAAAACCGGCAGGCGGTGGATTTCTTCCTCAGGCCTTCAGTCTGAGTCGATCAGCTGTTGCGTCACACCACGTCTCTGTATTATAATACTTGGAGTGTATTTGTGGAAAAACAATTACATTATAAAATAGCGATAACTTTTAATAATAAAAAAATAAAAAAAACTTTTTTTTTCTTTTTTTTCTGATTAAAAAAAAGCCTTAACTTTGGCCCTGACGACCACTGATGAACCAACCAAACCAACACTCACAAAGCCGGGACACAATAAACTAAATTGCTCCGGCTTTGACAACATTGCTTGCATACTTTTTAATAAGATGTACAGAGATGTAAGCGAATCAATCCCGTGCAAGAGCAGCGTAAAGTTAAAAAAGGCAAACCCTGGCTATACGCGCTGCAGGAGTGCAGTTGCGTTCAATTCTAATACGCTGACATTTGCACAGGAAATTAATCATGCATGCAGACAGCCATGCATATTCAGAAAGCCACCAGGGAGCCATTCACAGGGAGCCATCAACTTACAGGCAATATGCACACTTAAAGACATGGGAGACACACACATACACACACACAGTCACACCCACACACAGTCACACACACACACACAGTGCCTATGAGGCAAAAAATGTTTCACATAGTCAGCCACAGTGCGACTGAATGTCGTTGAGGCTAGATTGTGATCGTGTTGTTCAGGCCTTTAACACCCTGACGCGACATGTCGGCTGAAAGAAATTATAATTTTTTTTTTTCAGTTGATGAAACCAAGAAGAAAACAAGACACTTTAACACAGAGCTTTGCATCAATATTTCACGTTGCCCACTCGGTTGAACACGGATGACAATCAGACCACGTCTGACGTCAGACCTCGTGTTGTTGCTGTCACATCGTCACTTCCTGGTTTGTATCAATTCAGGTCGTGATATTTCCGCACGTGGTTACCCACGTGCGGAAATATCACGACCTGAAAAGCCCTCTGCGCACTGCCAAAGGCTGTGTGCGTGCGTATTGGTGCGTCCTGTCGAGCCAAGTGCATTGAAAACACCAATTTCAAAAATGTTTTAGAAAATCAGCCACTGAGTCAACTGTCTGTAAATACGGTTAAGAGATACAATTAGCAGAATATATGCCTTTAATTGCAACTCAGTGGTGTCAAAAGAGGGTTATTTTATACAGTATAAGGGTTAAGTTCACATTTGCACACAGTGCAAAAGTTAGGTGGGAAAAGGTTTTTTTTTTTTTTTTAAATCGTAGCAATTATACATTTTAAATGTATGATTACGTGCAGTCCCTGACAAAAGTATTGTCATTTATCCATTTTGTAGAAACAACATCTTATAACATGACTTTCAATTAATCCATTGGTTTTAGAAATGGCTCATGTGAAAGCTAAAACCCTACCAAATTATGTTTAATATACGAAAATAAGATTGCTTCACTGACGCAAATTTATTTTGATCATTTAATGAACACAGAAAAGATCAGATTTTGGTAAGACAAAAGTTTTGTCGCCTACAGAGAGTAATGTGAAAATTGAACAAATAATTTACTTCTAATACAAAAACATGTTGCATAACATTAGTGATTTAAATAGTGGTGCTGTGAAAGCCATATTTAATACCGTGTAAGACTTCCATGAGCTTGAAGGACTGCATCCATGTGGTTTAACAATGATTCACACAATTTATTGATGGAGTCATCAGGACTTGCAAAGAAAGCAGTCTTACATGCCTCCCAGAGTTCATCAAGATTCCTTGGTTTCGTCTTCTATGCTTCCTCTTTCTTTCTACGCCAGACGTGCTCAATGATGTTCATGTCTGGTGACTGGGCTGACTAGTCCTGGAGCACCTTGATCTGCTTCGCCTTGAGGAACTTTGATGTAGAGATGTATGCGATGGAGCACCATCCTGCAGCAAAATGTGACCTCTTTTATGGTTGCGAATGTAAGAGGTAGCCTATTGAGATTGCCTTCCACAGATATTAAATATGGATCTCACAGCACCACTACTTAATTCACTGATGCCACATATTTTTGTATTGAAAGTAAATTAACAGATAGTTAAGAACATGTTTAATAGCGAACACGGCTTGGAAACCATGTGTATAAATGGCTATTAATAGACATTTTGTCAAGGAGTGTGACATACATGGAAAGAAACCCTGCAAAGACCTGCTGAGGCTGGCATTTAATTAAAAGAGACGTCTGCCCGAAGTGCTGGCATCAACCAAAAAGTCCCCTTTCATAAAGGGCATACAGCCTATAGGTGGGTCAGGCTATTATGGTCTTCTGCTTTAGGCTACTGCTCTAAAAATGTCTTACTCTTCAGGTCGATTCATAAAAGCAGACCATTGTTTCGCGTGATCATTTCCTTTTTTTGAGGCGTTTTCGCCTGTTTTTGTTTTCTTTTTGCATCAGTACCAGACAGAATAATATGATACAAACTCTGCATACATAAATGTAATCATTTAACACGACAGACATTTGTACGGCTTTATAGTAATACCGTCACCAAACAAAGAGCCTTCCTGGACGCTCGATAACTTCAAATTCAATGTCCCCATGAATCAAACTGCTCACCCCTCATACTCTCTTTCTCTTCTCTCTCTCTCTCTCTCTCTCTCTCTCTCTCTCTCTCTCTCTCTCTCTCCCTCGTTGCAATTGTGCAGTTTGGCCACTAAGTGTAGCTTTAAGTCCACATTTGAGTCAAACACGCAGCATCGGTTCTATGAAACCGATAGCCACTATTAAAATGGTTATCGTCGGGGATTTAGTGCATAGCTGTTAAACAGAAATGTGTTTTACGAAATAAAATCATGTGCTGCTCCAAAATGCGACAGTAATTTATCACTGCTACTCCTACTTTATATTCACACATTTGAGAAACCAAATCAATGAGTGTTACAGAGCAGCTCTAACACATAAAATGGGGGATGAGCGCCTTCAGGGATGTAGTGCACCAAACACCTCTGAGGGGGCACAGTTTCACTCAAACATTACCATAAGTAATATCTGAACATATAGACAACGACAATACATGTGGGACTTGTATGTTGGAAGTGGATATTTCTAAAGAAAAAGACAGGATATAAAGATCAAGAAAAAAAAGTTGTGAGTAATCTAAAATATTTGGGGAAATTTGATTCAAGGAAATTATTGCTAAAATGCTCTTTAATTGCTGTATTATTATTATTATTATTATTACCAGAATAGAAACATACAGTTTACATTATTTCAATCCATCCTCTGGGTCTTTTTCTATCTGAAAAGGGATTTGAACTAGCAATGTTGTGCTGCCAACAGCATAGTACCCTTGCTTTGCATGGTCTTATTGGTTTTCATGTCTAGATATAATCACTACAGAAACTCTCATAAGATGGATTATATTTTCAGCATGCAGTTATTCATATATCTATGACAACAAGAAAGGCAACAGAATAAGAATTACAGACACACTGTTTTGTCATGCAACACATGTAAAAGTCTTTATTCAAAGGCAACATGATTAAAATACTTAAAGACCAAAGTAAGTCAACTTCCAGCAGATGAATAATTTAGATCTTATGATAGAAACAATCCAATCCCCCCCAAAAATATATTTAATCAAAGTTTCTAAAAATGTACTCCTTATGTAAACTAATTTGTGATGTTAGATAGAGATTATTATTATTATTGATGCTTTAACATGCAAGCAGTATTGTTATGTTGTTGCTCATCAAGGTAGAGGCTTCATACATTATAGATGCTGGATTTGGGGTTTTCTTTGCAATATTTCCACAAATAATTTGTATAATATATGATATTGTAAAGTGTATCATACATAAACATTATCTTAAATCTTTGGAATGTCTCTCCAATTTCTTTAAAATAAAATGTATTGTGTTTTATTCAATTCATTCAAACAGTGTTTTTTTTCTAAATGTCGTGACCTGAGATCAATAAAGTTATATCTAAATTTTAACAAAAACAGTCACACAATTGGTGGTGTAATTTATAATGTATAAAATGGATCTACTGAAGTATACATATCTACCTGGATATGAACTAATAAAATATATGTAACTGCTCATTGCACACCGGTCTTCCTCAGGTTCAACATATTTCTCCATTGTGTTTAATATCCATATCTACTTTGGGACAAAATGGTGCGTCAAATGTACACTATGCAAAAAAAAAGAAGAAGAAGAATCAGATCCAAAATTTGACACATACATGGGTGTAAGATGGCAGCCTTTGTAAGAGCAGCAAATTACGCAGGCACACAGAAAAAGATTGAGAAGGCGGGCGAGGGGGAGGGAGGACGGAAGCACTTTGTTTACTTTGCTTGATCAGACAGCCATATAGTCATTTAGTTGGTTCGTAATTGCTGAGTAATCCTCTGATTGGAACCATTTGCTGCTTGCAATCTGTGTTAGCAAGCAAATACTTTAATCAGGTTTATATCAAACAGTAGCCTGTAAAAACATGACATTTACAACTGAGCGCCATAAAGCTGTGTAAGCCAATCAATACAGCCCACACGCATTTATACACACGCGCACGCAAACAAGCACAATGCATGATTTAATGTCAGCTCCTCTGCATGATGCCGATCCGAGCAGCAACACAACACACCCACAAACTCTCTGTCTCTGCGCCTCTCTGTCTCTCTTTTAATTTCCCTTACTGTGAGAATTATTTAGACTGAAATGTCGAGTGTGCGAATCAGGTTCAAATGCCAGATACATTTGTTTCATTAGAATGAATGTCTTTAAAACAAAACCAAACAATACTTAAATAATTTAGTGACCTTTTCACAACTGTGAAACTTGTTGGTTTACATGTTATATAATATTAGTGTATTGTTCCAATGTCCCATAGTTTTGAATCCCAGAAACTGAATTCAACCAATGATACTCAGTAAGACATGACGTATGTAATGTGAATCAGTCTTTGAAAAATATCCTCAAATGTTTGTCAGTCCATAATAAGATGTTTTCTCCATTGTTATTGATATTCATCCAATCAGAAATTCATGGAAAGCCTGTTTTTCATAAAAATATGTCCTGCTGCTTAATATTTTATACATTTCACACCTGAAAACTGCCGAGTGAATGTGTTCTTCCGCCTTTTTCATGTTGGCCATTGAACACATCCGTTGGGGTTGTTTCATATCAAAGCACTTGTTCAACAGCATCTCAGTGGTAGCTTTTTGTAAGTGACCGAGCTTTCCAACCAGTTATCACCATTTGTGAGATATTAAGCCACTTTGTTTGTCACCACCCGCCTCCTTTTCACCCCCAACACTTCTCACCACCGATGAGCGCTGAAAAGCCTGTTGTTGGTTATTTCTATAGCTGTATTCATACCCCACTTTAGTATACAGTACTCCAGATATATGCTATCAGATTATTGACCGACTGGCATTAAGGCTCATGTGTTCTTCAGTCTGTTTGACAAACAGCAGCTCCTTTCATGCCATTAACTTTCCCTGCTGGTTATTGGATCAGCAAACACAGTGTAGTGTGCATATTCTGCTCGAGCGCCATCATAAAATCATACACTTAGCCCTTAACCCACGGATGACCCACCTATCAGGTTAAACACTGGATTGTAAAATTCTGTGGGCCTAAATCAGAGCTTTATGGTGGTAAAACGTTGTCCGTATTGCTTTTCTGTCTGTTTTTCTGCATCTTTATCTTTTGTCTGCTAACAGAGTCCTACAGCTGCATAATGCAGCGCTGCTACTCTGTGGTCAATGTATACATCGGCTTTCTTTCTTTCTTTGCTTCTTTCTTTCTCTTTCTGATTGATTTCCTGCTTCTGCTTTCGGTGGTCAGTCTTTGCAAGTTACCAGCTCTGAAATAGGCCCAAAATCCATCACTATGTTTGATGGTTTAGGTTTTGAGGAAGGTTGTATGAGCCTTCATTAAGCATCCAGCTGGACTGTATCTTTAATAACTGGAGTAGAGTGACTTTGATGCAGACAAACGCCACTTATCTGGTTATTGTTAGTTATTGAAAGACAGTTTAAAAGGATTATTCACAAAACAGCCTGAACCAATCTTTGTGGAGTGGTGCAGTCTCATGTTTATTATATTCACATAGCAATGCTGTGGCAACCACCCACATAAAAAAAAAAAATCATTGGAAAATGACCGCGCATGTGCCAAAACGTATGAAATGCAATTATAATTAAAAGTAGATCCGATTTGATGATTGAAAACACACAAACTAAAAGACAAGTTTGCACCTTGTGTTATTTAAGGGAAAGAAATATCAAATATGGAAACCTGTTGTTTGCAACTCTAATGAAGTACTTTTCACCCTTTAAGGAATCCCGAATGCAACCCGCTGACAGATTCAGCACATTTTTGACGAAAAGGCATTGAAAGAGTACATTAAATTCTGAAGCGTAAACTGTTACATAAATCAGACGTACTACTAAGCAATAGAGCGTCCGGAGGACAATTCTTATAAGAAACACTCTGTGAAGTAGGAATATTACTGGTTACTTTAATATTCCATGATAATACTTTGGCTTGTGCTCACTCTTATTTCTTGTTGGAAAAAGGTGTTCACTTTTGATACATTTTGAAGTTTTTAAGTCCAAACAGCGTTCATGTCACAGCTGCTTCTCTTTAATTTTGTCAGTTTAGCTTAAAATGTGAATAAAAGCAAAGAGAGAAAAATACTCGGAGACTGTAGATTGTAGATACACCTTCCATTGTAAAATAAATAAATAAATAGATTTTTTTTTTTTTTTAAAGAAAAGAAGACGCCTCCCGGTGTAAATGCTGCAATTTGCCTCTCAGCTGGTGGAGGCAGCTTTGACAACGGCTAAACAGCTCTGAGGCACAAAAACAATCAATACAGATTCTCTGCTCCATCCCGAGCCCACCTGCTCTCTGCTCCGAGCCCCACACAGGAAGGCAACCCCCACCTCCACAATCCCAATCACAATCACTGTACATGCACACACACAAAGACACACACACACACACACACACACACACACACACACATAAATACAGTATGTAAACTCACAGACAGCCGTCCTGTGTCACATACCGGAGTTCTAAACATTCCCAACCTCAACCAGATGAAACATTGTGTGTCTCCTTGTCGATTGTAAATGAATAACTCTGATTTCTTCACTCCCATACACACCAGGTTGAGGTGTGAGTCTTTCAGCGTGCACACTAGGTGGTCCCTCTGTTCTCACATTGCTCCTTATTTATGTGTGTACCTCCCGTCCCCGTCCAACGCCCCCTTCCAGGATTACAGCGCAGCCCGCCATCAGACAATCAAGCAGGCGCCATGACACACGCAGATTCCTCCCTCACAGTTGAGCTATATACTCTTTGACTCCTCTTTTTCATATTGCAGTGTTGTTGATGCACCCATGTTCATACTCAAGGTCCATTTGATGCATGTGTCAGGCGTGAGGTGGAGGTTTAACTGATTACATCAAACTCCAGTGTGGTAAAAGAGCACAAAGGTGTCAATCTGGGCCCTGTGATGGGAGATCAGTGGAACAGTAATGCAATGGTAGTGAGTTATTAAATGAATAAAGAGGCAGAGCTGCCGAAGAGTATTGATTTTTCACAGCTCCCCGAGGCTCCGAGGGCTTTCAAGGCAGGGGAAGGACACACACACACACACATACATACATAGGCGTGGACACACATGTATGCACACATATACAGACACACGTACAGACAGAGAGAGAAAGGTTTAAGAGTGAAAGGATAATGGCCCCAGCAGTTGCAGTCTCACTTAAAACACAGTTTGGGCTCTCAAGGTTTCCCACCGGTCACCGATCGCCCGATAAAAAGACTTATTCGGAACCAGCCTGGGTTTTGTTCTCTTCTGCTCGCCCCAGCTGTAATGCATGCACTCAACGTTTTGCACAATGCCAGCCACACTCACACACACACGACGCAAAGAAGCAATATATGTGTTTGTAGCTGCTTCCCTCGACACCTGGGGTTCGCCGCACATGGAAAAAAAAAAATCTGTTAAAAACCTCTTAATCATAAAAAGATGAAGCGCAATTGGTTTTAAAAAAAAAGCTCCGGTGTGATGAAAAGCCTGATCTGAATAAGCTGAGCGATTTACCCTGAAGGTGAATGAATACCAGGAGAACCTGCCTTCAGTCAGAGTATCAAACAACCATTTTGCTTTGCTAATTCCTAAAAATACCCCTTGTTGGTGCATTATCTTTATTGAAGCGCAAATTAATGCTTTGCCTAATCCTGCTCGTAATGAGGCTTAAGCTCATACGGCACATAAGTCTGAAGTGGAAGTTAGCGCTCTGCAGTCATTTCCACGCTGGGAATGACACAGTCTTTATGTGTCATTTTGATGAATGCCTGGGGCATTTCCACCGAGTGCAAATGTGAGAAAGCCGAGATCCATCTTGATTTCAGGAGTCCATCGTAGTCCATAAGGGGAGGGTCAATGTCCATCTGTTAGCTTGACGTGACACAAAGGGGAAGGCAAACTACTGACCTCATACTTGGACTCTGTGTGTATGTATGTGTGTGTGTGTGTGTGTGCACGCGTGTGTTTGCATCTCTGGATGTCTCCAACAGTACAGGGACATGTTTCGCCGTCTCCCCGTCTCTTTTCTTTCTGTACATATTCTTGTGAAGGCGTAGCGATCCCTCCCTCAGCATACGCAGCCGTTCAAAGTGATTCAGCCTTTGTAATGAGTCCTGAAGGGCCTCTTGATTGCAGGAACATGAAAAAGATGCCGGCAATTGCTGGCGTCTTGTCTCTATTAGCTATTGTATTGATAAAAACCTTTTCTCAATAATGGCTCTAATGTAGTTTATTTCTTCTTTGCCAATGACGCCAGGTGCACACAGGTCTCTAAAACAACTTGTACTTTGGTGGTTGAGAAAAATGCATTTTCACTGACTGATATTATGAGGATTCAAATGATGTCGACCTTGTACAAGAAGAATTCACATTCATTCTGCTCCTCTGAAGCATATGATGCTTTTGTAAATGGTTCACAGGCTAAATAATTACTTTTGCTTTCTATTTGACCGTTGTTAGATTTACTTTACGAGTTTACTGAGTTTAAGGCCGAGGAAGGAGGCTTTTGTTGGACTCTGACGACGAGGCCGTAATGGAGTGTCATTTAGGTGAAATGTGAACATAAAAGCGACAGCAGGCAGGCATGTTTCTGATATGATGAGTCTGATAAAGATGAATCAGTGACAGATTAGTCCACATCTAAACCCAAAAGACCAACATTAGTTCAAGAGCTGAATGCCACTCATATTGTAAGCACAGGATTGAAACCATGTTGTGTTGCGGTGTGAGCGATGAAACTGAAATTCCTAATATTTACACTTCACAGCCGGCACACTCGAAATAACAATGTACAGAATCGTATACAGGATCTATAGAAGTGAAATACAATCCAGCCAGACCGATGCAAATCAGGACAGAGGATACAGGCTGAACACACAAAAACAGAGAGACAAATAGACGGCGGCTCGGACTGACAAAAATCCCAGTTGCACTCGGCTGCGCTCGCTGAGCACATTCCCACCATTCAGGCTGCAGGGAAATCAATAGTTTTCTTCCCCACATACAGATTAATTTTTCCATGCACTCTTGTTCTGCTGAAAGATTCAACGTTGTTACATTTGGAAGGAGAATGGCCTGTTAAACCTTGAAAGATGAATGAGAACCAACAGAAGCGTGGTGTGCCCTGATGCAGATGTTTCATTATGTGTCCTTATGCCTTTATCTTTGAAACCTTTGGGACAGTTTCTAGGACCCCATGCGGACTCACACCGTGCTATGACCACTTTAACAAAATCAAAACCTTTACTTATTTTTCTCTTCTTTCAGTTTGTCCATTAGGCTATATATATTTTTTGTCATCAAATTTGATCATTTATTTATGGTTTCAGTCATTTGAAGTGAAAATACCTTTACGTTGGTCAGATTTACTCACATCCCACAGTCCCAAGTCGGTCTTGACCGAGCGGGGAGTCGCTGCCAGCGCGTATTGCTTTGTTGCTCAGACAGTAATTACAGACGGAGCGCGTCGTATCCACAGGTGGTGTATATCTAACAACACAGAGGAATTAATGCAGTTAGCGTGGGCCGCTGTAGCGTTGTCTCATGCTGTGAGTGTAACCCAACAGGCCTTTAATGCAGAGTGGAGCTGTGAGGAGTGCCGGCCTACGGTCAGCTGATTCAATCCACCGCTCCTGCCTGTTTTAACACAGGATCCTTTAATGCAGCCCTAACAACATTTGGGGAGTATTTTTAAACAAAATGTAATTGCCGAGGCGCCACCTCCGTCTGCCCCGGTGTGGCGTGGGATACAGTTCCCCCAGTCGAGCGCGCTCAGAGAGGCTGCAGGAATTTAAACTCCTACTAATGAAGATGGGGGAGTGCTGCTTCTTCACTATAGGATTACATTGTCATACAGTACTATAATGCAACAGAGTCCTGTATGGCAGAGGGTTTCATGCAGTGTGGCACAAAGGCACAAGCATGGGTGTGTCTGGAGAATTTGTTCAAATATCAAGTAGCCTTTGACTTCATTGCAATGCAATTAACATAGATTATCATGCAATACGCCAAGTTGAACAGGTTGAAGTGTTTGTTTTCATGATAGTTTCTCGTCTTTACTAAAGCATATTGAAGGAATGTACAGTTTACACCATACAGTATGCCCTCCAAGTCACCAGGCAACCTCTGCACCCATCTGTAGTCTGCCAGTGGTTTTCTCCCCGTGCACACATGTTGGTGCACATACAGGTCCTATATGTGTGTGTGTGTGTGTGTGTGTGTGTGTGCGTGCGTGCGTGCATCTGGATGTGCGTCGACTCATGTCATGGCAGCTGTAGCCTCTGAATGTTTGATGTGACCACTGGAGTGAAGAGAGGATCTGGAGTCTCGAGGTCAAGAGGGTGTGCTTTGACATACTGAGGAGAAAGAGGCACAGAAGAGGGGGACTCCTTGATGTTTGTCCTGTCGATAGCTTCGCTCAGGGGAATATCCTGTGTATGGGGCTTCCATCTTGCTGTAATACAGTTTGCCTGTGTGGCCTACGATGGCTTCGCCCCTAAACGGCTTGTCTTTGGTGTCTTGAACAGTATGGAACCAAAGGGAGGTCATTTCTCACCAGGTCCACACATGTCAGAATGTGAAGATTTATGTGTTACACATCCTCTGTAATATATGATTGGTTGTCATTTGTCAAAGTGCGTCGATGGAAACACCCAACAGTTCTGGGCGGATAGCCCAGCGGAGGCTGCAATGTGCCAGGTTTACTTTTGCAGCACAATGCCAATACCCAGCGGGAGGTCCTGTATGGCTCTATAGGGTCCTCTGGGTGACACTGTTGTCACCCAGTTTCACAAATACCCCCACCTCTATGGCATGACCCACTCACATTGACATGAAGACATATCCTGAGGCTGCTCTTTCACTACTACGGAAGGCAAGGAATCACCCATTTCTGCACAAGTAATAACATATTTTTCTTTTTTTGGGGGGGAAATACATGTGTACTTTACATTATTTGGTTGTGAAGGCTCTATTTTGAGTTCAGCTCATATTGACCCCAGGAAGCAGGAGATTGATTTATGGTTATGTAGTGGATGAAAGGTTTGCAAAATGTTAAGTTATTGGATTCAGTTTTGAATAAGAAAAAACATGTAAATAAAAATGTTTCCATATTTTATACTGAATTGATAAAAAAAAAAAAAAAAAAGTTCAACAGTTTACTCACCCAAACAGAGCTCTATATGTGTAATTGTGATTTCTTTAGACATCTCACTGTCCATTTCTGCATGTCATGAAAACCCAATACTCCTCCATTCAAACAGTCAACATATCATTCAATATTTATAACACAGCAACCACTTATCAACCCCTCAATGCAGTTACTGATTATGTATTTGTCCTGAGAGGATCTCCAGGTTTAGGTCTATGTGTGGGTGTGGTGGCGAGTAGATAGATAAATAGAAAGAGAGAAAGAGAGAGCAAGAGAGAGACAGAGAGAGAGAGAGAGAGAGAGAGAGAGAGAGAGAGAGAGAGGGAGAGGTGTGTAGTAATCCATTAAACAGTCCCTCCATCTATACGGATTAGGTTAGGCCATCAGGAGATGGCTCCTTCACTCTGAGAGAGGGCTGAGGTTTGGGTCAAGCATTTAGTAATAAGCTCAACTGTCCTATAGTCGGGGCATGTTACCAAGGTTAGCGGGCTGACCCTGTCCTGGCAGCACCTCTCAGAGTCCCTGCATTACACGGGATGCTGTTGAAACAAGTGCATGTCCACACACATACAGGTATCGTTGCACATTTCCATACCACTGTAACTTTATCTTTCTACATTTCCTCTACCCATCCCTCCCTGTATTCTCGGGCTTGTCCCAACAAGACCCCGTGCAACCTCTCGCGAGGTATTTATGTGGCCTTTTCGACACTCAGATAAATAAAAGCCTTTGACTGAGGTCAGTTTAGGTGTTCAATATCAACGGGGCTATAATTGCCAGGGTCATCTCTCTTCTGGGTGGTCAAAACGACTTTAGCCTCGACCACGAGCCTCCAGTGACCAGCGATCGCAGAGGCGGATCAGCACAATGCTGATGCGCCGTTTGTCTGAGGCATGTTCTGGTCTACATGATGGATGACATGCGCTGATGCACAGGCTCTAAGTGATTGGGGAAGATTGAAGACACCCAATTCACTTATGGTAGCTTTGCGCTCCATTCCATAACAAGGCAATCAGAGCGATAGGCACGTGCAAAAGGTAAAAGTATGTGCTGGATATAACAGACCAGCTGCACTGTTACGCTACAAAATCTGGAGTATTGTTCTTGCTGCGCTTATTGTTGAGCTTCATTTCGCAGGTCTGCTGTACCATCGGAGTCACATGGGTTGAGTTTTGGGTTGGAAATCGTAGACAACGGCTCGTTGCCTTGTCACACACAATGTTGTGTCAGATCTCTTCAGACTCTTTCCCTTGTCATGCCGCTTGGAACTGCCAGAAATCCCTACGTTTGTAAAATGAGCTGACACACAAGGCCAATGCCTTGTGTATGTAGATGGTGTCTGATTCAAAAAGTTATATTGAAAGAATTTTTAAAAAAAGAGTAAGACTCAAAGAACAGCAACTAGAACCAGCTGTTTTTGCTACTTGTTGCTCCTGTATTAGGACAAGTAGGGTTAAGTCATTTAGTTTTTTTTTAATACATTTCACAGATTATAACCAAAGAAATATACATGCATTTTTTTAAATGGACAAATGGAGGTTGAACACATCTTCAATTGGATGATTCCTACTCAAAATAGTAGTTGATTTTCACCAAAATGTAGTTGTTTTTTTTCTCCATACCATTATTCAAACCATTTATCCTCTTCTAGGCTTGGGGGCGCTTGAGCCGATCCCAGCTGACATTGGGTGAAGGCAGGGTTCGCTGGACAGGAAGCCAGTTTTCTTACAGGGCACATACACCACAGTCACATCTATACGGGCAAGTTAGAGCCTCCAATTAACCGAAGCTGTATGTTAGTGGGCTGTGGGAGGAAGCCGGAGAACCCGGAGGGAACCCACGCTGCCACGGGGAGAACGTGCAGACTCCACACAGACAGAAGGACCGCATGGATCTGGGATTGAACTCAGACCCCTCTTGCTGTGAGGTGACACCCACACAAATAGAATATATTTTTTTTGTAATTTTGGCCAAACCTTTCCTGTCTTAACATTACTGATGTACACTAACATGTAAAGGCAGAAAACATTGATGACTTGCATTTAAGCCTAAATTAAGTGTCTGTCTCCGGTTGTTTATAAAGACCTTTTAATCCATTTGTGGAAAAAACAAGTTCCAATCCTGTATTTTCAGTTTTGAGGTGTTTACATTTGGATCATTGTTCCTTTTTATTTGGATGGAAATCTGCTCTATGAGCTGTGTACTTTCCTTTATATGATGCCCCGGCCCCTGTCTACACTAACATATTTCCTGTCTCCGACTCTTTAATGAGGAGACGTATGCCGAGATGAGCACATCCTGAATCAAGTGCTCCAAAGATGTTATGCATCCTGCATTACAGCAACAGAAAGATGAGAAAGTATCGATCATTAGCAGGTCTCGTACTTTGAAGAGTGCAGGATAATCACCTATATTTGGTTGTTTTTCTCTTTAGGCTCCTTTCACACACTGCATGTGATTGTCCCTGGACCTCCTTGATGATTTTATCATTGATTTTTCTTCACAGTGTCGGACTGATTTCCTTTTGATGAGCCGCCAAGTAATTCCAGTCCGTATGTGTCGACTAGTATGATGAGCAATAACTGACTATTAATGAACATTTCTTGGAAAACTTTTCTAAGGGTAGATTGTGTAACCTTTGCATTTTGCAGAATCTTCAGATAGTTAAAAAAAAAATGTTTAAAAAGTTTTTACGTGAATATGTTCAAAGTTTTGCCACCGTCCTTATTCTATAGTTAATCGAGCTGTTGTGCCTTTTTATTTTCTCCCCTATGTGCAAGCTCTCCTAAGGCCACTGTTGAACATTTTAATCCTTCCTTTAAAGTGTTGAATGTGAATGTCATTGAATGTCCTTCATGAATTTGCCATTGATTTTTTTTTCCCTCCCATAAAGCAGTTTTCCTCAGGCTATTTGCCAACCACAGCTACAGGTAGCTAGTTCAAACAGGGGACAGTAAAATGAAAACTGCATTTGAATTATTCTTTTGTCATTTAATCCTTGTAAAAAATAGAACAACCCTAGTAGAAATATAGATTATGCTTTAATGGGTGCATCAAAACATAAATCATGACGCTTCGACATATGTTCCATAATGTTAGGTTTAAGTTTTATGTTTTTGGATTCCATTGGGAATTATATTTTTTCTCAAAAAACATTTCATTTGTGCTTCTAAAGTTAATACGTGAATTGGTCAATGCCAACAAAATGTTGTCATCATGTGAGCCTATTGTCAAAATATTTAGATGTTTTTTCAACTTATATGGGGAAAATTAAGGACTAACATATGTTATTATATTTATTTATATTTAATTTTTTATATTATATTTATTATTATTAATTTTGTACGAGCAGTTTTTTGGGGGGCATTTGTTGTCGGTGGATCATTCAGGCACGGAGCAAACAAGGAAAAGAGGGATGAAGAAAAAAAAGATAGTGTGAGAGAAAGAAATTAATGTATTTTTAGCTGCATATGTGTCACACCTCTTTCTGCCTTTGATGGCTGGTGTCCATCAGATCTCTGGAGTGTGGTGGCCTCAGCCTTGAAGCTGCTTTGGGGAGATGCACACACACAAAACTAAAACCAGCGACAGAGAGGAAGCAGAGAGGAGGACTTCTTAGTTTTAAAAACATTCGTGTCAAAATAAGATATAGAATTAAACAAACATCACGGCCTTCTCCTGACAGGTCTTCCTGCCTTTTGTCTTTAGGGTCCTAAAGTTTGTCAAGCAGCTCGCCTCCTGGGAAGAGACCGAGACACACACACACACACACACACATACACACACACACAGAAAAATATAGCCACGCGTACACTGTACATACACAAATAAACAGTTAACATGAACCCAAAACCTGCACAATCAGTGTCGGTAAGTATCGAACAAATAATTATGCTATACTTATATTGCATCCTAGGGCTTGTAATTAAGCTCCAAAATTATGAAATATTACTCCTTCAAAAGAAAATAATAGTAACTCTGGAAAGTTATTCCCCCATTTTTCCCTGTGTAGTAAAATTACAAATGGCAGTAAGAAGAAAAGAGGGATACCAAAGTCAATTTTCTCAACTGGGATTTTGGACATTGGATTTGAGAGTTGACATGATGGCATATTAAAAATGCATTTTCAATGTAAATGGGTACAAGACTTTTTGTTCATTGGGTTTGCTGCAACACAATGGAGGTGCCATTAAAATGTGTATTATTAAGTCTGCCTTGATGGAGATGAAACACAAATATGCGTTTTGGCATCTCTCGGGCTGACGAGACATAAACATTTTTGGCATCTCTAGATCCTGACAGTGTCTTGGCAAGACAAGTAATATTTAATTAGTTACTCTTGATTTGTAATTTAAAATACAAGGCTTTAGGGTCACATTTTGATTTGAGCAACAAAAAGCTCATGATTTTCGATTGGACGCTACACCAATTAGATTAAATGTATTTTGCAGCCCAAAATCACAAATTTGGGTTTTTACCGAGAGGGTTTTACCATCTGTACACATAAGTCTGTATACATCCTCTTTCCTGAGACCCTCACACGGTACAGGATCACACAAAAAAAGCTTTAGCGGGGAGCAAAAAAAACCAGAAACTTTGTAGTTTTGCTTTCTTGAAAAAATTAAACTTTCTTGATTCTCGTTGTATTCTCCAGTTTGTGCTCATGGTTGAATGCACTTATTGTAAGTCGCTTTGGACAAAAGCGTCAGCTAAATGAAACGTAACGTCATGTAAAATGCATATGACATAAATTATTCATACAATGAGTGTTGTAAGCAGAATGATGATAAAAAAAAGTCTTACTAAAAATAACAGCAGCAGTGGGTATTGTAGAATAATAATGATAATAAAAGCAGTGACGGCATTATTAATAGTAATGTGACTAATAATAATAATAAAAGTAGCAGCGGGTGTCAGCGGGTCACTACAGGAGGCACGACCACGGTCCAGATTTAACCACAATCCATGGAAAGCTGTGTAACCTGAGTAAACAAAGGCAAGGCAAACCTGAACCAGCTCCAACTGTAAGCATTATCAAAGAGGAAAGCCGTAACTCTTAAATGAGGTGACCGTGTCTGCAACACGGACTGAACGTGGAAGCTGGTTCCACAGAAGAGGAGCTTCATAACTGAAGGCTCTGGCTCCCATCCCACTTTTTAAGACTCTAGGAACAACAAATAGCATTCAGTGAGCACTGTGGTGGGGTAATATGGTACTATAAGCTCCTTAAGATATGATGGTGCCGCACCAATTAGAAGTTTTTAGGTGAAAAAAAAAAGGATTTTACAGGGAGTCAGAGCAGAGCTGCTAATACAGGAGTAATATAATCTCTTTTCTTAGTTTTTGTTCGTACACGAGTGGCAGCATTGTGGATCAATTTGAGAGATTTAAGAGACGTATTAGAGCAGCCTGATAAGGAATTACAGTAATCTGCTTCTGAAGTAACGAATGCATGAACAAATGGTTCTGCATCGCTTTGAGAAAGGATGTGACTAATTGTAAAAATGTTACATAGGTGAAAAAAGGCAGTCGTTGAAATGTGTTTTGTCTGGGAGCCACAGCAATACGGAGACACAATACCATTAGATAATTGATTCCTGATAAGTTTAAGATCAGGAAGTTGCAGGTCATCCAGGTTTTTATGTCCTTAAGACGTGCTTGAAGTTTAGCGAACTTGTTGGTTTCGTCTGGCTTGATCGACAGATATAACTGGGTATCATCTGCAGAATAATGAAAGAGTCTTTTCCAAAAGTATTGCCTCGAGGAAGCATATGAAAGTTGAATGTTGGTGTTCTTTCGTTTACGTATGCAAACTGAGATCAAGCTGATTAGTAGGACTTAAACCAGTTAAAGGTGGTTTATTTAATGCCAAATAAAAATGTCGTAGTCTTTGTTATAGGATGTGATGATCAATGGTGTCGAATGCAGCACTAAGGTCTAACAAGACAAGATAAGTCCTTTGTCTGACGCAATTATAAAGTCATTCGTCATTTTCACCAGCTCTGTCTCTGTGCTATGATACACTTTAAATCCTGACTGAAAGCCCTAAAATACAAACTATTGTTATGTAAAGTCACACAACTGATATGTGACTGCTTTCTAAAGGATCTTAGGCCACGTTCACACTGTTAAGTTTTAAAACACATATCTTTTGCTTCGTTTATATTGAGCGCCCACACTCGTTCAGAGCTTTAGTGCACCGAAAATAGATCCGGTTAAAAACCTTCCAGAGGATGGATAAGTTTAAAAACTCCAGGCTCACCTCCTGGTGTGGACAGGCGGGATCGCATACTTTTAAAAACCTTGAAGTAAACACAACCTGTCCTTTTCCGGAAGAAGACAAACATTAATTTAACATGAATAACTGATTACAGTCATTGATTCATATCGCAAACAATGCTGAAATGCCTTTGTGGGTGGAGATCATTTTTGTTTTAAACCCTTGGAGTAAATTAACCAATAAAATGATGAAACAATATACACTGATGACAAAAACAACAACAACAACAACAACAACAACAACAACACAGTAATGCTAAACTTATTCGCAAGCGCAAAAGATTACACAAAACTCATGAGGGGGAAGGCGGGACGATAACCAGGCTGTACGGTTGGCAGCTCTCCTTTCCATAGGACAGGAGGACCGGTTGCCATGGTGATGCAGTATTTCTCCAGAATTGCACATATTGATTCACAGAGGCGTCAACGCTCGAGAAGGAGTGGGAAGAAAACGTGTGTGTCTCTGTTTGTTGGGGGGGGAGGGGATGAAGGGATGGGCTGCATTGGAAGAGGAAAGAGAAGGTTGGAGTAGAATCACCAGACAATGACTTCTACTACCACACACCCACACACACACACACACACACACACACACACACACACACACACACACGCACACGTTAAACACTTCATATTTGTGGGACTATCTCACTTTTTCGAGTTGCTCCCATGAGTGATGACATGTAAGACTCCGATGTCGCCTCAGACTGCACATAATGCTTATTTTGAGTGAGATTTCGGATGTGTGCGCTTATAATTTACACATAAACGCACACCGAAATCCGAAAAGAACAGCTCAGAAGAAAGTCGCTTGTAGGTGAAAACCAGTTAAGCAAAAGATCCTGCCTGAAACAGAATTCACATATGTTTTTCCTTGTATGCTGGACAATATAATCAATATTTGCACGCATGAAAAACTGTCTCCTAAAGCAAGAAACAGAGCTTCAGTCGGTGATGTAATCAAAAGACAAAGCCCAGAGCGGTTTCACCAATAAATATCTGATAATGATTTGGTGAATATCCACAGGGAAATGTTTCACTTTAAACAGCAAGTTAACATACATTCATATACAGTGTATACATCTGTTTTCTTTTTTTTTCTAAATAGGTACCAGAAGAAACATTTGTCTTTTATCAGGGAACATAAACATTGTGTTCAATAGTGCTCCTTTGAGACTGACCGCCTGTGAGCTCTTTGTGAGGCGGAGCGACTCGTGGCAGCACCTGCTGCTCGCTGAGCACAGAAACTACAGAACAATACGTGTTTTCACTTCAGACTCAAGTCGGCAAGTCGTCAACACTGCCTGTTGCTGAGGCTACGGAAGCGCACGGAGCAACAGAAATCGCCTTCAAAGTAAAAGCAGTGTCGTTGTATTGCATTGATGGCGTGCATGTTATTTATTTATTTTTCACTTTTGATTGATTGCGGGCCGGACTGGGAGAGCCGTAAGACGCCCAGTTCTGAACTACGCCGTCTGGGGGAGATTTAAAGTGCAGCTCCTGTGTGCAGCAGTAATAAGACCCTCCCAATGCAAAAGAAAATGCAGTTAACACATGATCAAATAATAAAGGCCGTTTAAGGATTGCTGCGTTAATAACACGTTAACTTGCCCAGCCCTAAAAAAAAATATATTGTTCACACATTAATTGTGCATGAACCTGAAAAGATAGACGTCCTTGGTTGTTATCGAGGTGTGTGCAGTGAAGTTTCTCTAGAAGCTGTTATTCTCAACTTTTAAAAAAAATGATGTGAACTTGCTTTTGAAGGATTCATTCGGCTATTCGAGACAGGAAGTGTCCATAATTTAAAAGAAGTAAAACATTAAGTTTCTGCATTCATTTTTTATGGGTTGTACCTTTTACTCTTAACAGAACAGTATTGGTTTGTAGTTTGCTTGTGAAAAAGATAAAAAACACTTCCAATTATTACTATGCAGTAAGAGTATACAGTGTTTACTAACACTTGTTCTATGTTGTATACTCGCAAAAGACAATAAGAACAAAACCAAAGATGCACACATACTGTGAACAGCGAAGTTTGTAGATTTCACCTCTCGTATTCACAAAACCCAAATCTAAAACACAGCACATCCACCTCAGCATGTTTGTGGTATTTAACAAAAATGAGGGCCATTAAGTTGGCGAGCAAGCAGAGATGAAGGGAGCAGGGAGACTGTTTGAAAAGCCGTGTGGATGTGAAAGCTGAATTCCTTGAACGCTGTTTGAAAACTGTAATCCCAGCCGAAAGGTCAAAAGTCTCAGCAGGTTTTTTATTTGTGTCTTTGTGCTGCTGTTTTAAGCCCAGAACACGCTTTGTACTCCGTTCAAAGAGCAACACGAGGGGTCTGTGAGGGGATTAGTCTGAATGATGACGGCGGAGGCGAGGATGTGCGGGGGAGTGTGAGCGTGCACAAACACACGCGCACGGCGAGATGCTGCTGTCATACACTGACACCCAGGCGATGTAAAAGTAAACTTTTCAGGAGCTAACATCACAAAAATATATATTTATGTTTGCTATGACAGCGAGTGTGTTTAGGAACCTTTTTTTCTTTCCACTGACTGCAATATGACAAATTACTCTGACATGAGTTGTGTTGTTTCCCTGTTCTGTTCCATAATAAATGTCACAGTTATTACGTTCTAACTTTACGTTACCCTTTGTGCTTTTCCCCAAGACGATGAAGTAGAGAAGTTGAAAATGTTCTCTCTTTTCTGCCGTTGTAAGTTGCAACGGCTTGTACTTTGGTTGGTAGAGTTCTGATTCATCATCGTCATCTTCTTCTACTACGTGACATGAGACTTAACTGCAGTCTTCATGGAGAATAGTTGGGCGATGAAGAAGCACCAAGAGGGAGTGACATGAAAGAACACTTTTTACTACGAGTGTAAAGTTTGTATTTACATCTCCAAATCTCGAAAATCCACTAAAATATTTAATTTTATGATTGAAAACATGAGATATGTGACCTTTAAACATATCTGCATCAAAACAATTTTAATCATTGCCATTGGCTGAATGGTATACACCATAATCATAGAAATATATATAACAAGGACATTCATAAATAACGTTTTTGGCGATGAGATGAAACCCTTGTCTCTTGTTCAATCCATGGCCTTCCAACTTGTTGTCCAAAATCATTGGACATTGAAAACATGAAAACCTCGCTGATGGAGGTAGTAAAGGATGAAATGCAACAGCTACAAAGACATCCATTATATTTACCAAACAGCATGTCCTTGAGGAATGTCATTTTGTGACATTTTTATCCCTTACATATTTCCACATGTGTGTATTAAATATTGACAAGTTACATACATGTTGATCATCTGCTGATACTTATACTCTCCCCTAATGTAGTTTAATTTGTAGATTTCCATGAAGTTTGTTTTAGAAAAAACTTTGAGACATCCCTCCATCAGAATTGCAGATATGTTTTCATAGAAGACATTTTCTATATTTTTGTTTGCTGGATGGTTGGTCAGAACAGAAAAGGTCTCGCTGCTCTTACAACGATCGCTAGCAATTATGTTCATGTCCGCGTGTAAACCCACTTCAATTAAAACGCTCAATGTGTTGTTAGCAGGAGTTTAACATGAAAGCAGCGAGGGAGAAAAACGCCTGTTCAAAGTTGCAAACACACACGTCCACAGAGCATGCGGACAAATGTTGCACAACAGAGTATACACAGTGTTAGCCCAGAGGTCCTCTGGCCAGGGACGAGCGCTGAATTTAAGAGCCTCAATCACTTTCTCAAAAACACAACTAATCCTCTGTCTCTCCACAACAAACACACACAGAACGCCTCTTCCCTGTCTCACACTCTTTTGCCCTCTTTCCCACTCTACATTCAATGCAGCGCACTCATGATTGTGGGAGGAAGAGTGCACGTGTGATGTATGCATGCATGTGTGTGTGTGTGTGTGTGTGTGTGTGTGTGTGTGTGTGTGTGTGTGTGTGTGTGTGTGTGTGTGTGTGTGTGTGTGTGCGCGCGCACCGATGTGTCGGTGTGTTTATTTGTCTTTGTCTGCACCGTGATTGTGATGGTGTGCTTGGAGACATTGTTAGCCCCAACAGAGGATTGCCGCCGTGTGTTTCAGCTCAAGGTCTCAGCCTCCGTCTCCGGCTGTGGTCTCAGCTCCTTCCAGCTGCTCCTGAAAGCTCCACTCTGCCTGAATGAGCTGCTAACCTTGGCACCAAATCAATATCAGCCAAACTCTTTGAAGAATCACAGATGGAACTGGCCTCACTGCTCTGTGCTCTCGGTGCTGTGCGATCAGAGTGTGTGTGTGTGTGTGTGTGTGTCTGTAATTGCTGCCAGCCTACCTTTCCTGCTTGGCCTGCGTCCAGAGAGTTGCACAGTGTGATGGTAGAGTATCTGCTCTCATTCATGATTGAGGGTGAGGTTTAGGGCTGTCTAAAGACCCCCCATTCCCATCTCAACAAACATTTGTTTTCCTAAGCATTAGTTCAACATTTCAGCCAATTCCTTCATTCTTACCCTGCAAGTAAGAAATAGGGTGATGCTCCCTTCATTCCTCGCAACCGTCTGTGTCCTTGGCCCGAACACACACTCACACACACATACTTCCTGTAACCCGGCCTGGTTTGAAGCTGATCGATGGCTGTGTTGAAATATCTCAGGGTATGATGAGATGCTGCATTCAAACAGGCACAGAAACATATCAATAGCCTGGAGGCTCACACCCATCGTCTCTGTTTTCAAATACAATTAGATCGCTTCTTTTACTCAAATGCACTCTGTGAACAAGCAAGCATTCATACAAATAAAATAGATTTTACAATTGATATACTGCGCACATGCCAGTGCTGCTGTTATGAATTAAGAGACACTTTGCTATGATTAAGCGTTGAAAACAGATGTATTTCTAAAACAGAGTCGTAAACCAGTCAAAAAAGCATTACCTTTCTAAATCCAACATAAAGTAATTAAATGGGAAATTAAGCAGTTCCAGGGAGGTCAGACGGTGAAGAGCATTCGCAGCAGTGAAGGGAAGTGATTTGTTGAAGACATAGTGTTTAAACACAGGTTGTTCAGCCAGACACCTTTAACCACAAGACCTCAGCAGGGTTGGCTGACACTCTGGTCTGTAATAGTAACCTGGATTCAACAATGTGGAGTCATTTGTGAATTCTCATAAGAAACACATTCAGCTATATTTTATTGATTCAAAAGCAATGCCAGAAGAGATACTTCTTTATGTAAGCAGATGCTGAGGCTGCCTCGTGCATGCTGTCTAAACAACTGAATGAATAGGACAGAATACAGTCTCTTTCATTTCAATCAGTGGGGGGAGTCGTTTTACTAAGGTGCTTCGGACATTTTGAACCTCATGAAGCCAGTCCCATCTCGTCTATGACGTAAGATTCATATTTGAATTAGCATCTCTTTTTTAGAGGCACCCCCAGCTGTTTATTTCACCGGTGTGAAAAAATGAAACGATGGAACTGTTACTTTTTAGTTTGTCATATTGGACAGGAAATGAGGCAGAGCACATGCATCGAACGCCAGACAACCCTTTATATTCATGTATTTATTTCAAACAAACTCAAGCAGGCACAACTTATATTATAAACATATCCTCTTCTGTTTCTTTCTCACGTTCACATTCTATACAAGCAAGGACACAGCGTGGGGATTACCTGGAAGCAGTGTGAATAATTAAAAGCTATAGTACCGTGCGATGCAGTGCTTTGTATCTACGTTATCCCAACAAGTAAATACATCATTTTAGAGGGAAAGAATGGGAGAGTCGCAGGTATAAGTTCACAGGTAAATTGAGGAGTCCTTTGGAAACAGAAACACATAGTGGAAGCTTGAGCACTTTTCACTCATCAAAGCTACCAAAGGGAGTCTATCGAGGGCAAGGACAGCCACACAATAACAAATATATTTCTATGATTGTATTCTGCCATCATTTTTCTTTGTCTCCTTCTTTCTGCTCTCCCTTCTCATTTCTTTCTCCTTCCTCCTGTCCTCATTATTTATCTTTAGTCTATTCTATTACCTTCCCCCCAGTTCGTATGCCTTCCTGCCTTCTCTTATTGATTTTCATTTATAGGTTTTCATCCTTTTCACTCCCATTTCTCTGCACTGATGGCACCTTGGAGAGCTTGCCTCTCACTCTGCCTCTTCCCTCACCTCTCACAAGTAAATACCTTCCACATTCTCTTGCTGTTCTTTTGATATAATATCAGAGACATCTTGGCTTTTCAATACCAAGAGGCTAGGCTGTGACAAAGAGCATGCATTGGTCGCACAATATCCTAAAGACATAAAGGTCACCCTACTTCCTGCGACGAAGAGGTATGGATCCAGAAAGCTTTCAGCGGAAAATAATTACCATAGAGTATAGTCAATGCAGTTCCAGAACTCCTTCTACTTCGAGGGTGTTGACAATACTCCATCAAGTGTTGTCTGTGAGTAACGAGTCAAGAGGTGGATTGTCTCAATAAATACATTGTTGGGAGTCTCTGCACCTCCACTGTAAATTATACCATGGTGGTAAAAAGGAAAATTATAAAGAAAAATTATAAACAATTCAAGAAAATCAGAAATGTCAAAATAAATCCCAGGCTTGTGACGCAGAATCTTATATCAAGCACCTTTGCAGACAAAATCCATTGTTGTATTTTCTTTTATTCAGCCGAATGCAGTGGCGGGCCGGCAGAGCCAAATAAGCCCTCTCTGCTGGCCTAAACAGAATCATAAAGTTATAGCCATTTTATAATAAGGCGGATGGACATTTTTCTTCAAGTGAACAGCACTTAACAGTGTTAATGTGTCTATGTTGTTGTTTTGATTGTATAGTTAATATCGTTCCTTCTGATTGTGGCTTGTGCTCATGAGTGGGCGGTGTTTTAGTGCTGCAGTTTTGTGGGATTATTTTGTCATATTTTGTTATAACTAAATGTCATCTGGTTCTTGTTGATGTGGATGCATTGTCCATCAATGACGCAGTATCCTGTATAGCGTGTATTTTTGTATATGATGTCACAACCTGCTACGATGTAACAAGGCCAAGGTAGAAAATGGGCCTCATGGGAAAAATAGGCCTAAGAAAATATTTTTTGTGTTCTTTTCAAACAACTTTCACCCTTTTTCCGCAAAGTTAGCTTGAATAAGTTCTTTTAGATGCACTATTGTGAATTTTAAATCACACGTTTCAACGCTAATTCATTTTGTGTTCAAAGAGCTGTACTGTGGCAGAAATGACTTGACGGCCCCGTCTTCCTCACGACTTTTGATTTATTGATTTAAAGATAGAAGACATTCATGATGATGATTAAACACGCTGAGCCGTCATGGTTGTGTAATACGCACTGTATTGCTGTATATTTACATCATAACAAATTTTGAAAAACTTTAAAATCATAGTTCTGATAACAGTCATGAAAGGTGACGTGTACCACAAATCAGAATACTTTGCAAGAACAACATCTACAAAGGAAATGCAGTTTACCTGATTAGATGGATAGCTTTCAGATTGTGTGCATACTGGACTACATGTTTGTTTTGACTCTCTAGCCAACGAGGAAGCAGCAGAGTATCAATGGGACAAAATGTCAACTTAGAAGAGAGATAACCACATGGCGTTGGCGGAAACGCATGCCCTTATTCTCCCGTTCCTTACGCAAACATGCTTATGTCGATGCTGGTTATTAATTGACCAGACAAAGAGTTATCCGAGAAAGCAGGTTGTTTCACGCTGATAACGACAGACACTGTCTCTGCCTCTCAAAGAGTCTTGATAGCAAAAAGAGACGGAAAAGAAAGACTCTCCAGGAATGAGATGGGCTTGTCACCCTTGCTTTTCATCAGTGTGTAAGTCCAAGCGACCACTGTGCCTCTCTGTTGCAAAAGAACAACGCCCTTGCACTTATCATCAGATTTAAATTCGGATGATACGTGTTCTCATGGGTCATGACACAAATCTGGTGGTCTCCAGAACATTTCTACTTCTACTCGCCTGGTCTTGAGAAAATGGCTTTAAGGCTTGACATTAATACTGCAGCCTTGTGTTCAGACTTTTATTTTTGGTTGAGAAAACCGCCTGATATCGCCTGATAGGAACAGCGGGATATATTCCGCAAACCCTGGATTATTTTACTAGGTTTCTAAAAGTCCCAATGTTGTTGTTGTTTTTTCAATTATTGCTCTCTATAATATCTGTCAATCACATTTACAGTATAGAGCATCTCCATGGCAAATGTTGAGCCAGTGGCTAACGGTAAAAACAATGGTGACTGTGCGTTATCAGCTGCAATCGGCGTAAGAGAGCAGTGAGTATGAGAACAGTGAGTATGAGAGCACTGCGTAGAGAATGGCGGCCATGAGCTAGCCACTGTGGGTCATGCTCACATGCACTGAAAGGTACGCGTACTATGTAATCAAAGGAAGGAGAAGCTCAGATAAAAACACAGTCGGAGAAGAGCAACTCAGTATGCTCAGTATCACTCCACTAAGCTAATAGTTGTTCGCTGCTATATTATAGTGTTGTGTATAGTGTTGTGTAGAGAACCTTTAATCGAAGGGTCACTGTTGCTTGCAGTCTTCTCTCGACTTCCTGTATTGGTGAGCATGGAAATGGTGAGCAGCAGAATCCTCCAGTACGGAAGTAATTCCTGAGGATATTGGGTTGTGTTGAGAATGTTTCAATCACATGTGTTCTTCTTCAGGTAAAGGTGAAACTGGGATTAAATATAACATTTACTTTGGTTTATCTTTGTAAGGTTGTGGGCTCGGGTCATGTATGGCCTGTTTGTGCCTGTTTTTTGTTTGTCTATGGTCGGTTCTTATTGTTTTGCAGAATTTTCAGCATCGATCTTGGCTTTGTGACAGATCCATGTCTACCTTGACTCTGGGAGACCAAGTGTTGTAGACACTGACCAAACCCCAACCTGCTCACATGTTTGAACTCTCTTCAGAATCCAAACCAGAGGCTCAAGCGGTGGGCTAAATAACAGGGACATGCAACACATTCAGTGCAAAGATAACGTTACGATAAACACCCTTTCCCAGGCACCTTTGTCACTCTTTCTAACTTCAGAAATAATGGTAATGACATCCTTTACACTGTTCTCTACAGTCTCTTTTGTTTGTCCTCCAGTTAAACTGTTTCAAGGCATCAAAGCTGCTGAGATGTGAGCTGCTGAGTCAGGGGAGGAGCTTCAAGTTGTGTAAAGGTGTGTGTAAGAGGGGTTGTATTTAGTGTTAGCCCTTACACGCCTTTTCTGGTTGGCCGTGGGTTTTCTTTTCTTCCAGGGGGTAAGCAGGTGGGGCTGTGTCAGAGAGGCAGCACCTTGATAGTGTGAGTGCCATCCGGAGTCTTTTAATCAAACTCTTCCTCTGGCCTGCCCACTGACATCACCCAGAATTTACACACACCCCTGACTTGCTCACAGACATACCTTATTTGTATTTTATATATTTGATTTAAACATTTAGTTTGAAGCACTATAGAGGAAGAATCATTTAAAGATGGCTGTGTGTGTGTGTGTGTGTGTGTGTGTGTGTGTGTGTGTGTGTGTGTGTGTGTGTGTGTGTGTGTGTGTCTCTCTCTTGGAGATGGCTTTATTTCGCCCTTTACCGTGAGAAGAAGCAGAGCTTCAACTTAAACACAGAACTAAGAGAATCCATGTCTGCTCAACGTTGACTTGGTATGAATATGACTACTTTTCAAACGTAGATCAACTGCAGCACACTTTACTTTTGCTCCACCGCAGGTCCTCACCTCCAGCACTACTTTGCTATTTTCCTCTTACTGATTGAAAAAATCTAAAAGTGTCCAGTAAAACAGGGGTCTTTGCCCCTGTAGCCTGGCATTACCAAGACTCCTATTATCCTCAGTGATAGCTGTGTGACCTGGACACACACACACATGAACAATGGCACATCGATCACACATCACTACATTCTGACATTCTGAAGACGCCCACATACACACATACACACACACAAGCACACGCGCGCACACACGCGCACAGACATGCACACGCAAGCACACAAGCACAGCCACAACAAAAACATTGATTTTCCCACCTCCCTCTGCAGAAAAACACTGCCAATCTTCACCAGGCTGTAATTTTATGGCACAACAAAATGAAAGGGTAATTTTGGCGGGATAGTGAAGGAGAGGTACAATCGGAGATAAAGGGACAAAGTTTGGTGTCTGAAAGGCCAGTGATGATGATAGCAGCCGTGCAGGGAGAGAGAAAGGAGAGAAAGAAAGGCCGTTTGACAAGGCTGACAGCCTCACGCCTCGCTACCCAGCTCAGCACAGAAAGACAGGTGCTAAAACACTGCAATTTAGATAGTTTACTGGCCATTGTCAAAACACTAGCGCAATCTGTGGAGGGTTTAACGGGTTTAAAGTCACTCAGTGTAGGAACCCCACCACCTCCACCACCTTCTACTTATTACTTTCCACTGCTGGTTCACAGAAATGTGGGGTGTATTATATGCAATGGAAAAGCATAAAAAATGTTTAGAAATTATTAATAACACTCACTGGCTGTCAGTCTGATGAACAATTGAACAATTAATCCGACACGTCCACCAGCACCAGCTGCACTTCCTGGACTACTGTTTACTGTTCTACTGTTTACTGTTTTACTGTTTACTGTTTTCCTGTTTCCTTAATGTCTTACTTTTTTGGTCTTCTTTTAGATTTATCTTTTTATATCTAGCTCTTGCATTGAAAAGAAGTACGAATCCAACATCAAATTCCATGCATGTGAAAATGTACATGGCCATTAAAGTTGATTCTGATTTTGATTATGCTTTTCTGTGTGGTATTTTGTTTCATGGTATAATATTATACAGATCATAATTTATACTTGTATTAAGGCTCTTCCTTTTGTTCATATATTAATCTGTGTATTTTTAACTGTGCATTACTATATAACTCGTGCTTCATATATATGTATGTAAATGTGAATGATGCTCTCTTTTCTCAAGAAAGAGTCGTACTTCAAACTGTTAACCCAGCAAGATGGTATACTCACTTTTAGTATAAACACATCTTATGTTTTCCTATTATGTATGTTGACAACCACAGTAGGCTTTAGCATCTCAACACAATACTTTCAAAGTTGAAGAAATACAGTGTTTCAAAGCCACAGCACAATATTATGTCAGAAATAATACCACAGTATATGGATGTGTCCAGATGATTTTATTGTGATTAGTCACTGTTGCCTCTTCCTTCTCGCTTTGTCCTCCTTTTTGTGCCAGATAGTATCAGTTTATTGTGCAGCACTGATGAAGATAACCCATACCTTTTATGAAGTTTGAAGGAAGGCCAGGATTGATCGATATTGATAACTTGAAATGTAGGCTTTGGTCTGTGGTTTGCAGACTGGAAGATGTCCAACATTTTCCCCTTTTGCTGCCCTCACAGACAGAAAGTTGTGCCGTCTGTGTATTGATGAATACACTCTGCAAAGCCAAGAAGTCTCTGACAGTTAATCAGTTTTTCTTCTCTTTTGTTTTTCCATTCATTATTTCCTTTCTGTTTGGCTGTTTGACTGATATTAGATATACAACTGTGTGAATGCACCTTGCTTTCTGCATCATTAAAGACACAACACACATGCTATTGCAGTATTTTTTAGCTCAAACGTACAGTATCTTAGTAAAACAACATCCCATTGATGTGTGACCTTTATGTGAACTGACATCGAGGTTACGCTAAAACAAATAATAATAATCATATTTTCAATCGCTCTGAATAAATAAAGCAGTAATTTCTGTGTAATGTTTCTCAAAAGATGGTTTTGATGTGTTTTATTTATTTTAAGGACCGAACCATCAGTATCTAACAGATGGATAGCCATGACATTTTGTCCAGATATTGGTGTTCCCCTCCGGGTGAATTGTAAGCACTTTGGGGATCCAAGCTCACCATGATTGATCATTCCACTGTAACGTTAAAAAAGAGTCCACTTGGGCTGGAATACACATTTTTATGGATTTTACTTGTTTTGTCTTAATTTAACGATTTAGGTTTCCCTTTGCTAAATATACATTTGGGACAACAATAGAAAACACCACAACAACAAAATACAGACCAAGAGAACAATAAAAAAGGGAATGGGCGTTTCTGAGCAGGGTGTAGGGTTAGATTGTGTTGCTGACTGAACATCGATGATATAGTTGGGAGAAAGGAGAACAAGTGCAATTGGAGAGGCCTTGAGGGGGCTGAGCTGACCAGAAGAGGGTTTTAATTAGAACGAAAGATAGACAAATAGATAGATGGATAGATAGATGGATAGATAGATGGATAGATGGATAAATGGATAGATAGATAGATAGATAGATAGATAGATAGATAGATAGATAGATAGATAGATAGATAGATAGATAGGTGTGGTGTAATGAGGAGAGAAATGGGTGGGAGAGATAAGAATTTGGGGGAGGGGTCGCAGCTTAGAGGTCATAACCTTGAGTATTGATCTGGTTTTGTCATTTCCATGGCGACTGGAGGCCCCCAGTCTCTGACCTGCTGGAGTACATTAGACCTGAGATCCATAACGCCTGTTTGTTCATTCTCTCACCCCTTCTCTCTCTCTCTCTCTCTCTCTCTCTCTCTCTCTCTCTCTCTCTCTCTCTCTTTCTCTCTCTCTCTCTCTCTTTCCTCTGTTTCTCTTCTTCACACACATACTGTGACACACAAAGGTGCAAACACACTCGTCAATACACACACACACACACAAACATGCACGCACGCACACATGCACAGACACACACACACACACACACACACACACACACACACACGCACACACATACACACAGCTGCTCATCCAAGCACAGGAAGAAACTGAATTAAACCTTAAAAACAATCTGGGCCTGCAGAGAGGACAATTCATCATGATCTCTGTGTGCCAGAGGTGTATGTGAGTATGTGCACGTGTGTGTGAGCCGTGGGGTGACTGCAACACTCCAGCCACTGACCAGTTGTCCACACAAATACACGCACACACACTGTGCTCACATCACAACACTGATCTTTAAACGCTCATCCACATTCCAGCCAAGGTCAGCTGGATTGTAAATGAAGCTGCATATCTGGCCAGCCGTCGGTGTGTATGCGAGAGAAAGAGGGTGAGTGAGAGAATGGAAGACGAGATGAGAGATAGATGGAGGGATGAGAGACGAGAGTGAACAGAGTCCAGTGCCTGAACCAAATCAAAGACGTGTGTTAGAGATTGTCTAATTCAACTTCATTCCACACTTACTTTTGCCTCATTGCAGCCTGGCAGCAATTACTTTATAACCATTTTTCTTAACTATCTTCTTCCCTTATATCCCATTAAGGGAAGTCCTAAATCCTCGTCTTTTTCTCTGTGCTGTCTCATTTGTTTAACTTTTCCACTATCTGTCGCTCTCTATGGCTTTCTTTTCTGTCTGTTTTCTGAATTTGGTCTCCCTCTCTGTGTACGTCCATCGCTCCTGCAGGCGACTGGGGGCAGAAGAAGGGCTCTGTAGTTTGTCCGGCAGGCTGGCAGGGGCCTGCAGAGCTAAGGGGCACCCTCTTTGTGAGGAAATGATTTCCTCGGTGCTGAGGAGGACACTCCAAATCATCTCCAGCAATCTCAGTAATGGCCCTGAGACGCTGCTGCCTTTGTCCTGTAATGGTGACAGATGACTGGCTGGGAAGACGGGGCCGTCCAGACGCCTAGCGAAGGGGCGAACAAACCTCCACGCGCACATACACGTACACACACACACACACACACACACACACACACACAAACACTTGCATAAAACGCCACTCCACTGGCGGGCGGTGTGATTGCGGGTAATTGTCTCTTCTCGGGCTGTGGTGTTAGTGCTTATCCTTAACGATCCCTCTCAAAGAGGAGTTCTAACTATCGGTCCTTTCAAAGGAAAGATGATTCCACTTTACAGAGTCACGCCTAAGCCCCCCACCACCACCACCAGCAGCCCCATAGCCACAGCCTCCTTAAAACATAAGAGCTATCTGACAATGCAGCTTTTAACGTTTGCATTAAAAGTGTTTTGACACAGCTTACGAGACGTGTGGGCATACCTTGATGCCTAAATTACACTTCAGTCTTCTGGAGTTAATTATTACCTAATAATTAATGTAAAAGATAAAAAAATATTGACAACGTTCAGGCGGTTTATCTCAACATTGTATTTGATGCTATTCACTTGGATTTCACAAGACAAGTATGGATTGGTCTTTGGTACAAGAGTGTGCTCTTCCTGCATCACACAAAAAACATACACATGAAGACAGCTTTTGATCATGGGGTTGAGAACATGAATTAAATGATTTGATGTGTACAAAAGTTCGACTTTTAGCCAAACAAGACTCAAACACATGTCAGTCACAGAATCAATGGGTGTAAATGGAGAAAGCCTGTCGTCTTGTTTCGGGCCTGGTAAAGAAGAGGTGTGAGTTGTTCAGTTGCATTCCCAATGGTCTGAGGTGTTACCTTCACTTTAACTTGTTTGGTAGCTAACAGATCCCTCCTCCATCAAGTGTGGCAATGATCCAAACAGACTATTCACACAGACACAAATGTCCATCAGGGGTTTTGATGAGGATTTTATATTCAACTTTTTAAGTTTCTACATCATTATGAATGTTTTCTTTCTCAGAGTTGTAATCCCTTGTCATACTCTCTCTGATCAAATACAGCTTTAGAGTTTCTATTTTCTTTACTCAAAATGTGTTGTAAGACAGATACTGATAAGATTGATGATCTATAACAAACATCTTGTGAAACTATAATATATTAGTATATGGAAAATGTCTAATTCCTAAATTCTCAACGATATTTAGTTATTTTACATCCCTCTTTCAATACTCCGGCCTTTGTCTATCACATGATCTTTAATTCCACAACTGCAGAACCCTATTAGTGCATCTCACCAAAATATGGTCAATGGCCGCCTCCTCATTAGTAGATATCCACAGGCAGGCCTGAGGGCAGATCAAAAGGGTTGGTCTGAATATCGCCTTGAGGAAGGGTTTTTTTTTCTCTCAAACACTGCAGTCGTCATGTCTCACTGTAGGTGTCTCACTGTAGGTGTAAAACTCTGCGGGTCATTTGGGTCTGTGTTGAGTATTTATCCCTCCCACTGCTCAGACTTGTTTTCACAGTCTCGTTTGTCCCCCACAGTAAATATTGAGACAGGACACGTTGCAGCAATTCATATAGATTTGATGTCCTGTTGTTTCACGCATGAAAATATTCCTTCGCATTACAAAGTAAACAAAAATGATTGTCATCTCTGACGTGAGAGAGCCCTGTTTCTACAGAATGTCACTTGGATGTGTGACACTGTATTTTGAAGATTTTAAATGAGCATTTAATTCTTCATATAGTCTGTATCGTGGCGCTATATTGTGTTTTATGAATTGAGACTTAAAGTGCTGGGGTCTTGAGTTTTGGTTTCGTCAGTGTCCTGTTTTATTTTGGAAGTCACTCTCCATTTGTGTCATTTAAAATTTAAAATGTTACTTCCTGTTAATTAGTTCCTTGTGGATCTCGCCTGTGTGTTTTCCTTGTCTCAGTAGCGTTCTGTTATTATAGTTTCTAATGTTCCTTGTGCTTCGTATTTATATTAGCTTATTCCCCGCTAATAGTTTCTTGGATTTCCCTGTTTTCCTGCCTGCTACCTGTTAGCCTTTGTTTGACTCGCATTACCTGCCTATTTCTAGGCTTTCAGCTTGTAAATCAAATCATTTTAAGAAATCACCTGAAATCATCCTGCAAATCATCACATTTGATCCTACAACTCCTGAATGGTGGCGCTAAGGGCTTTGAGAATAAAAAATTAACATGACAGATGCTTCACATTGCGCAGCTTGGTCAGAGCTAATAAATGGTTATACTATGATGCTCTACCTACCTATCTAGCATCAGTTTAGCACCTGTCAGTGACGACCTGTCAATATACACTCACATGAATAGTGTCTTTTCGAAATAAAATTCTTTACAGACATGTTGGTTAAAAAAACAGTTATTTAGGTTTCAGAAAAGAGCATGGTTGACGTTAATTTGACTACCAGCTGTGAATAGCAAGTGACTAAAAAGAGAAGTGAAGAGGGACTCATGTGAGTCACCTGACTAATGACACAAACAATTTACCAACTAACCAACGACTGAAGTGGCAAAATGTCAACTTTCCTTCTAACTTCGCACAGGACAAAAGTCGTACCTTTTACTACTGCCCGTAATGCCACCGGTGGGTGCACTGTATACACATGCTAACAGTAGCGGGCCGTCAGGGCCTGCTAAGCCTTTTCTGCTGGCCTAAACAGAATCACAAAGTTATAGTTTATTTTTTATTAAAAGTCATCATCGATTTTATAATGTAATTGATTTTCACAAATACACCACATGTATTATAACTATGTTTCCCTATTAGCTTATTTTCCCATTGACCAGCTCCTGTCTCCTGTCTGTTCCTCATGCCTCGCTGTCCGCTTCTGCTCTGGCCAGCGAGCTGGTCTATCGCGCCGCGATCAGCTGTTAAACTAAACAGCCCGCGTAGGTACCAATTCCACGGCCCGCCACTAGCCTCCAGGCAGCACTGAAGCTTAGTTGACACGTTGGGAGTAAGAACGGGTTGATGCAGGGAACAATGGCTCTCTGAAAGGCCTTCACAGACATCAGCTCTCACCCCAAGTGAACAGCATCCTCCACTCATCATAACGTCCCTCCAGATCGTCCTGAAAACGATGCCCCAACGACATAAGAGAGCAGGTCAATCAGTAGATAATATTTAATAGGCCTGATGTATGGCATATGCCAAGATCATGCACTTTTTATGGAAAAAAACATATACCCTGAGCTATCAAAAAGTGGGACAAATATGATACAATATTTGAGAAGTATTAGCCAGGTCTAAGTGTTGCGTAAACCTTCCTGGAAAACTGAGCTGAAAAAGAGCACTCTCCTGAGGACGCTTACTGTAGAACTGTCTGGATAAACTGCACTTACAGTATGTTGCAAGTCTGTGTGTGTGTGTGTGTGTGTGTGTGTGTGTGTGTGTGTGTGTGTGTGTGTGTGTGTGTGTGTGTGTGTGCGTGTGGCGACCCATGTGTAAGGCAGTGGAAAGTGGTTGGGTCTAAATTGCTTTATCGTTTGTGGATGAATTGAATAAAGTCCTATCTGGCTTTTTGGAATGTTACCACAGAGTTCAGGAAAATTGGTTAGCGGAGCAATCTCGCAGAAATTTCCTAGATCCTGTTATGCACTCAATATGCACTCGGTCAAGGCTGTTGTGGAGAAATATCTTATTGGCTTGGAAAATGATAAGTGTAACTTCATACAGAGACAAAGCAAATTGTTTGCCTATCTTCTTGAAAGCAGGGATGCAAATGAAGAGACAATTTCAAGCATTTAAGTCGGGAAAATAAAAGAGAAATCAATCCAATTATTGGACAATATTTGATTTATGTACTATGGACCATCAAATTAGACACAACAATTGAGATGCAAAGTGGGAGCAGTTATTCTGAGCGTCCCTGGTTATTTTTCCAACAGACAACGACATTAAATGAATGGATCATCTAAGTTTGGTTCAATTGTGGGTGAAGTCCTCAACTACGGTGCGTTTTGGTCTCAACTGTAACAACTAAGCCTTTTGACTTTGCTACAAAGAACAAAATAATAGATTAATAATTAATAATAGACACTACATTTTAATGTTTTTCTTGATGTCTCAAATGTTGTTATTTTGCCATCTATCACCTGAATTAGCTGTTGACTATTTTCATTGGTAATATGCAGAATTCAGTTTGACAATTTTGTCTGCAGGAGTTGTGCACCTTTTACCACGGGGCTTGTGTAGACATGTCTTGTCGTGTGATATCGTGTGTGTGGCAGTCAAGTGTAGTTTACAAGATTCAGGAACATCCTCGTTATTAGCTGTATGTTACACGGAGGGAAACAACAAAACTATGTAATCTTAACATCTTATGTGTACACTCACTTGGCCAGTTGATTCTGATTATGTGCCGTATGAGATTGGAAAGCTTGACAGGCATAGCAAAAGTAACTCCAGTAGCGGCCATTAATCAATTTATAGGATACATAAAGCAAGAGCTTTCTGTCTAAACGTGCAAAATGGGTAACACTACTGTTACCTGTTACTACTGTTACAGTAGCCAGGTGCATATTTGTTATGCAATCTTAATTGTGACTAAAAAGTGTAGATGACTGTTTAAACTAGAGCCTGTGTGCATGGATGTGTGGGTCTGTGCGTGTGTTTGTGTATGCGTTCCCGTGTCTTTGCAAGGTGGGGCAATTTGATAAATGACGCCAAAGTAGAATAGACTGGTGTTCAGATGGCTTCAGCCTTGTAAAGATGTGACAAATGACGGAGCACAAAGTATTGATTCCAATCTCTCTCTGGTGCAGTGTTTCACTGTGGAGGCTGCGTGCACACAGAAACACACACTCACACACATACACACACACGCACACACTACATACATACAAGCGTGCAAGGAGCACAAGGACAGTATGCAATGAATGCAATTCATGTTTGTATACTGCACATGTACAGAATGAGTGCTTGATATGTGAACATGAGAATACGGATTGTCAATGTGACTGCAGTGTTTGAGACCATATGGCTTGTGCACGTGTGTGTGTGTGTGTGTAAAAAATGTAAGTCTATATGTATGTGTATGTGTCAGTGACATGTGTAATGTACGATATATCGATGCTTTTTGCACACGTGACTGTGGTCGTCATGCTTTTGTATGTGTGTATGTGTGTGCGTGTGTGTGTGTGTGAGCCTCTGTTTCCTTTGTTAGTAGTTAGTGTTTGGATGCCAGCAGGAGTCCCTGGTCACACACATTAAAGTCTCATCTCACTGTGTTTTAAACCAGCTGTGGTTCTCCACGCTGTCAAGAACATTCAGTTGCTCATATAATATTTGTGTGTGTGTGTGTGCCTGTCAAGGAGTGTGTCAGGCTGTTTGTCAGGGGGCATGGGAGTGTGTGCCACGTTAGCATGATCACACAAGGGGGCAAAGGTCAAAGACAGCTAACCAGACGAGGAGAGGAAGGGGGAAGTGGAACCTATCACATGAGAAGGGAGAAGAGACAGGAAAAAATATAGCGCAGGGGGAAGGGAAGGACCTGCCCAGTGGACCTGTGGATGGATGGATGGATGGATGGAGGTTAGGGAAGGAGTCTGAAAGTCTCATTTTTGGTGTGGTGGGTGTGGGGTTTCCCTGTTACATGAAGGCATACATTAATTATTCAATCAACAGTGTCCTGTGGTTGGTTTAAAAAACAACCTCCTTGCCTCCTACTTGCCACAAAGAGTCCCCTGCGACTCAGGCAGTGGACTATTGCTGTCTCAATGAATGGATGGATAACAAGCTAAATCAATAGATCTTTTTGGTTTTTCCCAAAAAGCCAAGACAAAAGTGACGCGTCTCACTTATATGATAAGATATAGAGATATATTTCATCATGCTCTGATATAACATACAGGACTGAAAAATGTCCACCTTGATATTCACCACATCTTGTTGTGTTGGGGGTCACAACCCCTCCCATCAGGCCTCCATCATAAAAACCCTCTGGTCAGGACAAGAAAAAAGTAATTCAAAACCACTGCCATTAACATGGCAAACTCGTTATGAATGAGTAAGTACTTTCACTACACGTGCACATATTTGGACTTTACAGTTATGTTAATTAACATACTGTATCTTTTTCTTTTAACACTAAGCATATCATTTCTGCCTCATGTACCTTTTAATTACATGGGTGTGAGCCATGTGTGAGCCATGTCAAAGACAAGCTTTCATTGCTTTGCAACTGACAAGAAAGTTTTTATGTTTCTGGTTCTGAAAGAGAAAAAAAAGTGTGTTTGTGCACAGAGTTCAGCACTAGATTGTGTTAGCGACTCCATATTGATACGCAGAGAGAAAACAGAACAAGTGCAAAGGCCTTGAGGAAGCTGAGCTGACCAGAAGAGGGTTGGACTTAGGTGGATAGATGGGTAGATGAATGGCTAGATAGATAGACTAAACTAGTTCTAATAGTTCTGTGACTAAAGCTATATGAAAAACACTATGGGAGGCTAACACGCGTGCATACACACACAAACACAACCATTACTGTCTATCAGTCAGTACAGGGGGAGAGCGTTCAGCAGGGGGTCAGTGCAGAGGTCAAAGGCATTCAGAGGACCAAACACCACCTTCCCCATCCTCCTCACCACCTCCTACACTGCATCACCGCCTCCCATCACCCTTGGTCACTCCCAATCAAGCGCTTCACACTCACCTCTCCTCTTCCAATCTTTACGATGTGTGTGTGCGGCACCCAGGCATGCTGAAACACAGCTCATCCCCCTGATGCTCCTGCGCCTGAAGCTGCCGTGTTGGGCGGGGGACGACATTATTCCCGACCTTTGACATGGGTAGAATTGACTCTTCACCAGGCCTGTGCGGTCGCTCACCCTTGACCTCTGAGGTCATCCAGTCAAAGCCAGCCAATCAGGATGGTCTTTGATTCACTCTCCGACCCTGCACTCAGAGGGAAAGAGGTTGGGCTTACAGCGGTGGGGGGAGCTGACCGTAAAAACATACCACCCTGCTGTGATGCAGCATATGTTGTAACGTCTGCCTATCATGGCAGATCTGTCGGGTTTCACAGCAGCCTGCGTCGACAAGCCTCAGCTTGAGTGTGTGTGCGTGTGTACGTGTATGTGGGTGTGTGTAAACAGGATCCCTATGTGCGAAGTCATGTGAGCTGAAAAGTGTGATTAGTGTAAATTGGCCATATAGACAAACCAGAGAGTTTTATCAGATTTTCACAAATGCAACATGGCCCCCAATGTGAAACACACCAGGAACATACATTCCGGTTGGGATGAATGCTTCTGCCCTATAGCCGGCTGCTGGTCTGGTTAGGTCTCGGGAATGGAGTTTACTGGAAAGTGATGGAGGATCCTGACGGTCATGACCGTTGGTGTAATCTAATGAACGCTCACTCAGAGCGGGGAGGAGGAGGTGGAGGCCACGAGGGAAGTGGCAGGAGGGGAAGAGATGAAGGGGGGATGGTCAGGAAGGATGGGTGGGGGGGTTTGGAGGAAGGGGGGTGGGTGATCTTCTGTCCTCAGGACTGACCGGCTGGTGTTGACCTCTATTCAATCAAATCAGATAACCAGCTCTCTGTCAAAGGCATTGTCTTGTCGTGTGCCACGGAAAACCTAAAAACAGGTTCAGATTCATCCTGGACTGGACACACAAAATGTTTCATCAATTATTTACCGGAAAGAGTTCGCAATTCAGACTAACCTGATTCTCTTCCATGCCGGTTGAGGATGTTTGTTCTGCTTCTGACTTTTAGAGTGACTTGATTGCCGGTGAGGCAGGGAGCACTCAATGTTCACGAAGTTGTAACCCCAAACAAATACATTTGAAATCATTATTCGAGACTTTCTGTGCATGGTAGAAACCATTCATTCTTGTGTGTGTTTGTGTGAACATTGCCTGTGTGTATACGTATGTTGCATGCATGTGTACGTGTAGCTACCCTGCTGACCTCCAAGGATTTATGGGCTGCAAGTGTGAGAGCTTTGACACAGAGATATATCTGCGGGACCCATTGTGTTAATGCAGTGTGTATTTGTGTATGTGTATCTGTCTCGCTCTCAGCCTCTCCTGCTGTGTGTGCTTGCGTGCGTGTGTGTGTGTGTGTATATATGTGTGTGGGACAGGGATTAATTCCATTAGCGGTCTAGTGCTACTGGAGATGAGCAGGGATTGACAGAGCTGCAGTCGTAATGAATTGGCTCTGGCAGCATCACTCAGCCTGTAAGTTCTCTCTCTCCCCCTTCTTCCCCACTTCTGTCTCCGCTCTCCCAGCAACACTTTCATCCAACTGCCTCTCAATAAACACGCCCTCGTTAGGGCCCGGCTTGCTAATCACCGCACTTCATTACAGCTGTGTTTGCTTAACGAGCCTCCGTCATTACAACTGCTGTGCCTGTGAAGCACCAGGTTATACCTGTATTTATTTACATGGATACGTATCTGTGCTGTCCTCTCTCCATTTCTGTTGGGCCACATTCACAGTATGAGTAATTACCTGGGAGTACCCTGTCGTATTTTGTTCAAGTAAAGGAATTCTCAGTTTAACGTTTGTAAAATCAGGTCCCGAACAATTTCAGCACAGACTTGTCCAGACCTGAGCTGACCTTTTGGATCCAAACCTGAGATGATGGAGTTTTTTTTTCCCTCTTGCCTCACAGACTTGAACTTGAAAAGAATTGTCTGTACTGCTCTACGTTTCCAGCCTTTGTCACTCATAATCAAGAAAAGCGTCATACAGTTTCTCAAGCATATTGGCGGCTGGACAGCTGACAGACGAACAGAAAGGGATGCAGACCTGAAGCCTCTGGGCAACATCACTGACCTTTTAGGTGGAGAAAGCCCCTGCTCCTGTGGTGGGGGAACCCCGCTGGTTGCTGCAGAGCCATCCAACCTAGTGATAAAGGAAACCAAAGTGGCGGGGGGCTCTGAAAGGGCATACAATGTCGATACAGGAGGAGGAGTGGTCTTCTGGTCCCCCACCAGCACACTGAAGATGAACACACTTGGGGTCTGTAGGTCTTTATCTGAGGGTCTTGAATCGTTGCCCTTTGTGTGCATTGTGTGATGACTGAATGTGATCCGATGTCACAATCAGGTCTGAATGAACTTCACGCCCGATGGCAGCTGATGCAGATGGCACTTTTCTTTCACTGAAAGGGGATGAGCCTTTTGAGAGCTTTTCAAGATTGCCATATAATACACTGTACTTAGTGGTGTTTAGAAGTTCAGCTGGTTTGGAAACAAGCAAGGGGAGCATCTGTGTTACCTGAATGTCGTCAATTCAAACACAAGGAACTTGATGATTTATTGAAGTTTTCCCACCTCTGAAAGTGCCAAAATAATTCATTCTTGTTTGAGAACAACTCTAGACTCCAATGACAGAATAGGGGCAAACGGGATTCACTTATTTATTTAATCTCAACACCGTAGTTGTCTTGAAGTTTCAACAATGGCTGCAGGAATATATGTAGATGTCAAAGTATGAAGTTTGGTATAAGATAAATATATTAGTATATCATATAACTATATCTATTTTGAGAGTCACATTGCTCGACCATCTCTCATTTGCTCATCACTTAGTCCCCTTTGAAATCATTGAAAAAGAATTATAGCAGTAGAGTGTGGAGGCCATATTAGCAGCTTTTCCACTTCATGCTGTAAATCTACAGGACACGTCTGCCCATTCATTCATCACCACAACCAGGTCAAACTTTATCAGTGCAGCCATTTTGTAGGAGATTTTATACATGATCTTTTTTGAATAAGATGATACTTTTTTGTAGTCCATTTGATACATATGTGCAGTTATATCTCGGAATTAAATAATTGTTTATTCTTTGTGTCAGTGCTTTGTTCTGTACCTGTCCGCCGTTACTTCCTGATGTTAGCCACTCTTCTGATCTTGTTATTTGCTCTTTTATAAGGACATTGATTCTGTAGGTCAGGTTTGCTGACCAGTCCCCTCCCCCCCTCAGAGACGCTTTCATGTTCCCAGCAGCAACCTGACACCTGCTCGGGACCCCAGCAGTCAGCTTCCATAATCCATACATCACACACACACACACACACACACACACACACACACACACACACACACACACACGGGAGCACATGAATGCAAACAGTGAAGTCACAGTCATCCTCTCACATGCACACGTATGGTCATGTCCACATCTGCACACACACGCCTTCACAGCTCGACATGCAGACATCACGTTATTATTGACACTCTGCTGGACATCCATATTCTGGGACAAATTGATTGGCTAGGTTGTTGTGATGTATGGAGTGTTTGAACACACTCTTCACACTTACACAATACTGGCAACAGGCCACATGGCTCTGGGATAATATAACTTCACAGGCTATCACTTTTTTCAATGTTCCCATCAGTGTGGAGCTGTCCAGAATGTACCCTGCCTCTCACCCAATGCATGCTGCGATATAGACACCAATCTTAAAATACCTTCAAGTTTACTAGAGGGAAAAATAGCACTTCAGTGAAAGCAGCGAGTAATCCGGCTTAACACATTTTTTTATTTTAACAAATTTTTGCTGTTCATAGGTCCACAGCTGTCACATCGCTGTATTTAGATACTGCTCATGATAACTAACCATTGCATACTGCTGCAATGTAATGTTTTTGTGACAACCTTTTCATAAATGCATCTGCAAAATAAGAAAACAGTTAAATAAGAAAAACAAATGAGCACTTGATGAAGGCCAATTAAAGCAGGTAGGGGAGAAAACGTTTACGTTTCTACTGCTGGCGTAGCAACAGAAAATGTGTTATTGATGCCAGATTGTGTTTCATATCATAAATAACACATTTTGCCTTCAGTTTTTTAAATTTGCTAATCACGCAAATATGATAAAAACCCAGTGGACAAACTGGAACAAACTAGATCCTAGATATATTCCTCCTTTATCTCATGATGTAGTGTTTTCGGTGTGCAGCAAGACTTTTCTCAGTGGGGATTTGTGCTGCACTACAACACATATATTTAATCAGCACCTGCGTTGTCACTATGACCGATGGAAAAGAGACAATTTATTGTCAATGATTTGTAGACTGTAAAGATAATATTAGTTTGAATTTGTATCTTCATTTTTTGTCTGACACAAAACATCCACTGAAGCCAAGAGTCCAGGAAGTGAGAGCAGTGGGAGAGCTCGAAAAACTCCACCAGGACGTTGTCTAATTGTGTGCTAATTGTGTCTTTAACTCCACTTTCCGGCGAAAGAGCAGGTGTGGAGTAGGGAGTCTTCATGCTGATGGTCTTCCAGCGGGTCCATATATGAAGTACCTTGTTAAGCTAAGGTGGTCGATAGAGTCAACGGTGTTTGTGTGTCCTCATTAGCAGCAGGATGTCCCTCAGTAGGAGAGGGGCGGTGAGGAGGCCCTCATAGATGATGAGGTTGTGCAAGTGTGTGTGAGCGTTTGTGTGTGTGAACCATCACATTGATCGATCCCACTCATAATCTCCCATGACCCCCTAGGCAGCATGAATTACACCAGTGGGCAGTGTCTTCTGTGTGTGCATGTGTTTGTGAGGATGCTGGAGGAGATGGGGGTGGGGGTCTCTATAATTACAGCAGATGGAGATAGTATCTAAAGGGACCTCCACGCTGGGGAAGCTGAGTGAGGGCAAGTGGATTAAGAGAAAGAAGAGGAGTGAAGCGGGCAGAACAGTAAAGGAGTTCCTCGCCTCTGCTTCACGAAACAGCAGGGCTCGCCCCTTTGCTCTTCTCAAAAAGACTGTTCCAGGTAAAAGCTAAAAGCTATGACCCCATTTTGGACTTGTCATATTTTAATATGTCCTTGACGCATGATGTTGTTGGTATCTTGTTCGCTCCTTGCACAAGCAGGTGACGAGACACACATGCTGATGGATTTATGCCATTCCCTTGATTGATAGTTGGTGCTGGTGATGTACCAAGCAACTTAGCAGTGGACCAGCAAAAGGCAGAGACCATGACAACCTATACATGTGAAAAGAAATGGTGAAAAAAAAATGAAAAAATGGTGTCAACCTTTTTCTATTTTTTTAACCATTTTTGGAAAGAATTTTGAAAGAAATGCATTAAACAGATTTGTTCACTGTGATGATAGGGGTGAGACTGCACTTCACTTGTGGTGTGGGAAGCACAAACACACACACACACACACACACACACACACACACACACACACACACACACACACACATATCACAGTAGTTTGCTAAGTAGCATTAAACAGAAAGTATAGCTGGGAGTTGACAGGCATGTCATTCATTGTGCAGTTATTCGGTCATAAAGCAAAGTATCGGACAAATTAAGCATTCAGTTATATAATTTGCTCAAAAAACACGTACAATGTGTGCACAAAGGTCCCCATGAATCTGCACATCTAAAACTACGGTAGTTTTAAATCAACCTAAAATGAAAAATAAATGTTACAGGCCACTCAGCAAAACCTTTCGAATGCGTTGAGGATTCAAGCACTGAATTTCATCTCCCTCCATTTTTATTTTCTCCTCTGCTTTCAGCTATTTCAAGTGAAAAGCTGCTGTCTTTGCTACTACGACTGCGGAAAAAACAATCACCACTACTGCCACATTAATGTGTGGTGAGAGGAGTTATAACAGAGGACTTGTGCTAACTTTATCTAGTCCCATGGCTACACAAAATAAACTGAATTGAAATGGTGAGTACAACTAATTTTAATCAAACATTTGGCATTTGATTTCCAGAAAGATACACTCAGAGACAATTAGAAAAAATCAAGTAAAATCCAACCGATTTCCAGCATTACAAGCATCCAACTGCAAACAAGGTGTGAAAAGTTTGGTTAAAGTCTGAGGCAAAGGGAGTTTAGCTTTATTGCGGTTTGCTTTTTACGAGACAAGAGCTAAATCGCATCTTCTCCCTCGGCCCTCTAGTGCGTCCTGTTCATTTTCTTGAGGAGGCAAGAGGTTGGAGTTATATGAAGGTTGTCATATGAGTCGGCTCATACATCAAACGAGATGACCTTAGCCTCGGTGACAGTCAGGACAGGATGGTGTGACCGTGCTCGTGTGTATTCGTGTGTTACTGTGTATGGTCACGCACACAGCAGATATACTGGTGTAATCGAGAGCACGGGCTTACTTCCCGTTTTTCACATAATTTGGCTTCTTTGCCTCCCTCACACTCAGCTCGCCTTCTGTTTCTTTCCGAGTCTGATCATTTCTGCACAACTCCGCTGAATATGCTAATCAGAACATGTGAAACGATGAACAATTCCAGGAAGCTGTGGTTTGCGCTAAGGGATATCCTCAGGTATAGGATTACACTGGTTGAAGATTATTATTGATTTGCACATGGAGCTGTCAGTCTCCCCTCAGCTACCGGGAGCAGGGTGACTGACAGGGACGGGGTTGGGTGGCCCACAGCCAACCAGGAGGAACCACTCTGCTGGATGGGCTGGGAAGATGGAGGGAGATTGAGAAAAGGATAACACAGAGGGATAAGGGTAATTGATGATTGTTTCAGCAGTGGAGTGGGAGGAGGAGAGAGAGAGAGAGAGAGAGAGAGAGAGAGAGAGAGAGAGAGAGAGAGAGAGAGAGAGAGAGAGAGATACTGATAAATAGGAGATTGAAGAGAAATGACTGAGAGCAGAGGTAGGTGATGAGGGTCTGTTGGTGTACCTTAACACCCAGCAGAACAGACATGTAGAGTTGTTACATTATAAGGACGGGGACTTTGTGTCGGTCCATTCTTCTACTTTGAGGATTAGGACTTGGTTTATGGTCCAAAGGTATATGATTAGGTTTCAGTAGTTTTGATGATAAGGGCTGGGTTACGGGCCCAGGTTTGCATTTAGTCAGTAACGGCCCTCAGAAGTATAGAACTGTGTTTCAGTGTGTGTTTCTGTGAACAATGTATGTACATTGATTTTTTTTTTTTTGGCTGTTTGTGCGAAAGCATTTTTTCTGACATCAATCACTGGCAATTTTATTTCAAGGCCGTCTTTTGTAGTGCACAGTCATCCAGTTTTTAGCTAAAAGGGAATTTTAAGATTTGGCAATGCTGTTGAGCCCCATGAAAATCAGTACAGACGTTGGCTGAGACCATTTTAGACCAGAGTTGCAGCTGCGGATCAACTCACGCCCATTGACCAAAAAGGGAATTGCTCCCATACATATTTATGCAAAAGAAAAGGCTGTAAAGAATAACAGAACATGTCATCATTAAGATTATGTTATTAGTGAGTGGGTAGAATTTCTGGTTCTCACCCAGGTGCTCCGTGTTCGATTTCCAGTATTATAACTACAGTCTTGATGAGGTCAAAGTAGCTGAGTCCATGGGGACATAGCTTGGGAACTGTATGACTTGTAGCTGCTGGGGAGTTCACCTCTTGGACACTACTGAGGTGCCGCTGAGCAGGGCGGCAAACGGCTAACTGCTCGGATTGCATGCAGCGGCCCCAATGCATAGCTATGTGTCCAGTTGGATCAGACTGGTAGCATGGAGACCACGGGCGTAAGGAGATATGTGAAAGGTGCTGCGGGCTGTATAACTGTGAAATGATATAAAGTCACACTAATTACTAAATTGTATAATTTATAGAGCAATATTCCAAAAAAGCAAACAGAATCAGAATCAGCTTTGATGTCCATGTAAATTTTCACATACATGGAATTTGACGCCGGTTTCACTTTGCTCTTCAGTGATGCACAGATGTAAATATGCAATTGGCTTAATATGTAGAATTTGAACGCAAACATGTTTCCAACCAAGCACAATCAAACCAATAAGCACTCAGACATGCAAGCACAGACATTCAACCTTGGAAACAAACAAACAAAACCACAATGAAAAAAATGCAGGGCCCATAAACGTTTAAGTGAGCGAGACGTCTCACCCAGACAACTTTTAACGTGGAATGATTGTTGGTGCCAGACAAAGCGGTTGTTCCATCTCAGGAAACAGACGCCCTAATTGGATTTTCATGCACTAAAGTGTCTAGTTTTCTGAAAGAGAAACACGTTGTATCTTGCTCTCTTACTCTTGTGTGTGTGTGTGTTATACAGGCAGCTCACATTTACATTTAAGCCATTCAGCTGATGTTCTTTCCGAGAGTGACTTACAATGAAAGGAATGGCAACTCGTTCTCATATGTGGAGATGTGATGTGTGTGTGTGTGTGTGTGTGTGTGTGTGTGTGTGTGTGTGTGTGTGTGTGTGTGTGTGTCCGTGTAAATCTAGTTTGTGTGATGCTTTCTGTATCTCAAAGAAGTCCTCATTTCTGCTCAACACTTTCACAGAAGCACTTTAATCAACCATCATCTATGGACCACACACACTCGTAGAAATACACACACGAGCAAGCCTACAGGCACACACACACACACACACACACACACACACACACACACACACACACACTACAAGTTTCTTTTTCATATACTTCTTTTATTAAGGCTATGCCTTCACTCATTCACATACTCAATCTCTCTGTGTCTCTTTCTCTCACTCTTGTTTTCACACACACACACACACACACACACACACACACACACACACACACACGAACAGTGATTCCTACAGAGTGCAGACACAGGCATAAACAGTCACTCTGGTATTATTAGACATTGCACTTAAGAAAGCCAGATGATTCATGTTTTTTATTTGATAACCATAAAACAATAAAGTATGATTGCTGCACCCGTTGCTGCTGCCGCTTCCTGCAGGACAAGACGGAGGCCTATAAATGACAGCGTTGATTTCTGCTCACGCATTACTCTTTGCCATGTACAATTATCCATATTCATCTGTAGAGACACAGGAAAAAGGGCTTTTAATAAAACACTGACATATGTATCACACTAATGAGCCACGGCAAAATGCAAGGCATGGCACTACACACTTTCACACGTGCAAATCTGAACATCTATTTTGTGTTTTTAATGTTGTGAATGCAGTTAAATTGAAGGATTCAATTTTTAAATGGAAAACTGAAGAAAGTATGAGCGCGTTATTAGAGGAGTCTGCTTTTTTAATCAGAGGCATGGCAAGAATATCATGTAAAAAAACACCACAATGGCCTTTAAATCACCAGATGCGTCAAGCTACGTGTTTGATTACTGTCATTACTATTAGATTAGGGGTTGGCCTTATACATATTTAATGCGGGATCAATAAAACAGCCACACTGTTTTGACATTGGGGACGACTGCATCCGACAATTGTTCTAAAACTGATTGAATCTGACAAGCATGGCCACTCAACGCAGGAGTTTACCAGGTGTGAGCAGGTTACAAGGTATGCAAGATTCAAGCTCCTCTTTTAAAATAAACTCCCTCTGTCCTTCGCACAGCAGCTGCTGCACCTTTTTGTCAGTGCATCCAACACCCTGGATCCCTCTTAGGAGAGACTCTCCGAAAGTGTGCGCTGTTATCCCCATTTGTATGATTCATGGCATCTCCCCCAACTCTTATGACCTCAAGCTTTTGCCCGGCCTTCAAGTGTGGCCATTTGGAAGAGCTATAAATATGTCTACCTTTAGACATGGTCAAAATGACTTATCGCACAAAGTTTGTTTCAAGCATAACCTGACCTTATTTCCAATACGTTGGGCAATTAATGTCCACACGGAGTAGCACTCAATTCCAGGTCTGAAACATTCGCAAAATCCCGGATATTGGATCATGAAAAAGTCTGCACGTTTATTCAACATAACTGTCTGAATGAATTCAATGCAAAATATGTTTCTTTTTTGGGCAGTACATGTGCAGTTCGACTACTGAGAGTAATATTTCTGTACAAGAACATATTTGCCATTCATTTAAATTGGAAATGTACAAAGCAGAGCCCTGGCAGTCCTTACAGCCACAGGTACATCACTTTACCCTCAAGGCCGGATGCTCAGGGAGGGCCGCAGCTTCCATCTCAAAGGAGCAACTCTTTGTCAGAGAGGCCGTCGGCTGTTTTTCTCCCACCAACCAGTAAAGCTCTTCTTTCTCCAGCAAACTTGTGTACAAAGAGTCCAGATGGCCAGCGGGCTCTTTTATACCCGGGCCTGTTTGTGTTCATCAACCCAACTCCCCTGCAAAGGCAACAGAGAGTTCATGGATTGTTGGATCATTGTTCCAACAATGTGCCATTCATGGAACATTTTTCTCTCAGAACTTTGAATTCTTTCTTTAATGGACACTTGCATCATGTCCAGTCTTTCTGTCAGTCTGTGTGGGCATACAAATGCTCTTTTGCTGACACACAGAAGAGTCTCGATCACATCAAAATAAGAGGAAAAGAGGAAACACAGGCAGGGGGCACGGTCTCTGATACAAGAACCGCCACACACATAAGTGATTGTTTTTGGATTGATTCATGCATTGTTTTTTTTCCGTAAATTATTGCAACTCATATCTTTAAGCTCGCGACACAGGAATACCGGGCAAAAGTGAAACCATTGTGGAAACATAAAACTGTCTTGTGCAGTTTTTGACTTTCCTCTCCCAGCACACATTATTTACAGGCAGCTGGTGGCTGTCTGCCACACCTCAAGGTGTCTGTGTCACCGCCAAGCACGCCCGCATACACACATGCACGCACACACACACACACACACCCAAACATCACTACCCCTGCCGCACACAAACGACATGCTGTCTGTCCCAGTCCCCTTGTCACACAACCTCTGGCCCCACCTTAGAATGCCACTTCTCCACCGCCTCCCCGCTCTGTCTGTGTGTGTGTGTGTGTGTGTGTGTGTGTGTGTGTGTGTGTGTGTGTGTGTGTGTGTGTGTGTGTGTGTGTGTGGAGATCTTCGTGTCTCTGTGTGGCTTGATGTGTGTGTATTGGAGTGTGAGAGTGCACACGTCCCTCTCCCATCTGAAATATGGCCGCGTCTGCCCGGTCTGTATATCTTGGCTTGTCCCTTCAGCAGAAATCCTTGGTCGCTGCTGATGGAAGAAGCACCGCCACAAATAGCTCAGAGACGCGGCACTCTAACAGGTCACAGGCAAAAACGAAGGAGGAATGCACTCAATGACATTTGTGTACTGCATTCATGGACTGTCGACTTTACTCATATAAAGAGGCTGCTGTACCGAACCATAAAATGTTATGTTTGTCATAAAAACAAAATGTAATAAAAGCTACATCTAGTCACCAGTTGATAACTAATATTGACCTTATATCTTTGGATGCTTCTTGTTTGTGTCATCCGACAGTCAAGATCATTTTATATCATGACGATGACATACTGTAGCCTATATTATAATGTAGTGATTCAATTTAGTCAAAATTCAGTTTAAAAGAATTCATATATAGAATGTTGGGCTAATCCAGTGAGTTAAATGTTGCAGTCGATACCTGATCCACTTGATAAGGTCAGTGCAATAGTTTGCTTGATGGTAAAGAAAAATTTCTGACAGTTGTCAAATCTGAACTCAACGTAAATTTGTGGATTCATCTATTCAGTCACAAACGCGGCGCGAATTTGACGCACGACCAGATGACATGCAAAGTCAATGCACAACTTTTTTTCCACCAGGCGGCACGAATGATGTGTTGGAGGCGGCGCGAAATTGCACAAGTTTGAATTTCCTCTGGCGAAAAAAATCCCGTGAGGCTGAGTTGCGGCAGCCAATCAGCGTTGAGAAGCTCCGCCCGTCATCACCGCCATCCTACACGTAGTGTATTTGTGAAAAGCAATTACATTATAAAAAAACCTAACTTTGAATCATATTGCTTGAGCTGTCCTTGGCGCAACGCATCCTGTCTGTAATGCATTCTTGGATAGGTTCTGGTGCTTAATAAACATAAAAAGTAGAAAATTGATAATATTAGGTTGTTCTTTCAAATTGTATTACTTAAAGTATGTTCTTTTACAAACTGAGTAAAAGCCTTGACGGAGGCTTTTTAATGTGTGTGATTATAGTGTGAGCATCCACATGTACTGCTTTGACACGTGTTATTACCAGGTATTTATGCTTTCAAGTGTTTTGTCAAACAGCAGTGACATGTTAAAAGTGGCTCATCCTTTTTTTAAAAGTGTGTTTCACTGCAGTGTGGGATTGACTTTCTCTTCACTCCACCTATGCACTGTTCTCTCATTAGTGCCATCACAGGCTGGAGCTTTGTTCAAGAGCTCTTGACAGGTCACTGAGTGTTAACATCTAATGAGAGCATTGCACAGTAATCTTCAATGTGTCACACAGGCTCTCCAGTAGCATAGTGATGACTGGAGGATGATTGTGGAGGATTATGTAGAAAATGGACCCACTCAGGTAAAGTCCCCTCCAATCGCTCACTCTCTGCTCCAAGTGGCCCGCAGCCTTGTTGCCTGATGAAATCAATTATCAGTTTCCTCAATCAGATCAAGGTCTCAGCAGCGATGGTGAAAGACAGAAAGACCCATGCCTGTAAAGACTCCAAACAAACAAAATCAAGGAACAATGAATTATTCCATTTGGAGGAGGAGAGTGACAGACCGCTACGTGGGATGTGTTTAATGAAACACTCACAATGCTCACACACACACACACACACACACACACACACACACACACACACACACACACACACACACACACACACACACACACACACACATTCAGGCTGTCAAGATATCGAACCAGAGAAGCCTCGGATACCTCCCATGGCTGCTTTAGAAACAGGATGCACCAATCAGCCTTGGGCAATTCTCGATGCGTGTTTGTGCATTTGTTTGGTTGTCTTGTTCATGCACCTGTATTAATCAGCTTGCATTTTCCATGTTTTCAATAGTATATCGATAGATAGATAGATAGATAGATAGATAGATAGATAGATAGATAGATAGATAGATAGATAGATAGATAGATGAAGCAATTAGTCCGTTTGCTTTCTTTTGTGTGCACTATAGGGTCTGGTCTTTTTAGGTTATTCCCCTGTTGTTGCAACACAGTAGTGCTAGAGGGAGCCCTCCTCCATTTCACCCACTGACAGCAGTCAAGGACCCCACCCCCTTTACCCACTGACCCTGAGCCCCCCTCCTTTCAGCCTCCAGGCAGCCAGCAGGACCAGTGGGCCAATGCCAGTCCAGCCCTTCGGCCACAGAGATGTGCTTGGACGCCCCAGGGGACCCACGAGGGAGCTGCCGGGTCCTGAGCTGTGGTCAGCCACAGGGTGGGACAAAGAGAGGGGATGTTGAATGCAATCTGACCCTGTCACTCAGGCAGTGGAAGCAGGGTTAGGAGAGAGAAGTAAAGGAAGGAAAATAGAGAAAGAGGACGGCGAGGGGAGTCAGACAAAGATACGACGGAGGTCCTAGCGGGGCTGAGCGGCTCCGTCTATACAGTAAAAATAAAGAAAGGAAAAACATTTAGGCAAAGAATTTGTGTTGGGATGCTCCAAAAAAAACCTTGCCACTTTGCAGATTGGGTGTTAAGTGTAAAAACCCAAGGTCTAAAGCGTGGCTGCAGTCTGGGCACTGAAAAGCCATTCTCTGAATTCTGTTCTTTAAATGGAAAGAAATATTGATCTGGCTCAGCTGGCCCTGTAGTGCTCTGTGTGCATGTGTGCGTGAGTGTGTCCATGTGATTCTTTGTCTTTTAGGACCCAGTGGGGGTGGCGGTGGGGTGTTACCATGGATACGGCCTCAACCCCCCCCCCTCCCAACCCCACTATCCCAATACACGTATACACACATTCATACACCCAGTGCCCCGACCAAGGCTTTAGGTGTAAAGTAAGCATAGACACAGACACACACACAGACACACACACACACACACACAGTCACACACACACACACACATACACACACACTTTTTAAGGCCTCTGGTCAAAAGATGCAAACATTTCCGAAAGCGTTTTTAAACATGTCATATTCCTGGACGTAGAGATAAGGATAAAAGCTGCACCCTACGGCTACACAAAGCTCACACCACACACACACACACACACACACACACACACACACACACACACACACACACATGCAGTTAGGTCCAAGGAAACAGACAAGCATGATGAAAAAAAAACTGCAGAACACTAATGTGCGACACAGACTCATCGCTCATCATTTCCTTTCAATTTAGCCTCTTTGTCTGTTCCACCCTCAACACACACACACACACACACACACACACACACACACACACACACACACACACACACACACACACACACACATACACACACACCAGTTGTTCTGTGTCAATGACATCCTGTACAATTCTTGTTTCGTACCCATTTATGTGCACTTACACACAGAAACACACGTAACCACACAGTCATGTATTCTTACAAATGCAAACCAGCACTGTTGCAGTGACACACACACACACACACACACACACACACACACACACGTGTCTTGTAGGAATGAGACATGAGGAGAGGAGATCAGAGTGGTTTACTGCCAGGTAACTGATATAAATACCCCTTATTACAATGGTGACAGGGGTTGCTTCTCTCCTTTGGCAAAATAGCATCATTAGGGACACACACACACACAAACACACACACACGCACACACACACAACACACATAGAGACACAAAGGCAGCTCACTTAGATGCAGGTATACAAATGCAGGAACATGATGTGGAGGAAAATACCAACACAGTGCACGTGTAAAGGTACCGATATCGACAAGTAAACACACACATACAAACAGATGAATGCACATTGGTCCTTTTACTAAATGATGATGATGATGTTGGTAATGATAGATCGTGGAGGGTTTCACAGGGTCGTTATAAGGCAGGAAGTCGCAGTGCTAGCCGACACAAGGAGATCAATAAGCCCAGGGTCAGTTACAATATTTAGGGTTGCATGACTCCAGGACCAAAATAAATCAGGATGTGAAATATTGTTGGGGTGGATGCCGGGATGGGCCTACGACTGAAATGAGTATGAGGGAGGAGAGGGAAGAAATGAGAGGAGAGAGAGAGAGAGAAAGAGCAAGAGAGAGGGGGTTGCAAAAGTGAAAGATGAAAGATTTGCTGGAAAAAAAAGCCGACAAAAAGCCATGTACAATGCAGCACGTTTGGCTAAGGAATGCAAAAGGGCAAGAGCACATAGTAGACATATTGTGACAAGGTATGTAGATGAAAGGTCATATTTATCAAAATTCATGATACAATTTCCGCCAAAGGATGATTTTAAATTATATCTGAGGCAAACATAAAGTCACGAAATTACAAATTATAAATAACAGGAAAGGCTGAATGCATTTGACATAATAACAATGTAAATATGTTGTATTATAACACCTAACTTAGAATACATTGTTGGAATATTGTGTTCCACGACACTACAAGTGTTTAAGATTAATCAGACTCAATAAATCATTCGACATCATCCTGCACTGGGAAAGCCTGTCCATGTGAGCATAATATGTTTTGTAAAGTAAACTAATTCATTTTTAATAGATACAGAGTAGAAATATGTTCGCTCAAAGAAAACACTTTGATGGTGAGGTAACTGAAATCTGATTACACATTGTAAACTCATTGGGCTCCCCCTCGACTGGTCCTCCACCTTCACTCAGATTAGATCATATCTCGCTTATTAATTTCTCAGATGAGGAGATTTGCTGTTTTGCTGAGCAATGCCACCGCTGTCCAAATGGACAGTGCACAACAGCAGAGGGAAGACGGATGAGCAATGAAAGAGAGCAATTGTGTTTCCTCTTTATAATAAAGCTTTTAAACTTTTAGCTGATTCAAACATCCCCCTCTTCTGTCTCGCTGCAGCCGGAGGAGCGGGTGAGGAGAGAGTGATAGATGGACCCACAAGATGAGGCAAACTCCGGAGCAGAGAAAGCAGCTGTTCAGGTTGTAACTGTTAAGACTGTTTACAGACGCTGTGCTTCTCATTTGTGGTTGACTGATTGTCGATTCACTTCCCCCCCACAGAATTATATCCATTTCTCTTTGGTATGCAGCACTGTAGCTCCAAACAAAAGATGTATTAGTTTATAATAGACTCCTCTGATTCTTGTGTGTGGTGTGGGTTTGAACGTGCATTCGTATGCAGGCGTGTGTTTCTGTTTGTGTGTGTGTTTGCGTAATTGATTGGGGATTTCTGGGTCTATTCAAGAAGAACTGACCTCTGACCTTCTTAACAAGTAGCAGCTCCGCCCCCCTCTGGCCTCCAGTCTCTCAATCTCACACTGTGTTAAAAGAAATTAGTCACACACTTAACCACGCACATCCTGGCCATTGTTAAGTGACTCCTAAAGTGTGTCAAAGAGGTTTCATGGTTGCCGTAAACAGCTCCCGCTTCCCTCTCAGGCACGCTCAGGTTCAACACACAAACACTTCTTGACACCGGATCCGAGGTACTCAACCTTGGCCTGTGACCTATAAAAACTGAAAGAATAGCTCCTGCAAACAGTGAAAACTAATGTGATGGCTCAAATTTCCAGTTTTAGACTGCTCCACAAGGATAAGGAAAACTTATAAAAGTATACAGAAATCAACTTTATTGAAAGACCGTCACAACAAACTGGCAGGTGCCAAAGCCAGAAGAAGAGTCAAAATGGCTGACTGCTGCACACATGCAGGAGCTGCACTTTAAATCTCTACCAGACGGAGTGAGCTCAATCAAAAATGCAAAATAAATAAGATGCACGCCATAAATGCAATACAACGACACTGCTTTTACTTTGAAGGCGATTTCTGTCCATGCGCGCGCTTCCGTAGCCTCACCGACAGGCAGTGTTGACGACTTGCAGACTCGAGCTCCTGACCCCGCGGTCTGATCCACTATGGCAGAGCACTTTAAGTCAGTATCACTTCTGGATCTTTACTCTTCTCTCTAATAACTTTCCACACATGAGGAGGCATGCTCAGAAGATGCTCAGTGCACTTGTTCAAGCCAACACAGACTGGACTTTTCTCAATGAGTAAGAACAACTTAACTTGACGTAATGCTTTTGTATAAAGTGAATCAATTGCTGATCTTTAAGGTAAGCAACAGGTAAGTCTTTAAGTTAAGCGACAAACTGAACATGGACAAAAGAAGGAGTGGCTTGACCCTCACAGGGATCCTTACTACTCAACACACTGTTTATGTTGTTCCCTGATGAAAGAGAAACGTTTCTTCTGGTACCTGTTCAGAAAAAAAAAGAACACAGATTAATATACTATATATGTATGTTAACTTGCTGTTGCTCCACGAGTGCCTGTTGTATTGTTCTGGTAACATTACTTTAAAATAAAAGTGCGCAATACACTAGTTTTTACTTCATTTTTAAATTGAATCACGATTAATCACGGAAAAATCATGCGATTAATCAGTTACATTTTCTTAACTTTGCCCATTGGCGTCTTAACCCCGACACACAGGGCTTCGCCCAAACGTTTTATTTCTTTTGCAGCTAATGTTCTCCTGCTTTAATATTCAGGTACAAAAAAAAAGAAGCTAAAAGACCTGCAAATAAATAATTAAAAAATCATCAAAACAATTTCTTCCAATGTGTGCATACGTGTGTCTGTGTGCAAACGTGTGATTGTGTGAATTTCTGATTAACACAGATGATCACACACACACACACACAGATGATCCCGGTGATTGAAAGTGTCTGCCGATTATTGATTTCCCACGGAGAAGTTGCTAAAAGTCTCACAGCTAATCCTGGCGGGCTGAGCGGGCTGTAGATAATGACGTGTAATGAGCTAATGACTTGTTGAAATATTTAGTAGTGCCTCAATACGGTTGCACTATTAGAGGTGGGAGAGGTCATTAGAGGACCGTCTGAGGGACAGCCATTCGATTAGTAACACCCAGGGCCCACATCGCTGTCTCAGAGCTGCACACACACACACACACACACAGGTACATGTATGGATAAAAGCATATGCACCTACTCAGATACACATGTAGATACACACACACACACACACACGCACACACACACAAAAGAGAACGGACGGAAAAAGCACGGCTGTTAGTATTAGGAGTTGGACCATTGATCGGTCAGCTTTTAAGAGAGTGACCTTTTGCAGAGGGCTCTACTGGCCTTGATAAATCTGATCTGGGGGCCATCTGTGTCTGGGTGGGAGCAGCCTCTCTAGGATGGGACCCCAGAGAGGAGAGGAGAGAGGAGAAAAGAAGAGAAGGAAAGAAGGGAGAAGCAAAAGAAGGGGAGGGGGATAGAAAAGCAATACAAGAGAGGACAGGACCGGAACGAAAAAGAGGAAAGAAAAGACAGGAAAGGATCAGAAGAGATGGAGAAGGAAAGGAAAGGTCAAGGGGAGAAAATAAATTGAGGAGACGAGGGGAGCAGAAAGGCTAAGATAATATAGTAGATGGGAGGACAGAGGGGAAAGAAAACTGAAAAACGAAAGAAAACGAAACAGTGGCGAGGAGGACTAGTTATTTTGTACAGCTAGTTAACGAGTTACTGGACAGCGGTCGTTAGCTACATGTGCTATAAGTCTCTGATAGTCTGCACAGCCGCCTTGCAGTTGATAAAAGATTGCAGAAAGCCATCTAATAGGCTATCAATGCAAACAGCTTAATTGCACAATGACTATTGACAACAGCTATAAACATCTCAAGAGTTTAGCAGAGCAAGCTAATAGAGATCCGATTGGCTAACTCACGACTTCTTCTTGCTGAAATTGCAGTCAATCGGTTTCTACATGTAGGAAACTGCAGTGCAAATGAAGTTGCCGTGGGTCTGTACAGCTTGCATGCTTCTCACATGGGATGTTGTTTCGACCAATATAATGAGATTTAGATTATTAAATGATTTCCATTGTTTTCAGGATTGTCCTCTCATAAGCACTGAATCTGAAATCCATGGCACAGGACCATGGATTTGAAAGTACAGAAATATTAACATGTTGTACTCTTTTCTTTCATCCATGAAGTATTATTTAGGTGCTTTTGAGCATGGCCGTAGATCCAACAAGGGCCATGCCCTCTGTAATATTTCTGGTATTTTGTTGGGAGGGACTTAAGGACATGAAGGTAAGATTACATTTCTACAATTACACACATATTGCAAATGTTTGGTTCTTTAAGACTAATTCTGACATTCTTTTACTCTATTATATTATAGTTCTTCTGAAAATAAAGTATGCTGTTACAAAGGAGATGTCATATTCTCCACCAGAGTTGACAAAAATGACAACACAGAAAAGAAAAAAATCACTCGTGTCTAGTCCATTATTTATCTCAAATAGGGGAGCTATGAGTGATGTTGCAAAGCGTTTCTGAAAATGCTGGACGCAGCCATGGCCCTTGAGCAAGACATTTAAAGCAATAGTTCGACATTTTGAGAAGCACACCTTTTGCCTCTTAAGTTAGATGAGAAGATTGATACCGCTCTCACGTCTGTTAGTAAAATATGAAGTTAGTGCCATGGAAACCGCCTGTCTCTTACCAAAAGTAACAAAGTTCGCCAACCAGACCCTCTAAAGCTTATTAATTAACACCTTATATGATTTTGAATCTGTACAAAAATGTGTAAAACTACAACTTTGTGTGGCACTATCTCTTGGCAGGACACAGTCACTCCCCAACAGGACGGACACGACCAGGAGGATGTAACATTAGAAGTGTTTGTTGAAGGGACCGAGCTGTTTCCCCTTTTTTGCCAAATAAGTATGCACAGATTCAAAGTAACCTAAAGTAATGAATTCATCTTTTTTTACAGACATTCAAGAGAAACAATATTTGATCTCATTAGTTCTGCTTTTTAACTCAAACGAATAGTATGTGTGAAGCTCTGCATCTATCTTCTTTTTTTCTTTTTGTCAATTGCACAAAGCGTAGCGTCGATAAGGCATACATGCACAAACACACACATACACACACACACACACGCACACACACACACACACACACACACACACACACACACACACACACACACACACACACACACACACACACACACACACAACCACCTATCAAACTATAACCTCCCCTGCTGTAGTAAAACCATGTTGACTAATGGCAAAACCAGCATGTTCCTTACAAACCATCCACTCCTACTGTACCTGCAGAACTTAACCTTAACACACACACACACACACACACACACACACACACACACACACACACACACACACACACACACACACGCAGGCATAAACACACACACACATGCTCACACACACCATTACTCTTTCTTTCTCTCTATCTACTGCGTTTAATTCCCTTTGGAAAAGACAGGTGCAAACGTTGATTGAGCCTGAGCCAGATTTAGCCCCAGCTCTCAGTGTGCGTCCAGCTGTACTCTCCAACCCACTGAGATCGATGTCCAGCCAGCCAGGCAGCCAGCAGGCAGGCAGCCAGGCAAGCAGCCAGTCAACCAGGCTGCACCCAGCGGGCAGAGTGGGCCTACGGCTTTTCCCCGGCCCCAGATACAGCCGCGCTTCACTGGGCTCATTGGGCAGACCTCAGCGGGGCATCACACAGTGCCAAGCCCCTATCACTGCACCGCTGATGCAGGATGTGCTGGAGGCAGGACGGAGAGGGGACCCCAAAAGCCTTCTGGACCTCCACCCACTCCCTTCTAAAACCACCTTTCCTCCACACACTCCTTCCCTCTTGCTGCATCCTCCTCAATGCCTCCACCTCTATTGAACCCTCCCTCCCTCTCTTCCTCCTCTGCTCCCTCCCTCTCCTCGCTCCATCCATCTTGGAGCTACTTTGATTCAGGTCTCTCTCTTTTCCCTCCTCCATCCTCCCAGCCCCAGCCGTTCTCCAGCCAACCACAGTTTCCTATTGATTTATTGATTGCTGTCTGCCTGTGGGAGAGCGGCCGCAGTCTCCCTCTTTCCCTCTGCTCTCCCCTGCATGGATTTGTCTTCCCTTTCCCCTCCTTTCTTCTCTCTCTCTCTCTCACTTGCTCTCTCTCTCTCTCTCTCTCCACCCTCTCCATCTCCCCATCGTTGCAGTAGCTCTGAAACATGAATTAGAGAAAGCAGGGGAGTCCAATTTGCCGGGAGAAATCGGATTCACCTTCTCCTACGCTCGTTTCTTCTTTCTCCGCCTCGCTCTTTCACTTACATACCTGTCTTTCGCCTCCATTTTTCCAGGGTCTCATCAGTGTTTTGCTTTTGTCAACCCATCACGTGTCTTCCGTTTCCACTGCGGTGCAGCTACAGATGAGCGTTAAAGCCAATACGCCGCCATAAGTTTTTCCAGGAAAGCTTTGTGTTTATGTTGTTGCAGAAAATCTATACAAACACTCCAGATTGGCTAAATATCCAGTTTGTGGATTGCTGCAGATATTCGGCTACATTCAAAACACACAATTATCCCTTGAAATGGTGGTTGGGATATTGACTTTGCCAGATGGACATCTTCTCATTCCCAAAGTCAGATTTGTTTGATCCATATCTCTGCAATACATGTTTACTTTTTAAAAAAATTAAATGACAGACATACCAGTGCTATCTTATAGCATCTTTGTTTAATGTCCAGAACTGCAGTTTCACCAACATCTTGTGTTGCATCCAAGAAGAGCTGTAACTTCAATTAATAACCTCACAACACCAGAGCATCCCAGTATTATGTGAGCGTGTCTCTCAGGCTGAAGACAGGCACAGTCTTATACCACAATGTCCCCTGAACTGCAGGTTAGTGCAGGTCACAGAGGAGAGCATCTGATTATCTGACCTCTGGGGTCAACGCGCAACTCTCTGGGTTTGGAACAATAGGATCAGCTGTAATGGATGGATGGACAGCATGACAGAGAGAA
>NW_027175820.1:17856316-17991316 GCF_023055335.1 Clinocottus analis | reverse complement strand
GGTGATAACGTGTTGCCCTGGTCCTTGCAGGCCCTCAATGAAACTGAAACTGTTTATGTGACAGTAAGTATAACAGCAATATTATTGTGTGTCAGTGTTTGTGAATGAATCTATGAATGCCAGACGGTTAAGATCAGCCCACAATGAAATGGCCAACACACTGTGAATTAGATGACACTCTGCGTTGGGTAATATGATACTTTTTGTGACAAATTATTTTGAATATTTTGTCAAATGTGCTCACTTTTCCAAACACTGAGCGATACATTTGAAAAAGAAAGTCCTTCAAAGAAGTCGACGGCCTTCAGTATCTTGAGTATGGATTATTTCAACTACTATTGAGTTTGGTAAAGAAGAGTGATGTACTTAATTTCATGTACTTTAGTGTACTTACTTCTGCATTTATTTTAATATGGTTAAACAGAGGGAAAACCTACTGTGATGCATGTGTTCTGGTAAATTGTGTGACGTGGGTGACAAAAGATATGTGCACATCTGAAACAAAATGTATCAGGAATTGTGCTCTACAACTGCACACTGATGTGAAAGTCTTGGCTTGGATATGAGAGCATCAATATATTTTTGTTAGATCCTGCAAAATATCTCCCCATAGGATGATCATGAATAATTTCATTGTTACTTATGTATGGATCTACAAGGACACTCATGCAAGGGACACGTAATTTCTACACGGATGTTACGTAAAAGACTATATCAGCACAGACGACACAAAAAAATTGAAATACACGTACACACAACCAAAACATATTGCTACCTTTTTCCATAAAATAGCTTCAACCTGACCTCTGAAAGTCCCTCTTATTGTTTATTTCATACTCAATTGAAGGCTGATCCACATTATGGGACCAATATTCAGAAAAAGAGCTTCTATTTATTCAAGTCACATGTTGAATTGAATGACGCATTGTTAACATTAATATTTACAAGCCAACAATGAGTCTTTGTCCTCATTGTCATGCAATAGTGTTATCATGTGTACATGTGTGTCCTTGTGTGTGCAAGGACTCACTCAGGGGCGGAGTGGGGGGAAAAAGTGGCCCGAGAGTTACTGTCAGACCGGCCTACTCGATGCACGACACGACGCGTTGCCCATGCACTCAATGCATCGTGTGTGTGTGTGTGTGTGTGTGTGTGTAGGATTGCATAACACAACAATAAGTTAAGTAACAGAACCTAAACTAACCCAGGCCTCTTTCAGAGTCTAGTTTAGCTCGCACAAACAATTATTTATCTAAATTTTAATTTTAAAAAAATTAAAAAAGATAGAGAATAGAGAAAAAAATGTCCGCCCCTGGACCCACTCATGAATTCACTGCTCTATGGCACTATAGAGGTTTTTTTTAATATAAACTCCAGAGTGTCTTTAGGTTTACTGAAACTGTTTGTAAGATGTCTTTGGAAAGTTTCAATTAAACATTGAACAATGATCTTCACAAATGTGTTAACGGTGTCAAAACACCTTTAGACAATATTCTCGTATTAACAGATTCACAGGAGGTCCAGTAATATCTCTTAATACGTAACAGCCTGTAACAGAAGCTTCCTCTTACACGAATGGCTCAGTTTTACTCTGTGAGCCACTCTGTTGTCTTCATAACTTATCTTTTCCCAGATACCGTCATGAATGCAGAATCACAAATGTTAGAAGCTTACATTTGAAAGCAGCTGGCATATCATTGATCTAAAACTTATGATACAATTCTGTACAAATGCTACAGTGCGATCGTGTGATTGCATTCACTTCATCTCTGCACTCGCCCTCCAGCATGTTAGTGTTTATCTCTACTTGGTATCAGAAGGAAGAACAATCTGAAAAGAACCTTCATAAATCTCCACTCTCCACCATGAATCCATGTTCCATATTTTCTCTGCAGTGCTTTGCATATCTAACCTTTTTCCTCCGTTTTGATCTCCGAGGCTCATTAAGGCTTGGAGGACATTGGTTTCAGATCAAGGTAATAATAAAATAAAAAACCTTCAGGCTTTCCCATGAATTTCGACATCCTCTCATGACAAAGACCCGCTGAGAGATGTGAGAGTGAGAATAAATCACACTCACTCAGTGCATGCCGTTACTCTTAAATAATGTAAATATGGATCTACTGGTTAAAAGAGCTTCACAAAAACATAGAACATGTCTCAGGATCATTACCTTTTCCAGCATTCACCCACTATCATCTAAAAATAAAAGATTTACGTCACAAGGGCAACTTTTTTTCTGTTTTTGTTTCTCCCGCTGTCTGTATATGCATGTGTTGGCGTGCGTACTTGCATGGCAGCAGCCCGCTAGGTTGAGGCTGCAGTTGGTGATGGGGGACATTGATTTTTTCTCCCCCCTCTGTTTTCTCTGGGATTTTGACAGAATCATAGCACCATGGAAACAAAGAAACTGCTTTGTGACAGAGGAAAACCTTTCATTTCAGCTGGAGTGAATGGCGGCTTGCCGCTGATAACAGCATGGGTAATCACACACACACACACACACACACACACACTCACACACACATATAGACTTACAAAAATACACACAGAGACCCATGTAAGGAACCACAAAGCACTCACATACAAGGTTAAAGTATGATTGTTGCACGTGATTATGGAAATAAACAACTCAAAGGTCCCTTTTCACTAAGCTGCAGCTCAGACACACAATTACAGGTATTATCAGCCTCTGCAGGAATAGATGTCAGTCAAAGGGTTACCAATAACACTATGCTTATATAGTGTTTCTTATGTATCAGAAGAAACGTCATATAGGCTAATTTAGAATCATTTAACACAAGTTAAGCTATTTCATTCAGCCTATTTCACTGTAACATGCGCGTGGTAATAAGTACGACAGAGTAAAGTGTGACACACCTACCGTACTATACTGTGTTTTTCAAGTTTGTCCTCCCAACTAACACTTACAACCCTAACTAAATATGTCCATCAAATGTGGCATGCAATCACATAAATAAAAAGGGGTTTGACTTCATTGATAATATGTTTTTGTTTTATTGTCATAGCTGAAAATACAGGCCTGTTTTCTTGATGTATTTAGGAACATAACCGATATACATAAATCTTTGACAGCATCATAAAATCTTAATCAAATACATGTAGTATTTTTTTGTATAGTGATGGCTGGTTTGGATTTTTCTTCTGACCCTTTTGTTTAGTCTACAGATTATAATATTAAGTCACTCCAAGTAAGAGCACAATCAGCTATAAACCAAACATGTAAGTGTATTATCGAGAACAGGTTGGTTACGGTCCTTTAGACAATCTTGCTTCCTGTAATCTAACAAAGCATCTGGAAAAACAACATCCTAATGGATAGTGTGCAATATGAACAGTGAAAGTCCAGAGTCAGATTGCTCTTCATTAAACGATTTGACCCCAAAATATTAGATTTCAGAGATTCTATTGCATTTAGCATCTTTTCTATCATTATTGAGATGACGAGGGATCAAATCGATTCTGTGTCAAATTAACTTGAAGAACACCAGACTCCCAGCCTTTCTTTGTGTGTGTGTATGTGTGTGTGTGTGTGTGTGTGTGTGTGTGTGTGTGTGTGTGTGTGTGTGTGTGTGTGTGTGTGTGTGTGTGTGTGTGTGTGTTTCCAGTTGTATTTAGGTGCACTTTAATTAAATAAATGTCTATGTGCAGGCATGTGTGTCATCATATATAGTTGACTGTGTACAGTGTGTAGTGTGTGCAGGGTGTGTGTGTGTGTGTGTGTGTGTGGGTGTGTGTAGCGCGTGTGCAGTGTGTGTGCAGCGTGTGAACATGTGCATGTGCTGCAGAGTATGCTGTGTTTGTCTCTATTGAGCTGTTGGTGTAATCCGAACAGCTCTGCTGAGAGGCTCCTAACCTGAACCAGAACAGACGGACAGCGGTCAGTGGTCAATGAGAACGGAAAGTTTAAGAGACAATCTGCTCTAAAAACATAACTCTCCCTTCAGAGGTAACAGAAGCTGTAAGATCGTTGCTTAGAGGGTGCCTCCCCCATCAGACTGCCTCTTAAGAAAAGGCTTTGGGGAGTTGAGCCACCCGTTACAGCTCAGTGATGATCACACTCGCTGCAGTAAGGAGGGAATTTATACAACTGCACTGCACGAAGAGTGTGACTGAAATGAATTGCAAACTTTCTTTGGATGATCTGTGGGCTTATTCAAAAGTGATATGTGATTTGCACACCTAGACTAAACTTTAAGAATATTCTGATGGTATTTTTTAGTTTATTTTTTAATTCATGGGTCTGACATCTTTTAATATACAGTAAAGTGTATGTATGAATGCAGCTGCTCAGAGATTCTCGATCGCAAAAAAAATTAAATTTCATTTGTTCTTTTAAAATCAGTTGTCTGTGGGATTTGTCGACCTATTTGGCACTCGTTGACAAAATAAACAAGCCTCCAATTTCTATCAGTGAGAACCATTTCAACAGAGCTGCGACTACTGCTTATTTTGCACCAGCTGTGCATCTAAAACAAACAGTAAAGAAGAGGAAATATAGGCAAGAAAAAAACTGGCATTTACTAAGGTCAAGAGGGCAACCATCTTAGTTTGGGTAATTTTCTGGCTTGTGAGAAAAAAAAGTCCCATTTCTGATGCATGGTGCGGCACGCTGCATACTTTGATGACTTCCCACTCACTGTCTCGCCATACGATGCAACGTTTGACCTTTGGGAACTATTCATTTAAACATAGATACATTTAAAGTTATACGCTTTCCACAAATGTAACATCTTGAATCCAATATACGAGCTAAAACAACCATGCACATGAATTAATATACCTCATAGTTTGATGGGTAATTCTGGATTTGTCTTGAAGGAAGGTCTGGACAGGGTTTGGTGTTTTGATGTGCATTTGCTGCATCCCTCTGCCGTGGCCTTTCGTGGATGACTCGTCTCATCCCAAGCCACTCACAGCTAAATGTCCCATCTGGTAACATTTCCACGTTTCTCCGCCTTAAATCAATAGCAATAATTTTCCTAAGACCCTGATGCGCACGCACACACACACACACACACACACACACACACACACACACACACACGCACACACACAAACACAGACACAAGGACGTAGGTCTGCTTCTCTTTGTTTCAACTGCCCTTTAATTTGATTGCTGTTTGTGTGGATGTCTGTCCTCCGAGCAATTGGCTTGGAATGTGCACTTCAGTTTGAAACAAAAATAATATGCCTGTTTCTTGATGTGCACCGCATATCTTTCTCGTATTCTCATCTTTCGATTAAATCCTTTGATTGTTTCCACTCCAATATTGTTGATTTGTGGTCCATTGTTTGAGTGCTTCAGTTTCTCTACTAATCCATACGCCGATGTGATACTGCAAACGCACAGGAGCCGACACACACATGCACCGGTCTCCATTTTAGCTCGCTTTTGCTGCAGCTTGGGCTGTGTGATGGCCGACTCTCCGCCTCGATGTGGAACGTATCGACGCGGCTTCCTTGAACATACATGTCAATGCACAATAATGCATGCACACAAATCCACGCACACAAATGCGTACACTCTCTTTCGTTGTCTCACACACGCAAACACACTTCGTTGGATGCTGTGATGGATTGAGGACCGAGGTGATGGTGAGTGATGCTTTGTTATTAATGTATCCAAATGAGATAATTACTTAGCCCTTCTGCTCCTCCGCCGCTCGGCCAGTTAGTTAAACACGCGTCGGGGATTATGATGTCAGCCAGATTAAATGATCAATTACACGCGCAGAGCAGAGTGCACACTCCCTCTCCCTCTCGCTTAAAGCACACACATAAACACACACACACACACACACACAAACACGAGCGGCGAATGAACATGTGCGGATATTGAGCATCTGTGTGTGTGTGTGTGTGTGTGTGTGTGTGTGTGTGTGTGTGTGTGTGTGTGTATACTGTATGTGTGCGTTTTGGTCAGTGGCCGGTTGGTTGGGGGCCCTGGCTTTTGACCTTGAGCTCAGGGGTCAGGCAGCAGACGGCCAGCCAGCTGGACATTTCCATCTCAAAGACCCCGAGGACCCCTCAACTCTCGCTCAACACACACACACACACACACACACACACACACACACTACCTCTAAGATCCCCTCCCTTCTTTTACTTGTATCTCATTTTCTCCTGCTGTGGATGGTTGGATGGTTTATGAGTGCGGAGAAGCTTCAGCCATTCATTTCTCTCTAACTGGGGGTCTAATGGAGAGGTCTACGCTGGAAACCTGAGCTCTCACTGAGTAATGAGCCGCCCTTTACTGTCCAGTGTGTGTGCTTGTAGCCTTGTGTGCGCGTGTGTGTGTGTGTGTGTGTGTGTGTGTGTGTGTGTGTGCGTGTGTGTGTTCGTGCACTGCCCAGCCGGCTCTGTGTTTCCAGGCTCTGACCCTGTAAATGATGTCTCTTCTCCCCTCATCCACAGTGGCTCTTTACTGCTAATAACCTCTGATCAGATCTTAGATGGCAGAGCCCTCTACTGGGCCTGGACTACCTCCAGCCCAACCGCCTGCTAATACGCTCCAATCACCCGTGGGCTTCTCTATTGGAGAGTTGATACGCAGGGATCTGCGGCGGGGACGGGTCACGTCCAGTGCCCTCCAACGTAGCAGCCCTGCCAAAGCCCCGCAACTACCTTTGCCATCTTCGAAGGAGCTCATGAGAGGGAGCACAGCAGCGGCAGCAGTGGTGTGTATGGGGGAGGAAGAGGGAGCCAGCCACTTCTCCACAGTCTAATGTAGTTAGGGCAGGGCCGATCAGTCATTCCGACCAATACTAACCATGTCGCTGGGCCTCTCCTCCCATCTTCTCCACACAGGAGCCACAGAGAGCAGCACTGTACATTTACCTGCAATTAGATTTGCCCGACTAGCTGGGAGTGATGGAAGCCCCTCAGACCCGGAGATGGCAACCATTTTTGCTCTTTGTGTATGTGCGTGTGTGTGTGTGTGTGTGTGTGTGTGTGTGTGTTGGGGGTGGTGGGGGGGTGGGGTATTCCACACAAACTTATTCATACACATGCTTATTTTTGCCTGTGTATGCATTTCTGACGGATAATGTAACGCTTAAGCAGTTTGTGTACATGCATGTAGTGTATGAGCCGATGTTCGTGTGTGTGTGTGTGTGTAGTTGTGTGTGTGGGTGTGTGTATGTGTGTGTTTCAGTAACATATTAAGGACTAGTGCTGCTAAGTGACAGCGCAGTAGTGTTTGCCTGGCCCTTTGCTTGGGTGGTGGATGGATAATGATTTAACCATTGAAGATTAGTGATCAGATGAATACAATGGAGAGGCTGATAGCTGCCCCTGTCTGTTTGCTCTGTCCCTACTGGGGACAAGGCTGATCACACAGACATACACACACACACACACACACACACACACACACACACACACACACACACGGTCACGTTAGTTTATCCCTTGTCGCTGAGCTCAATGCTAAACTCTATGCAAGCATGCACAGGACACAGGAGCACCTTAACTAGAGGGAGGGCTCAACTGTGTGTGTGTGTGTGTGTGTGTGTGTGTGTGTGTGTGTGTGTGTGTGTGTGTGTGTGTGTGTGTGTGTGTGTGCACTTGTACGTGTGACTGTGTGAACCTGTGCTGTGTAAACACGCCTGCAGTTTCGGAGGGAGGCTCTCTGCCTCGTCAGAATGCACACACACAGATTTCATTCCCTCATCCCTGAAACCCCCCACCCCTCATCTCCTTTCCTTTCCTCTCTCCTCCCCGTTTCCTTTCCTCTCTGATCGCTTCTTTCTGCCCCTCCAATCTCCCCCCCTTAGCGCCCGTGTGTCTCCGTGATTTACAGCTCCTGGCCCCTCCCCACACCTCGGCAGCACATTAAGAGCATTTAAACTGTGGCCGTTACTAAACAGTGGTCTTTTTGGAGCCGGTCCACACATCTAAAGCCCATTACAGCTACATCAAAAACTGGATAACAATGACTAATGAACAATAGATATCATGAGAGACTGTGCCAAATCAGTATTCACTGTTACCGAGACGGTGTGTGAATGTGTGCGAGGGGCAATCATAGCTCCATTCATTGTTTTCTCGCGCTATGTGTGTCTGTTTGTGTGTCTCAGTGTGTGCACAGATCAGCAAGCGCAGGAGCCGGCCTGTGATTGAACTTTTATGTCTATTTCTGTGAATGCGGGGATGTTTATACGGCACACGTATGTGTGCATGCGGTGCTTTCCATTGCTGTCTGAGAGTTACAAATTGCAAGATATTCACTGTTCTAATCACAAACAGTGGGTTGCAGTCAAACCAACAGGCAGCCCATAGTACCGCTGCACTCTACCTGTTGACCTAAACAGGACCACCCTCTTGCCCTCCCTTGTTGAGGCTCTCAGCCTGAATGAGTGCAGAGGTATGAGAAGGTGGAAGTGGCGTCCGTAATCCCATAATGGCAGGTACATGATGACAGGGGAACCTATGTAATCCTCTTCTAGATGCAGCTATCATTGTCCTTTACTGCAGCCACTTTCCCTACTAATCCCTCCATGTGCCACACACACACACACACACACACACACGCACACGCACACACACATACACAACCACCAAACACACACACTGAAACACACTTGTGTGTATATTGCTCACCACATCATGCATGATTAATGATGATTGATGCATATGTATACTTTGCTTAAGATAAATGCACACAACGAAATACACTCATAGTCTCAACATGTTGTCAAGACACACAAACTCATCCGCTCTGATTTAAATGACAAGACATAAAATATCCAATATTTTCCCAGAAAACCCACGTTAGGGTGATGACACACAGGCATATTTAGGGCCGATACTAATAACATACTAGCCAGAGAGACCAATAGGTAATGCAAGATGACAAATTGGACATTTGGAGAAATCAATAAAATAAAAGATACTGCCGCCATCCGTGGAATGCTGGACTCCAATTTCACGCTAGAAATTCGTTGTAATTTCACTTTTTTATTAAGGTTACTAACTGAAACCTCATAGTGTTTACTATAGAATAAACAAACAGAAACTGAAATAATTAATTAGCTGTCATCTCACCACTTCCACTGTGGACAATTATATTCAAAAAATGTATTGATAATACATAAGCTCATAAATCATCTCACCTCTGATTGGCTGATATATTATTTACATTAACATGAAGCATACTTTCAAACAAATCATTTGGCAACAATATATTTCTTTAGAAATGTGTCTCTATATGTGGAGAGAATGTAATAACCATGTTGACGAGGAGAAATTAAAGAAAATGTTTCGTGTGTAAATATCGGATGTTGCATATGAGAGTCTATAGTCACAGTTGGCTAGAAGAAGTTCACCTGTCTATGTAAAGATTTAGAAACACACCACACTTGTCATCAATGAAGTAGTGTTCCTTTTCACACCAACACTCATGCTAGCAGAGACTTATTGTGCACAATGTTAAGCCGCTCACAGCCATACATGCGTACACACACACACAGAGAAAAGGACAGTCTCTTGTTGACATAAAATATGTAATCCTTCCCCTTTCCGAGATATAGATTTTCAGACAAGTAAAGGACAGCCATCCTTGACCTCGCCACTGAGCGCCTTGTTAAATCTGCACACACGCTGCTGCGCGCACATCCCTTTTTACAGATGGAAGCAAGTCATAAAGTGTGGCACTTCCTGTGGTGAAAGTGGCTGAGATGATCTTAACTGATCACGACTGACCCTCCTATTAAAGTTTAAACATGGTTATCCACGTGTGATCATTTTACCTCATGGAACACTATACGTGTTTAAAATCAGTCATCACCTCTATTCATTTTATAAAGCTTTGTATCTTATTATTGTAGAGATAACAATTAAAATCAACTGTAAACTAAATACCCTGCTGCAGTGGGATTTACTCCATTACTCCAACGGTGATGGGCCATGAAGTAGGGGGGCTTCTATCAATGAACTCGGGCTTCATTTTGATCTAAACGCTAAACGACACACCTCTTAAGTTTGGTGACGGATGCTCGCATGGTTGTGACACTATATGCTGTGCAAACTGGTCTCCTAAAAATGACGCTCCCATACACAATGCTGCGAATTGTAAATTAGTCTTTGGGTCAACTGTTTGTGCCCCCCTGTTAAAAGAACAGTCAACATTCACATTTTTAAATGTATGTCTGTAACTTATAAATAGCTGAATTAAAAACATTTTTAAAAAAACCTGATATTTTATTTTTCAAAAGTTTCCTTCAAAACGTAATGAAGAAGGCAGTTTTGTAGGACGGTTGTACAGGAAAGATATATGTTAATATACAGAAATATGAACAAAGTACTCAAAACCTCTTGTGTGGGGGTCTACAGTTCTCCAGTAAATGTTTCCAGGACCACATTTTGCCATAAGGACTTAAAAACTAAACAATTGTCCCTTTTGTGGCTGGTAACTAAAGAGTAAAAATAATGTTGTGTAGTTCTGGCACCTTGACATGAGCATTTGTCCTTATTGTTTCATTTTGAACATGGCTGACTTAGTAGAAGAAGTTGATGGTGTGTGAATATATTTAAGATGTGAATAAAACGCAACAAATCTGTCACAAAAAAAAATTAAAAATGTTACGTTTGAAATCCAGCTCATTACATTCTCAGAGACCTTAAAGCCGACCTGATATTATCATCTCACAAACAAGCAAATATGAACTGGGCATATAAAACTGATCTAAAGATCCAGAGCAGCCACTAAAATAACTTTGGAGTGAAGTTGTCTGTCAACAACATTGCACATATTGAGTAATGCCTCCATCAAAAATGTACTCATACAAAGATTTTATAGTGTTGCAGTGGTACAAACAAACAAAAAGAAAACGCTTCCCCCCCGTTTCAGATTGCATAAAGGATTTATAATAATACATTTTGTTCAAGAATAAAATCAGTGTGAGGTGGATGATCTATATGTGCAAAACATGGACCTTAGAAGCAACGCATCCACCATCTTTATCTACCTTGCAGCCCTGTCCCCAGTGTGTACCTGCCAGCGCACTGACCACAGAGCCCTCAGGCCAAGAGGTCAGCGACCCTTCACCCTTGACCCCCTCAGCTAGTCAAACTCCAACCCTGGAACAGATGGATAACGGACTCTATGCTTTATCTCCTCCTGACTACAATCTCCTTCTCCCTGTCGGAGTGTTCTTTCAAATCAAGGCTGAAGAATCTTCTGCTAGCTTTTATTACATCAAATAATAATGATTTACTTTTTACTGCATTGGAATCCTTGTATTTGATACATTTCTCTTTTGAGCTTTTGTAAAAAAAAAATGTAAAAAATCTTTTGGCTTCCTAATAAGAGTTTTTCATTGTTTTTGAATGTCCTTTCAAATTGCCATGTTGCTGAAATGTGTAACTTGCCTTCTCCTTGCCACAGCCTTTCCTTTCATGTGTTCATGCCCTGCCTCTCTTCTCCTTCATCGTCCTGCTCTTGATTGCGTAAACTATCAGATACAATCGATCTGTTCTCCCGTTCTGTGTTTTGCCATTCTTCTTTCCCCTGCTACACTCCTCCCCTGTAATTCTACCCCCTCACTTATTCTACATGTACTATTTCTCATTTGCTCGCTCATCCTCTGCCAGTTGCTGACAGTGTGTTTATCCGCACCGTTACTCTCCTCTATGTGGTCTTTTAGTAAGATCCTGACCAACAGAAATAGCCACATGCTTGAAAATGTGTGACTCAAGTCACAAGACATGGGAATCCATAAACAATTGGTTATTTCACATCACCCAATATTCATTGAATCATTGCTAGTGCTGACTTGTCTTGTGTCTGCCAAACGTGTAATGTTAAAATTAACAACATTATTTCAGTCTTCAGTTTGGATCAAAAGTCTAAAAGGGTAATTATACTTCCACAGAGGCACAAAACCTCCATAACAGACAAATGAATTATTAATTGTAGCATATAAATTGTTTAGTGCTGCTATGATATTGTGATTGTGTGTGTGGGTTTATTTCACTAATACAAATGTGATGTGGAATGAGGCTGAGACAGTGAGGCATCCACCTCCCCCTGCATCCTTAAATGTACAATTTATAAAGAAAAGAATTGTTTTAGTTGCATCTTGATAATAGTCCAATGTTTCCTCTCATCATCGTGTGTGTGTGTGTGTGTGTGTGTCTGTGTGTGTGTTAATATATGAGATCATTATACACATTTATGCAGCAAAGGAGCCTCTCGTGCCAAAGGGGCTGACGCTCAGGCGGATCGAACCTTTCGATTGATACTGAAACAATTTGCATACTGATTCTCTTTCAGTGCGCACGGATCCATAACAACACCGGCCAGCTATTCAAATGCGCTTGCATCGAGAAAAGTAAGGAGAGAAGCACGGCACCGGAGCAGGAAAAAGGAGGTTTTTTTTAACGGGACGGATAATTTGCGATTGGAAATGGAGACGCATGCAGCTTCTAAGGATGTTTACCTCAGCCGGGATTTGGGACTCCGGCCGCTGTGGGGGGAAGCTGAAAGCACGAAGAGCCGGAGGAGCCGGAGGACGAGGGAGAGGGTGGGAACGGGGGGGAAACACATACGGAGGAGACGCACGGATGCGAGCTCATCCTCTGGTTTTTGCAACTTGGAGTTCATGTGCATTGCTGTTCAACATCTGTCGTTCTGTGCGCGGCAGTATGGGGGTGAGCTGGGAGGCTGTCACTGACATGCATGACAAAATGGGATCCTGCGGTAAAGTCGGGGACTACAGTGAGACTGCGTCTGTCTGTCTGTCTGTCTGTCTGTGTGTGTGTGTGTGTGTGTCTGTGTGTCTGTGTGTGTGTGCGCGCGCGCGCCCGTGCGTGTGTTGTCCGTGCGCGTGTGTGTCACAGAAGAAGAAGAGTTTAAAACGCAAAGATTTTGCACCCTGGCACCCTGTTGAGAAGTGTCGTGGGCAAAAGAGTGCCGTCCAAGTCTGACGCACAGTCTCTCTGGACGCTGACGCTTCCTCGCACACACACACACACACACACACACACACACACACACACACACACACACACACACACACACACACACACACACACACACACTTAACAGCAGCCTGCGACAGATTTTAACCTGTAATATCTGCTGGCATCGCTTCATGGCCAAACATGTTGGAGCTTTCTTAATTAAAGTTTCGTCGGCTTTATTAAATGCTGGTATAATATTGTCAAGTCCACAGTGGATATTATTATGAATAACTACGTATTGATTGTCTGCACAATGCAGCTCTCTGTATAGAGTCATGTTGTGGTATTTTAGATGCCACGACTGACAATTGCCGTTTCACTGCATGAGACTGAAGCAAAACAACAAAGTTATTCCGAATAATAGCTGATTAATTATGATCAATAGCTGTGCGCACGCGCACATGGATGTACAGCATTGCCTCGGGTTTATTTGTTTAAAAAAAGGAAAAATGATCTTATTTTAAAAACATACAGAGTAAAGTTTTAGTTGAGAGATCAGCCTAGTGAGTGTATGCGCAGACACAGATCCACTGGAAACATGTTGCCAAGTCACTCATGACAAGAAGTCTCTCTCGTTGTTATTGAGAAATGTTAATCTGATTTGGCTCAGTGCTAAAACAAATGCTTTACAGAATCCTTCATTATCAGAGTAAAATTGCAAAAGGACTGTCCTGTCTAAATTATGATATATTTATAAGGAGCGAGGTAATGATTTGTAGTTGCATTTTGTTTAAATATATTTATAAAAATTGCTACATCTCAGAAAACACAGTGTAGAAATTAATCTTTGGTCAATTGGCATACTAGAGATTTTATCCACCTTATCCTTGTGAATTCCCCAAATGTAATGTTTGTTACTAATATTCTAAAACTAAGATCCTTTATTTTGTCCACACAAAAAAAACGTGAAAAAAAAAAACAAAAGCAGAGAAAATTAGATTATCAATACAAATATATTTAGCGTCAAACTACATTTCTAGTAATGTCAACAGAAGTGTGCAGGAGCATGATAAAGGCTCGGTCTGCTTCAGGAAGAAGTCATTTGGATGTGCTCGGTGGGCTGGTCTGGCTATCGTTAACACGGGTTTGTTGTCATAATTGGAGTCTCAAAGTTACAGGGAGTAATTGGGCGGCATATGGAAACCGTAATGTAAAGTGATGCCTTATTAATTTCACATGAGTGCACGAATCAGAACAAGTGACGCGGAATAACACGAAGGAAGAGGCCGTTGATTTACCCCTGAGCAAGGCAGCAGGTCCGGCATCTGCTGCTCGTCCATGATGGCATTTATATTAATTGGGGGGAAAAAGGGGCGCAAAAAGTAAATTCCTTAATCAAGGGCGAGAAAAATCAAGTGGTTTTATTATTACATTTTGTGTTTGTTCCTGTTTGGTCACGTTTATACTCACGAACTGAGACCAGTTGGTCTAAAATGCTCTAATGTGGGATTTAAAACTGAAGAAGCTTCAAGAGAAGACGAGCTCTCTTTAGCTCTTCATTAAACTTTGTCTTGTCGCCTCTAAATTATCAGTGAGGTCAAATTGTGTTTTATTTATGTTTTATTCCCGATGCTTATGATTTTACTCTACTGTTTTCGCCTCAGAATAAAGTAAAACACAATTAAACAAATCCATCTGCATGGCTTTAAAGCTAATTTTATTTAAATAGAATAATGTTTTTATTCTTAAAGATATAACTCGGTGGCTGATTTAAATAATCGCCTCGCTTAAAACAATATATTTGCCTAAAATGTCACAAGTAAAGTATGTATAAAAGCGTATATTTTTAAGTTTGTTTATTCTAACAAATCAAAGGCCTTCGCCTGTGTTCCTCCAGGAATTATAATTTTATTCAGTATTGATTGGCGCAGTGTGTTTTCAAGGCCTATACTTCAAATGTGCTGTAAAGCAGCCACACACACTGCAATGCACATTTAAAGAGAAGAGCGTAGGGAGGCATTTCATATCTGCTCAGATATTTCGACATTTAACTTCTTTTTTTTTTTAGATTTTAGGATTTTAGGAAACAAAATCAATATGAATGGATCACAAGAAATGAAAGGTGAATCAATAAATCAGTGTGCGGGTTAAAACGGATGAAAACAAGAGCAATATGATTTATTTTAAAGCCAAATTCTGTTCCCCATGCATGCACCCTTGTATCCTCCGCCATTCATGACCACATAGAGGCCAAATTCAAGTAGCCTCATTTATAAAAATGTTGTTTCACCAGATGCCATTTAGCAGTGGATTATTCCTAAACAAGACGTAATCGTCATTTTGAACATCTATAACGCTTGCAACGCTGTGTCACTTTGCAGAGCTGCCGAAATATTGATCCACGTTCCTCTCTGCGATGCATTATGTTGTTTCTGCTCGGATATGCTGCTCTGTGCTTCCAGGGAACGATATCCCTGATAAATAATCAGTGTGAACCCTGCCATTAATTGGCTCAGTGCCTTCATGTGCCCATCGTCCCTGTGCTATAGCACAGACTTTTTCATTTTCATATAAAGCTTCATTATGGGGAAAGAAAATGAAAGAATGTATTTTTTTCTTCTTCTCCAAATTCGTCTGAATATGAAAATCCGCACTGGTCAGTGACACAGTTTCCTTTGTGCCAATTGGTTTGAATCCGCTTGTATCCTCCTTCCGAAGTGCTCAGAAAAGCACGTCCCTTGTATTATCTGCAAAGCAAATGTCACCGCGTCGTATAGGGCCGATCTCGGCACAATGGCCCCAGAAAGCCAACACACATAAACACACAGCTCAGGTCGTGCAGACATGGCAGGAGCATATCGATCCGCATGAGAATGTGTAGATGAGGTTTGCTGCCATGTAAGGCCAAACCCTGGCCTTTGCCTCTGTCTTTCCTCATCTTGTCTCTGTGTGTGCAGCCAAATCAAAACAGAAATAAATTGTCCTAATAAAAAAAAACTAATATTGTCAGAAAGAGAGTTTAATGAAGGGGTTTTATTTTATTGTATTGAATAAAGTAAACAGTATATCCGATATAGTCGGTAGATTGGAAGATTAAAAAAAAGACAACCGGATTCAATTCAGATTCATTTGAAATGGTTCCCTTGTCATGAAGCCTGATATACCTGATATGAAATAAATGTGTAATTCACTGTGTTTTTGGTTCCCTGTGGTCAGCCCTATTTGCCTGCCTCCAAAGTCTATTATGTCCACAGGACTACACGGTTGGACAGCCACACTTCGAGGAATTAGTGTTCTTTTGTCTCGACACACGTCACACACACGCCGTTGACATTGACTTCACATCAGAGACAGTTTAACTTCTTCTCTTTTTTTTCTTTTCTTTTATTTAACTCGTTCAACCGAGCGCTGGGTCTATTGTGGGCACCCTGACAGATGCGGGGCCCCTAGCAGGTCCAGGACAGGGAAAAGTCTGAAAGGTTAATCTGTCCCCCCGCAGATGTTGGCTTTGGGAGTCTTGAAGCGTCACCTTTGACATGTCCCTCATTCAGCGGGGGGTCCAGCAGGACACTGACCGCTGCAAGCTGTCACCTCGGCCGGCTGAGGACGCCCTGCGCTACCGCTCTATTAGGCTAAACGGCCCCTGACATGGAGGCATGGGCGGGCTGGGGGTCCGGCTGCAGGTTTGGGGAGTTTGACACTCAAGCAGGATGATTATAGGAGAGGCACAACAACAATAACAACAACAACAACAACAACACCGAGATACCGGACATGTTATGTGTCAGCCTGCCATTTCTTCCACGGCCTTGCATTTTATCGAGCATCTTTCAGTGTGTCTGTGAGTGTATGTGTGCAATTGTACTATTTGGAAGTTCCTGTCGACAAAAATAAATGTTCTCTCTTTTTAATCAATTACATGTTGGCGTTTTATTTGTAACATCACTGTGATAAGGAAAATGGTTATACTTCAATTTTTCTCAAATGTAAAGGGATTGAATATGCATGTGTCCATCTCCAAATAGGAGAGGCACACACACACACACACACACACACACACACACACACACACACACACACACACACACACACACACACACACACACACACACACACTGCTGGGCTTGGTTCGTTAAGCCTAATGGTTGAACAAAAGACACATCTGCTCATCTTTTTCTATCAAAAGAGAAGGTACTACTGTCTTCTTCGTTTGGTTAAACCGCCACATATTTGTCAAGAGGAGGGTGGGGGTGATGAGCAGCTGAAGTAGCCTGATAATGACAGAATGGATCCACAACTTTATTAGCAACCCTTTGGCTGCAAATTAAGTCAGTATCCTTTGTTGTAATGTCGGGAGCCGGAGTTCCTGTATTCTTGCGAATAATCAAGTGTGTTTTCATTGGAGGTTTGGAGGTTTTGAATATCAGACCTTACTAGTTAAAAATCAACTCCAAATGAACCCGGAAGTTGACTTCATTTGCACTTAATAATTTAAGGAGGACCATAATGAATGGCATTTTCTAAACAAGAAATGGATATCGAACGTTAGGCGCTGCATCCAGTGCATTTATGTCGGTCGATTTTGTCAGGATTTGATCAGAGATCTGTTGAATATCATGTTTTACATTTTAGTAAAGGCTGTATACGGGTTATATGGGAGAAAAGCTTAGAAGCAGGTGGTTAGATACCTCCCTTCCTTAATAAGGTAGCTGACGTCAGAGCTATGGGGCGGTGTGCGCGCGCGCGCGTGTGTTTGAGAGCGAAAGAGAGGGAGAGAGAGAGAGTATGGGAGGAGATGGGTGTTCACAGTGCGCATGTGTAGACAGCGATCTGTGCTGCGGTGGAAAAGGGGCTGGAGACACACAACTAAAGAGATGGCGCGGCACCCGACCGGAGCGCAAGGACAGCTGGTTGGCGGTGGGGGGGCTTGAATTATAAAGAGAATCAGAAAAAAAAATAACAAAAAATAAACAAAAACAACGACAACAAAAAGATCAAGGGGAAAAAAAGGATTCGAAAGAGCTATTTCCATTCTGCAAAACAGCGTCAGCGAGGTAGGACAATATACATGTGACTGTGAGGACAGAGAGGAGGCAATAGCAAAGGACGCTCCTGCAGGAGGAAGAAAAAGCAACAAATAAACAAATACAACTTTACTGGACGTGAGGACTTGTGGACATCGCCTAACTGCGGTTAGATCAGATAGATGGTTTGTCCACAGCGCTGCCCGGATCATGAACGCACAACTGTCGATGGATATTGGCGACCTACACGGAGTGAGCCATGAGTCCCTGGGTCACGGAGAGCTGCTGAATGGCCACAGTCCGCATGCCCGTCCGAGCCCCCGGGGTCTAAGCCACCGCGCCATGGGCATGGGAACCCTGCTGGACGGCGGAGACTATCACCCCGGTCACCACGGACACCTGCATCCAGCCATCAGCATGTGTGAAGTCCCCCCTGGCATGAGTGCGAGCAGCACTTACACAACCCTAACTCCCCTGCAGCCCTTACCCCCCATCTCCACCGTGTCCGACAAGTTTCCTTCCCATCATCACCACCACCACCATCCCCATCATCCTCACCATCATCCCCACCAGAGGATCCCCGGAAATGTCAGCGGGAGCTTCACGTTGATGCGGGAGGACCGGAGTCTGGCGCCAATGAACAGTCTGTATCCCGCATATCATCACAAAGATCCCTGCATGGGCCAGAGCCTCTCCCCGTTGTCTGGCTCCGGTCTGGCCAGCATACACACGTCCCAAGCCGGCATCCCCCCCTACGCTCATCCCGGTGCCGCCATGCCTGGTGAGAAGATGCTCACTCCCAGTGGGTTTGAGGCTCACCACCCGGCCATGCTCGGCAGACACACGGAGCAGCACATGAGCTCCTCGGCGGGCATGGTACAAATCAACGGCCTCCACCACCACCACCACCCGCACGCCCACGTCGGTGCGCAGGGGCACGGCCAGGGGCTGGGGAACAGCCGGGAGCAGGCCTCCGGGCCCGGGCAGCAAGGGGGCGGCGGCGGCGGCGGTGGAGTGGGTGGTGTTTCTGGGGGCCAGATGGAGGAGGTGAATACCAAAGAGGTGGCGCAGAGGATCACCACGGAGCTGAAGCGCTACAGCATCCCTCAGGCCATCTTTGCCCAGCGGGTCCTGTGCAGGTCCCAGGGGACCCTGTCCGACCTGCTGAGAAACCCCAAACCCTGGTCCAAACTCAAGTCCGGTCGAGAGACCTTCCGCCGCATGTGGAAGTGGCTGCAGGAGCCTGAGTTCCAACGCATGAGTTCACTCAGGCTCGCAGGTGAGCGAAGCCTCGGTAAAGCCCCCTTTTTGTTTTCATCTTTTCAATGTGTTGCCGTGAGAAACAGACGCTGAAACAGAGGGAGCGTTTGTTCTGAATACTACCAGATGTTGCGCAATGAGGGTTGGGACTAAAACTGATTTTGTGATTTAAAAAAAATATATATTATAACAAAGAGAAAAAAACAAAACATGTTCGAGCAGTGGAATGGAAAATCACATCAGGGTAGCATTCAGGACAAATTCCCGAGGCTGTTAGTTGTTTAGCCAAAAAACGTTTATAACACAATGTCTCCAGAAATGATACCTTTATGAAAGATGCTGCAGTCAAATGGTTTTAGATGCAAGCATGGAACTAGGCCATGCCTTAGGATTTTGTAGAACTGATGTCCATGGTTTCTTTCGATGAGGGAGGGGAGGAGGGCGGGGGGATTCTGTTGGATGGTCAAATCTAACATTCGTGTGTTTACCAATATGCCAAGAAGCTAAAGTTGAAAAGTTCTCAACCAAGCGGATGCTTGTGCAGCGACAAGAGTGTCCTGATATCAATACGCATCCCTTTTCTGTCTCTACACTGATTTTTGGGTAGTGTGAAACAAGTGCTCATGTCATTTTCCCTCGAAGTATCGACCGCTGGACTGTGTGCGTAAGCTGATCCTTCGCCCAGAAATCGTTAGGAATGTGTTTATTTGGGTGTAAATGCGACCCATCAGACTTTTTGGTGGTGCCCTTGGTATAAACAGAGAGAGAGAGAGAGAGAGAGAGAGAGAGAGAGAGAGAGAGAGAGAGAGAGAGAGAGAGAGAGAGAGAGAGAGAGAGAGACGTGTGCGTGCACACAGGAGAGTGTGTGATAAACTAAATTTAAAAGCTGAACTCGTGCATTATTTAGTCAGTGAAATGGGCTTTGCCTTTCACTTTGTTAATATTATAGGCCTTCATTTCAGAATAGAAGAGAGAGCATGTGTTTATGTTTTGGTCGTAAACCAACCCTGCCTTCACTGAGGTTTCTCTAATTAACTGATAGACCTCTGTATTAATTTGTCCCTGAGGTATACACACGAGTCAATTAGGGCGCGCATCGAGGCCCAAATCGCACGTGCGCGTTCACACACGCGATGGATTTTTGTTCGTACGTGTATAGGCCCAATCAATGACCTACAAATGGGCTTTTTGGCGTTTTGAAAAGTGAGGCTTCGGCCACAGGAAAGTGCGTGATTTTTGCGTACGTGTGTGCACGTGCATGCTCGTGCGTGTGCACGCCGGTGTAATCGCAATTGATTACTTTTCAGTTTTCCCATCTGCTGCTGCTATGTGTGTGTGTGTGTGTGTGTGTGTGTGTGTGTGTGTGTGTGTGTGTGTGTGTGTGTGTGTGTGTGTGTGTTAGTTGAGGATTTTTACCACTGCAAATTAGTTTTAAAGAAATATGGTTTTGTATTTGATCATCACTGATCAGACCAATCGATCAGTTTCCTATTGATTCGTATTGATGGTGGTTTGGGATTATTTTTAATGGACGATCCATTTATACTGGTTATACTGGGAAAACAAATGTCTGCTTGAGATGTGTTCATTCATTTTCCCTATCCACTTTTCCTTGAGCACGTTATAACGTCCTGTCGTGTTGTAGCTCATGTTTAATCCTTTTATAAGAAAAATAATCATATGCAAATATAAAAATGGCAAACTTCTTTTGGGCATAGAAATTTAAATTAAAACACGAGAGATTCTCTCAGAAAACAACACCAAAAACAGGTCGGGAGATGTGAAATTATGTACAGTTATAAACTAAATTAATTTGCAGAGAATAGGCTGAGCGCCATTTTATTGATCCGTTCGTTGCGAGGTGAACTAGATATGGGCTCATGTGCTGAAGTAGATGTGATATACTTATTGATTTCAGGCTTCTGAAATTAATCTCGGGCCTTTTCTCCCTTCCCCACGTATTCAATTACCCATCTGAATTTTCTTGAATATAATAAAATAGAACAGAATCGAATATGATAGAAACGGCGTGGATGTGGGCAGGTACGATTTGGCACAAGGCAGAATAAATTAATTCAAGAAACAAGAGATCAATTTTCAAATCAGTAAATCAGTTATAACTGTAGAGACCCTTTTGGTTTAGTCTCTCGTTCTTGTTGGTACTTTCATACATGTAATAATTACCGCGTACAGTAAATCAGAATAACGCCAACACATGCTCACTATAAACACGTTGGAAGGTCGAATATTTGCAGCAATGAGGTCTGTTTGTTGTTCTCGTGCTCTCTGTGAGATTATGAAATGCAGGACTATCGTCACACTGCTGCACACCCTGTGCCTGCAGGCCCAGTGTGTGCTGCAGTCTGTTTGAGTGTGTGGAGTTATCTGTGTGTTTGTAATGATTAGCCGGGAGCAGCAGCATTGTGTGTGTGTGTGTGTGTGTGTGTGTGTGTGTGTGTGTGTGTGTGTGTGTGCGTGTGTGTGTGTGTGTGTGTGTGTGTGTGTGCGTGTGTGTGTGTGATCAGTGTGATAACGAGGCCGCTGTCATGTCTCTGGTCCTGGGAAAGCCGCCTCTCTGCCGGGGCCTCCTCTGCCGGGCCCGGGCGGCCCGCTCCGTGGCTCCGGCTGTCTGCGTGGCCTTCACTGCTGCTGATTTATAGCAGCCCTTACACGAGGAGCTCCGGCTCTCTGTTAATATTTACCAGCACTGGAGACACCGGGCTGAACTCGGAATTATACTCCAGTTTATGGTCACGCGGGCATGTCGCTGCACTGTACTTTACCACACACCTGAGACCGTGTTACAAATAGGTTACAAGGTGGTATCTGCAAAACCCGCTTCGACTGGACTGATTTAACACATATGCTTAATTTAATATACTGCTCTAATAAAGCGTGTTTACCGCTGCTTTACTAAACGTCAATATGAAAGACATGCATTACATCCAAACTAAATGTATACGTTCATTGTAACTCAAAGTAATACGCCAACGTAGAATCCAGTACGAATGCCTTAAAGCATTGTTGGTCGTTTTTATATGGTTAAAATTGTCATTTGGGCAATTCATCTCGATACTTTGTTAGCAATCCTTTATGGTATTACTTTATTGCATTTTCTTTCCTTTGCACATTATTATGTTTTGAGATTTTCTACCATAAATTGCCTTTATTCATCAGGCGCATATTTAAAAATTGAACAGCACTGGTTTGTAAGAATTGCGGTTAGAGTATGCCGTTTATTAATTTCCCCAGCGAGCCAATATTGGTCCAGCAGCCCACGCCTGCCCCCTCCTGGTCTCGTGGATGAAACTCAATTTTGGCTGGGTGTGCTAGAAGAAAAACATAGTTTGGCTCTTAAACGGATTAACAACTTCCTCCTTCCGTTGTTTTCAGCACCGCGGACAGCACATTGTTCTGCCTGTCTGCTCTCCAACGAGCTTCCAAGCTGCAAACCTCTGTAGAAAGTCACAGCTGACAGATAAACTAAAGAGAGATGCTTCTAAGAGAGTAACACAACGTGTGGCCTCAACATCAGAGACATATAGGGGTATAATTCCTGTTTGTATTGACTCAAAAATGACCATTTGAATGATGATAAGCCATTCAATGTTTCCATATTATTGTCAGTTACAATACAGACAATTTAAAACCAATGTTTGTGGTCTTTGCTGAATAGCAATATATGGTCTCAGAAATACAAAATAATCTTGATATATGCATTTATTTGAAGCTTACTTTGTTTTGGGCCTGTATTTGTGCACCAAAACAAATTATATGAGTTAGTTTGGGTCAAAATGGATTGGAGAATATCTCATATTAGTATTGATTTTAAATAATCACATGAGTGATGAAAACAGACTTGTACGTTAAGCTGGTTTGGGGGACAGCCACAGAGATAATTCATGGGTTATAGTCCATGGATTTATTCAGTATTTTTTAAATCCAAGGTCAAGGTGTGATTCAGAAAAAAAGATTATCATGTGTTAAGTAGAGTCTGCCCTCTCTCACAAACATGCTCTCTCTCTCTCTCTCTCTCTCTCTCTCTCTCTCTCTCTCTCTCTCTCTCTCTCTCTCTCTCTCTCTCTCTCTCTCTGTCTGTCTCTTTACTGAATCCTCCACAGCATGTAAGCGTAAGGAACAGGACCACGGCAGAAGCGATCGGGGGAGCGTGTCCAAGAAGCCCCGGCTGGTGTTCACAGATGTGCAGCGGCGGACGCTCCATGCCATTTTCAAGGAGAACAAGCGTCCATCCAAAGAGCTGCAGATCACCATCGCCCAACAGCTGGGCCTCGAGCTGACCACAGTCAGCAATTTCTTTATGAACGCACGCCGCCGGAGCCTAGACAAGTGGGTGGACGACGGCTCCGGTCACCCAGTCAACTCTGGCTCCAACGCCTGCACCAAAGCCTGAAGACGGACTGATTTGACCAACTCCTGAACTGACTCAACCTCGGTGGAAAAGCTTTAAAACTTAAGAGAAACAAAGAGAAACTTAAAAAGACCTTGAAGCAATGTTTTGCCCTTAAACCTGTACTATATTGATATTTATAGTATCCAAAGATGAAAAAAAAACAAACCAAAGACTTCTTGTTTGACCTGCTTTGAAAAGTTTGTTTCAGCAACACATTTAAGTGTAACATACTGCAAAAAGACTATAGTTTTACCCCCTTTTCACACATACTCACTGTCACTGGTCTCTAGCTTTACTACACCCCCCCACACCTCCCTACCCAGTATCAATCTATCATTCGCCATCCTTATCTTTAATCTGATTGGTTGGTTTTAATGACGGGTACCTACATGGAGGTTTAATCAGCCTATTGGCAGTCTGATCTGCAGCAGTCCACACCTTTGAAAAACAGCCAGAAAGTGGAGCTCCGGTGGGATTGGCCAATCAACTTTAAAGACAAAAAAATCCTACGGGAGCAGCTGGATTGTTGTGCGACGTTGTTTGGATTGGTGGCGGTGGACTGTTTGTCTGTCTGTCCAGCTGTCTGTCTCTCTATCAAGCATTCCAGACAGACAGGGAAATGCCCACGCGTAGACTGCTAACCCAAAACCAAAGACCCAACCCTGAACCAAAGCAAAAACCCCTCACCTCAACCCATATGGTAGTGCTTTCTTCCAACATGCTGAAGCGTTGAATGATTTAAACAAGAAAAACCAAAGCTTATACACCCTGAAGCCTCTCATGCAGTTTAGACATAAAAAAAACCACTTCAGAACCTGCTATGAAGTAATTTGACCAAAGATTATATTTTGTAGCTGATAATCTAAAGCATATTTTTACCTCGTTTCCTCCCTTACCTCCTGAGATAGACTGTTAGTTATAGGCGTCACTAAGAAAAGAATGTCACCGCTTATGGTTCTTACGACATGTTTGAGTCATATATTCCCTGCAAATGGAAACGCTCTGTGACACAACCCTGAAAATTAACTATTGATATTTGCCTTATAGATGCCTTCTTAAATCAAACTAAATATTGCGGTAATATCTTTGCAAACACTGGAGAGGATGTTCCTGTAAAATGCTCATTGTGAGGATTAATCATTGCAGATACATCCTTTCCTGTACGTCTGTATAGCTAACGCCTCCAGATTTCGCTGAAGTTCACGTGTTCAAATACCAGCAGCTGGAGAACAAAGACCAACACATTCTGTCGTGTGTTTTCTCTGCAACGGTGAAAACAAAAGACACCGGCTCCCGTGCTCTCTGTGTGGTTGTGACACATAGAAGGAGACAGGCGGCCTTCTTTTTTTTTTTCAGGACAAACTGTGTCACCACTTTAATAATAAGCATTCAGCGTCGCTCCGTTGTCCCTGTGTGCTTCATCCGTATATGATTTTATCTCCTCATCAAAGATGTTGGGCGGAGGGGATGATATCAATGATCAAATCACTTTCAGGCACTTACACAGCAATGTCACCTCGTCACCTGAATACCAAAGCACCCCACCCTCCCCTTGCCAATGCCCAGACACCCCCTCCCATCCTGCCTCCGCTCTCCTGGTAAGCTATGCATTTCAGCACTGGGAGGAAAGCACTACACAGGGCCGGCCCAGGGCAGCGCACCATTAAATATATTGAGCTGGCCCCTTGCCGTCATCCTCCTCATGGCCAGGGTTAGCGGCTACATTCATCAGAACAAGCGCTGAAGGAGAGGCGAGAGGGAGCTGCTTCTCCACCTCTGAAAGAAGAAAAATTTAAAAAAAAAAAGACGACAAGAAACAAAAATGTGTCAAGACCTGCTGATGTTTTATAGTGTGAACCAAAGATGCTACCTCACTCAAGTTCCATACGTGATTTCTATCACTTTGATGATACCAAAGAAAACCAAAGATTTTTTCTCATTGCACGGCCTCTATGAGTGGTGTTAAAAGATGTTGTATGTATCCCCTCCCCCATCCGCTCTCTCTCTCTCTTTCTCTCTTCCTTTCTTCTCCCCAATCGCCCCCTCCAACCTGCACTCACCCCATGCACCCCTGTTATGCTTGCTCTTGCTTCATCTGTGCTCTGATTACAGCTCCATAGATAGTCATGCTGATGTAGCTATAGGCAGATATGCTGATCCAGCCATAGATACACACAAGCGGCCTTGCAGGTGCCTGTGGGGTACAGCCGACCTGCTCGCAATGTGATCCGCCTTTCTTTGTGCTTGGCAGCACTATCAAAGTATTCATTTCTACCATGAAATGTAAAAGCTGACATTGTGGCTGTATAAAAAAAAAAAAACTTTTTTTTAGTTTGGTTCATGATTCATTTCCAAATAATCAATGTGAATTTGACAGAGTACCCTGCTGGAGTGGCTTTTCCCCCCCAGCTTTCTTTCTACTCTGCCCTGCCTCTAGTCTCTAGTGTGTATCTATAGGTTGGTAATATTGATCCACCAAATAGGTCAAACGTCTTGACATGAACGTAGACAGACAAGCTGACATGGGCAGAATTGTTGACTCAACTATAGGCAGACATGTTCCTGAAAGTAGAAGCAGACGTGTTGCAATCTTTCTAAAACTCCCAGGACGAGTGCCTTGCTTGAACCAAAGTGTTAAACCGCTGTTGACCTCTCACCTTTGACTCTGTGAATACCTCAGCCTGTAGAAGGGCCACTACTGAAGAAACAAGGAAAAGGTTTTTTTTTTAATCACACCGTGGTGCTTTCGTCAGCGCAACCATGCAATGAAAACATACCAAAGGAATTTATCTTGTCCACTTCAACAGATTAAACCAAAGGTCTTTGTTTCTCCTCTCCTGCCCCATTCTTCCCCTCCATCCCTCCTTCCCCAACCGTCCTTGTCTCTCTGCTGTGTGTAGGAAGGTTCAGCACTCTGGCCGTGCATGTCTTTACCAATGTCTCTGAATACCTCATAGTAATAATTCCTTTGAGTTCTGCATTGAGACGTCTATCTGTGAGTAAGGCAGAACTCCACTCGTGTGGTAACTGTTACTGTTACTTAAAAAAAATTGTATGATTATCTATTTTGAAGCTGTTGTTGTTTTTTTTTGGCAGAAGTGCTCTGTTTCGAGTCACGAGGACGAGTTTCAGGGTTGATGTATGAAACTTAAGGGATGGAGGGAGAAGCATATTTTTTATCAGACATTGGGTTATGCCAATATTATGATGGTAGACTATTGCTTTTACAGGGTAAAACCAACTGCTGTGATATTGTGTTTATATTTTCCCTTTTCTCTACTTCTGTGTTGTGATTTTAATTTAATTGCATTTTGTAATGGTTAACCACTGCTTTAATTTATGCATTTGTAGAAACTCTAGATTTGTATATAGTAGGTTTTTTGAAAAAAAAAAAGAAGAAAAAAAAAGACAAAGTTTTATGTTACAGCCTTATTTCCCACGCTTAGATATAAAAAGGAGTAGTTTGTATTCTTCTTCAGCTAAATCCTAGCCGGCATTTCAATGTGTGTTTTAAACACTGCCAGAAACCCAGACAGTTGATTTGCCAATGCAGACAAAGTAAAACAGGAGCTACTTTGTTGAACAGCTGGCAAAAAGCAGTGTGTACGTGTGTTTTTTCTATTCTTTTGACTTTTTAAAAAAAAAAAACAACGGTTATTTTATGGGTATTACTGCACATCCAAAGATTTTTAAAACAAACCAAAAATTGGAAAAAAAAAATATGTATAATGTTGAAAAGCACTGGCATTTGTGAGGTAGACTTGTTGAGTTTTGATTTGCCATTCGCACGGGTATAGAATGTAGAAGGCGTAGGGGCTATGTAGACAAGCTTCCTCTACCATGTGGGGAATCTCCAGTTCAATGTACAATCTGAAGCATTTGAAACGAGGGCTGCAAGCCCCGCTCACTTTGCTGTCTCATGCACAGAGTGAGGTGGAGTGCAGGCTGGGCAGCCGGTCTGCCAGGGGCTGTGCCGCGGAGCTGGGTCTGTTTTTATTGCCGCGGCACTGCCGCCTCGCTCCATCTAGTATCTGTTCTTTTGGTACGTACTCGTGTAATGACTATGAGCAAAGTCTAATAAAACTGCAAAGAACTTTACCAAGGAATCAGTGTGTGAATGTGTATGGGGACGATCACCTGCTCATTTCCGTTTTTGATCTGTGGATGAGTGAGTGTGCGTGCAACTCAATTGTCAAGTACTGCTGAGGTTTTGTTTGTGTGTGTGTGTGTGTGTCTCCATTTGCATGTGTTTCTTCACTGTGTGTCCGACCGTCCATGGTTAAAACCTGTACTGCTGGGGTGTATGCATGCGCGTGACTGATTGGTGCATATCCCACCAGCGGGTTTCACTCCCCCTGGTTGTCGGAGGCCTGACTGTTAGTACTGCTTCATCTCTGTCATGCAGACAGCACAGTATCAGCATGCTGTGCAGTCATTGTGTCACAGAATGGAGAATGTCAACTTTTCCCAGCAAAGTATACAGGTGCTTGCATAACCGTTCTTAAAGCCTAAGTCAAAGAGGGAATGGATGATGCAGTGTGGATCCATTTCCCCCCTTCCCCCCATTTTCACATGTTCTGTTATTTATTTTGTCCACAAGGAGTTCCCATATGATGGGTAGCTTGGCTACAAGTCTCATAACAATACCGCGGCGCCGAAGACAATCATCTGGATCTCTTACGCTGGGGAACTAGTTTCTCACCCGCAGAGGGGTGTCCTCCAGCTATTCATATACAAAGATGCTTGAAGGGTTTTGATAAACAAGCATATTTGTTGTCATAGACATTTAGGAATAGATTATAGTAGTAGTTCATCTTGCATTTCCAAATGAAATCTTGTTGCTCTTGTCAGCCTTGTGCTCTCTTCAACCTTGATCTCTTTCTTTTGACCTCCTTCTCAACTCACAATGCTTCTTCAGTTTTCTGTGTGTTTGTGTGTGTGCGTGTGTGTGTGTGTGCGCGTGTGTGTGTGTGTGTGTGAGAGTCCGTGTGCATGCATGAGTGCCTGAGTGTGTGCACGTGTGTGCAAGAGAGCCAATACTGTCAGTGTTACTCTCAGATGTATAACATGTCTCATGAATTGATTTGTCATTGCTCTTTCCCAGGCTTTGCTACTGCTTTCTCAGTGCCGTGCAATATCATCTGTTGTGATTGCTAAGCAAATGAAAAAAAAAGAAAGAAAATTGAGAAGCAAGTGATGATGTCATCCAGCTTTTTTCAGTGTTCAAAATGTTTCAACATTTCTGTAGTCACAAAAAGTAGAAAATAAACTGTTGGTATTTCCAGCTTCTGAATCTTGGCTCTTGTTATTATTATTATATATTTATTTTTGTGTGTGTTTCGTGTTTTTCAGTTCAGACAGGGAAATTGCAAATCTGCAAAAAATATATGCACATCTTTACTTGTAAATATTATATAAGCCTATACATTATATAAAGCAACAAATCCTTAACTTGGAACTCAACTTGCAAAAATAGATTTTTAAAGAACTGTTAAGTCCTCAGTCAGTTATTCTGATTTTAGCCATCATTTTGTATACTGCTTTGTAAAGGCAATACATCAGCAAAGTCATCTGGATCGCCTTAATATGTTTTACTTTCAGTTACACAGAATCATGAATTAATCAAGCCAAGCGGTGACTTCCACACATCAATCCACAAGTAATTTCATTGATTGAACGCAGCAAAACAAGAACAAAGCACATTCAATTGATTTTTCACTGAGATTCTTCTGTTTGTGGAGCTAAACCCCACAAATCCATCTGTAAGTAATCCATCATCCGAAGGTGATGTGTTGTGGGCTACTCTGATTACACTGATTCAATTTGCATGTACACAAGGGATGCAAAAATAGTGAAACTTTTTGGTATCAGACATTGGAAGTTGAATTTAAATGATTGGAAGTCGAGTTCAAAGTCACATTTCTTAAACACTGAGTCAGCGGTAAATCCCTTGGACTATGGTTGGACCAAAAACTTTCAAATTAGCCAAACTCGAACTATGCCTGGAAAAATACTTACTTTTAAGATGCAATGATAACAGAGCAACAACGTGAGACGTCTAACCTTCATGGTGCGTGAGGACAAAGCTGGTGAATACTATCTGAAGAAAAACATACTGCAGGAGGTATTCTGCCTTTGTCAACAAGAACGTGATCGTTTCATGTCAGTCATTCACTTTACTTAGGACTCTAAAGCTAAATAATGCTCAAGTTTGTGAAGCCTGCTACAAATCAATAAGCTTTTCTGCTTGTGTTTGTCAGCTCCATGTAGTATGTGTGAATACGCTTTTCAGCTCTTTCAGCTCTAAGTGGGTCAAAGTGTACGGAATAAAGGCACTGCAGCGTGCCACATGGATGAAGGACACTTTTTTATTCATGAGTGTTCTTGCCATGAATGAAGATAGTGAGGTCACAGGAAAGAGACCCGAGGGACAGTCAGTCCTGGCAACATGTCTGTGCTCTTTCACCTCAGTTGCACTTTTATTTGTCTTTCAATTGCTGGAGTTGTTGCATTTACCCTTTCCTCTGCTGTTGTGTACCATTTTTCTAATTTCTACAGTGTCTTTCTAGTATTGTAAGATGTGTGATAATCCATATTATGGTTGTAGTATTTGTTCCTATTTACTTGCTGCATTACTTCCATACTGCCACTAGATGGGGCTATGACATGGGATTTTCAAAACACATGAGCTTATTTGTCCCATGCAGATATTTAATTAAAATTAGCTTTACATCAATGCAGATCTTCCAGCGGTGAATCTAAAAATGCTCCCATATCTTTTTACATTAGCGAGGGTGTCATAGCTGTCTCAGGGTTGCTACTACTTTTGTTTGTTTTGTTTAGGTGTTGCTACTGTTAACACCAGGATTTATCACTATGTGACATCATCACAGTAAGTGCAACGGTGTTGCAGGCCTTCATTACTAACCACAGGTTCACACAAAACAAATAAAAGAGACACCTATTTCTTTCAGATTAGGCTGTGATTTGCTAATTTTAGATGTACAGTTAAACAGAACAAAATTACAGTTCGGGCACGAGGGCGAACTCAAAGCAGCTGATCTTCACCACGCGGCTACACACAAAGCATGTTGTTTTCAAAATAGAAGGGGAAGTCAGCCTTGATAAATGTCTTCTCCTTCAAGGTTTGCAAGGCATTTCAACCACATATGTCTGCATCAGTGCACAATATCTCTTCAAGTTTTATCTTGAAGAGATAATGTATTGTTTACTGTTTTGAACTGATTACATTATATGGGCAATAATATGAATCGTAGAATTCCTCTGGCATGTCATGTTGATTTGCTGTCAATATTGGTGTTAACCATTCACGTACCTTGAAATGTTTAAGCTATTTGACAACAACTGAACAATGGCTCTGACAGAGCATCTCTAACATCTGGCCGTCGCCAAATACCATCCAATCACCCCGGACAGAAGCACCCTTTACTCAGCTTGCTTCATAGGCTCAAACCTTGAAAGGACACCAGATGGTTTCTTATGGGTGCTGGTTTTGATAAATGTAAGATCTGGCAGCAAGTGGAAGGACCAAAAATGTTAAATAGCAGGTGATATTTTTCCTAAAACATATTTTTGGTGTATATCAGTGTCAGTAGACATTGTAAACTGTCCTCCCTCGTCAGATAAATGTCCATCATCAGCTGGCAAATATTTGCATCGTTCGCGTAGACCGATGACCCTACAATCTCTGGGTCACTTGACTATGTTATCAGAAACAAAGGACAACTTAATCAATTTCAAATGTAACTGAAGCACAGCAAATAGTCTGGCATGCACTTTTTTGTAATTTAGGTATAGGACGCATAGCCTTTTTAAAATGTCAGTAGTCTATCCAAAATACATTTTTAATTCTCTCAATTTCCCATAAAACTCAAGTGCACTCTGTCGAGTATATATGTGGGTTAGACACAAATAACACACAAAAAACAACTGCAGCTGCCAAACAGATTTGAGAAGCAGATTTGTCCTCATTTTGGCCTTTGCCTTTGTTCCAATCAGTTCAGAGAAAAGATAAAAACAAAGAGCTCTCCCTCTGTCTTGTTTTATCTCTACCAAAAGGACAACGGGCCAGATCCTGCATTTAGTTTGAAAAGTGAGCAAAACAACTAGCTTGAGATAAAAAAAATTTCACTTTGACTTCACAAACTAAAGCTTAGTTATACTTTGCTTTAAATATAGATCCCATGGATTACTTTTTCTGTCAATATTTGACAACAACTGAATGTCAATATTATACTGCCATAGTTTCAAATGTGTATATTGTGACTTACAAGACATAGCATTTTTTGTGTTTAAGATTACCCGATGATTATTTGATTATTATAAGTTGGCTTGATATTAGAATTGATGTTATTATTATTATTATTATTATTATTTATAATAATAAAAAAAGAATGAGAAAAATGATTACTGCATTTCAGGTATCAATCAGAAAGACTCAAAAGTGAATATAAAATGCCTTTGCCAGGAATTTCTTTAGGCCAGTCAAGACTTTGAACTACAACATATACCAGCATCACCTTGAACACACACGATCTTTGCCGTCGTGTAAGCCAAGCAAGCCAGAACAAAATGTTCACGACGTGAAAAAAACGAACCCTCATGTGTGCACGTGAACGCTCACCGAATTCCACTGACCAATCAGCGTTCAGAGAATAGCCCCTCTCTTGTTCGTGCTTATTTTGGTACCCAAACGTCCATTGTCAGTTCTGCCACAGAGCCGGAGAGAAACACATTCAGGTTTATTTTTCTGTCTGTCTTCCCCACCAAGTTTTTGGTACCACTTGTTAACTTTGCGGTTGCTATGGCTGCGAGTTCACGCGAGGCTGGCCCGCCAGAGAGGGAAGTGACGACTGGGGCTGTTGTTGGGACACGTGACCAGAGCTGCGCTGATCTGTTTTGACAAGCAGCGGGGAGGGAAGCGAGGAGGGGGAGGCGGCAGCTTGTAGGCATCACGACTAGGAGGATTCAGTGCTCCTTTCATCTCTATGTCGCCTGAATTTGACCAGTATCGAGCCAGTCTCATAGTTTCGACAGTCAACTAGCCTGCCCGCCTTTAAATGAGCATCTGCTGCCGAGTTCACGCTCGCGGACAAACCGTTGTCGTCCGCAGCCACGAAGCGGAGTCGGAGTCTGCCTGCTTGTTGTTGTCGGTTTGAAAAGTTTTAATGAAGATCGCAAAGGAAGTCAGCACAGGCGGCGTTTGTAACGCGAGATAGATGGCGACTTATCGAAGGCTGGGGACGGACAGAAAGTGGGTCCCATCCGTCTGATGTCACCTGGTTAACGATCCGCAAGAAGAATAACGCACTAAATATGATGTTCTCTTCTTAGCAACACCACAAAAAATACCGTCCGTCATCGGTATTTTCAGCTGAGCTGTGGCTACCTGCGCTATATTGGGGATGGCTACCGAGAGACGCTGAACCAAACAGTGACGTTTAAGTTAGTTAGTTGTGTTCGCTAACTAGCTTAACGCGGCTGAGTTAGCCCCCCCCCTCCACCTCCTCTTCTGTTCGTTGTGTGGCAGAGTCTTTGAGAGGAGGGGACCCCGACATGCATCGCGACGTAACTGTGGCTTAGGTGGAGGAATTCGAGACGAGCAGCCAGCTTGCTAGTTAAAATACGAGTAGTTAGGTTGGTTACTTGCTCGCAAGCCGATTGACAACTCCGTTATCCAAACGACAAACTGTCTCTCAGCTGTCTTTGTGTTCGTCAGCTGGACGCCACGGTGCGACTCGATGGAAGCGTACAGTAGCGTGCTAACAAAGCGATGCTTTGTTGTTGGATAGTGGTGCAGCTGGCACCGACACACGGGCATCAAAGCTGATATTGTTGCTGAGCTAATACAGCAGGTCTCCGCCACAGAGGGGTTTTGTTGAGGGGGGAGAGAGGAAGAGAAGACACCTACAAGAGACCCTGAAGGCTACCTGATGACACTGGACAACATGAAGTCGGAGCGAGGTACGTGGAGCATGAACACAAGACACACGCGGAGGGTGGACTTTACTGTGTGGGCACCCTGTGCGGGTTCCCAGTTTCAGTGGACTGACTCTGCCCATCACCTCGTGAGGAGAATCGGGCCAGGGTATTGCGTAACAGCTGGTCATCCTAGTCCCCGGTTATGTGAATTAACTAAGCCTGACCCGAGTCAACGAGGACGTGTCCACGCGTCACACATTTTGTTTTGCAGCTCTTAGTTGTCAGGCTCCTGCAACCTGTTTACATGTCGCTAAATCTGCAGCAAGAGGTGAAACAGGGACAGAGGGGACACCCTCGTTTGTTTCCATGCGACCTGGTTAGTTCTATCATTGCATACATTTATAAAGATTGATTTTCAGACTCTGTACCTCAGTCTGTGGCCTGACACAATTAAGACGAGATGTTGTTTTGAGCTTCTTCGTAGTTCTTGTTGTGATTGATTGACCACAGTTGTTTGTGATCACGGGTAAGTTGTCAACAACACAATAGCACCATACTTGGACGCAGTGAAGCCCCATTGTCCTTTGTCATGATAAGATTAGCTGCAGTCAATCAGGGGCAGTCTGTGTTATCGTGCAGGTTACGCAACTGCAGTTATGCTGCTGACTGGCCGGAGTGGGGTCTTCCGTAGAGCACAATATGTTGGTAATGGGACTCCACAAGGCACATGTGCCCTATATGGGCCTAGACTTTAACCCTAGGCTTGCCTGGCTGTCCCTTGACCGATCCAGACATCTGTGTGATGTGACATAAAGGGCACACTGATTGACACCGTGTACAGTGTAATAATAGACTAATAATGCAGCAGAGCATGCTGGGTTTACTGTAAACAGCAACAAATCTATTGCATGTGGTAGGATTGGTTGATTGATGACTCCAACTGGGGGATATTGAGATGATTTTACAACCACATGCTCAGTGTGCCTGCCTTGTATCAGCCACAAAAGACAGATAGTGCCATTACCACAGGCCATTCCTTACCCTTTGTGGATTGTCACCATGACAGGTTTGCTCACTCACTGTCATGTTTTAATTATGGAAGTGAGTATCAGTAGAAGCTGCTCTACAGCACTGGCTCCCTGGTCAGGCTATTATTATTTGCCATATGCTATTGTTCCGTTCCTGTGGTGGAGGAAAAGTCACATTTCTCCCACACACCTTCCTTGCATTACCTCTCTCCTCTCCCTGGTCTCAAAGAAAAACGGGCCGCAGTGGTGACAGAGGCTGTTTACTGAGTAGCTTGGACCACACCAATGTCAAATTGAGCGCATAGCAGGCAGTTTCACTGCTCTAATGATTGATTTAGTGTTCCGAGGAGAGCCCCGGCTATATTCGGTTTGAAGGGGAGAGTTGAACAAGTCCAGACATGTGTGTCTTACACCGAAACTCCCGCAACAAGTGTCCAAGGCTATGGCCTCCTGATCAGTTGTGTGACAGTAAAGCCAAAGCTTTGGGTGGATGATAGATTCGGGCAGGACCATAACTTGACCTTTGTTCCATCTTCACCACCTTGTGAGGAGACTGTGGGAACGGGTGATGCTTAAATCCCAACATATTGAATCTGTATCTCCACAACAATGTAGACAATATGGTTAGATATTGCCACATAAATAGTGATGTCTTCTTACGGCCCTATATTATCTTAGACATGGACGAATGAGCCTTGCTGGTACAATGCCTTAAAGTATACATATACAACTGACAAACAAAAAAGAAGAACTGGAACTAGTTGGAAACCCTGTAGCATAATTGGTATTCAAAGAAAAGAGCAGCATCCTGGCCTTAGCTCCTGATGCAAACTTTTCTTTATGTTCATACAGCATCTCTTTGTAAGCCAGGCTTTTGTTATACATGTAGAAGAGGAGCACTTGTGTTCTGCTTAGAGACCTAACCAGTCACCTGATCCCCCTTGTTTTTCTGTGAGTTTAGCCGTGAGTCAGGGTGGCGTGTGTGTGTGAGTGAGTACACGCGGGTGTGAGAAGACGATGAGTGTGGCAGAGAGTACGCCAACCAATTGCTTCTGGCTTACAAGTACTGTACAGTGATTTCCATGCATGTGGCTCAACTGACAGCTTTAACAGGTCCCATAAAGGGAAGCTATAGAAAACTCTCGACCTGTAACACCAGTCAGGAAAAACATGGCTTGACATATCAGGTTTCAACCCCTTTAAGCTGAAGTGGGGTAAAGCTGAGTTTTATTTGTATCCTTAAAGACATAATTTAGATTGAGTGTGTTCCCATCTCCACATGTTGACTCACTGGCAAAGATTTAAAAAAAACACAGTAGAATTTTTACATTATGAAAATAGGCTGCTTTTACTCAACTGTGGTCCTCTTCTCAACACAGAAGGGACATTACAAGTAAACTACTTTGTATTTGATTTGTGGTATAAGGTCATATGGTAAAATATATGAGCAAAGAGCTAAGAATGACGACTGAGTGCTTCCTCCTTTATGCCCTCAACCGCAGCTCTCCTTCTCTTTCTTTCACACACACATTAAACATTATACAGAGGGATGACTTTAGACCGAGTCATGTTGGAAAGACTCAGTCAGCTGGCAAGCCTCTGCACTGTGCTCCTGCTCTCTGTAATGTTATTTTGTGTTTTTTTTTTTCTGGTGCTGCTTCCTGTTTAAAGTCATTAGTCCTTCAAGGAGGAGTTGAATACAAGTTAACCCCCCTCACCCATATTACTCCACTGCCTGCCTTCAGCCGTGTGCTCAGCCAGATTACAGCTGCCCTGAGATGTCCCTGCTGGAGGTTGCAAAAATCCGGGAATATTCACTTTCCATGGAATTGAACAGTAATTTATTGGGAATTAATGGGCAATTAAAGGAATACAATGGAAACATAAGGGTTAAAGAGGCATAATTAATTAATTTGCCAAATAACTTTTAACCACAACATGCCATACTGCCGAGTGTTTATTTTCCCCCTAAATACATTAACTATAAAGGTATGTGTTTTAAAATAAAATTGTGCAAAATAAAAGAATTCTGTGCTGAGTGAACTTCTCTTGGAAATTTTCCGCCAACGAGTATACAGTTTTTGTTATAAGAAACCCAGATAAACCAGAGCGACATGCACAGTTGTCCCGCACGGCACCTGTCTACTTCTGTGCTGTCTTTGTCTTGTCCTCGTTAGTGATTTAACCCGTAACAGGTGCTCCATGCTGTTTTACTTCTCTCACACAGTAGGAGTCTATTTGTGTCATTTTTCCCCCTGTCTTTATCGACTTATTAATAAACTGTGTTTTTTTCTGAAGGTTTTTAGCAATCAAAACTAGACTAAAGGGGCTGTTTTCTTGATTTTTTTTTTTTGTTCCAAAACGTATGATGTTTGTAACATGTATGACCATTGGAAACAAACCAAAAATGGATTACTTGAAAACCCCTAATGTTGCATTTCATTAAGATTTATTCAAAATATTTGATTTATTTTGTCTCACTTAAGGATATTCCTGTTTATGCATAAACAATGTTACATTAACTAGTTTATGTCAGCATAAACATTTCACCTTATCCCCTTTTCAATACAACACCACTGCCATTTGCTGACCCAGCTGCACTGAACATGGATATTGGACTCTCCTTTGTACAGCGAGATTCAAAGCTGCCTTCCACAATGAATACCAATACTGCGAAGGCATTTAGCTGTGAATTACTATCCAGGCCCCCAGAGTAATCAGCCTAAATCAATGCTGTTGTGACAGGTTTGACTGTAAGTAGCCTAGCCTTGCCTAGCCGCTATATTGGATTGGGCATCCAGTCATCCCAGTCCAGCAATGCTCTTACATAATGCTAGAACATTTTCCTTTACAGATAAACCCTTTATCAGGACATGTACACAATTGTACTGTTATCCTCTATAGTCATATGTATATATGTGTGTGTATATATGTATATATATATATATATATATATATATATATATATATATATATATATATACATATACACCACACATATACATACTCACTTACCATAGTCATAGTATCTAAATGCACACAAAGCAGGTGTACACATTTAGTACAGCTATTCTGTCTCAAGGTGAGGTGTTAACAAGCTGTACAGACGCACAAAAATACACCACCCAGACTTAGTGTTGGACTGGCTAAAGCTGAAAGTAGCAGCATGGGTCTCATTTCTGCTGCCAGAGTGCCACTGAGCCAGTGATGTCATTGCTGGTGTGTTCGTCACATCCTCCCGCCCCCGGAGCTCCTGGTAGCCAACCAGCAGCCATCCCTGCAGGAACAGGAAAAGCCATCTGGACCTGGTGGTTTTCTCCTGGTATGGTTGGTGTTGATGTGGGGGCAATGTCTATATCTCTTTTGTTGCATTTCTGTACGTCTTCTGCATATTAAGTTTGCCTTCGGTTATGTCTCTTCTTTATTTGAGGGTGTGAATAAAATAGCTAAAAAGTACAAACTTTTGACACTTTGTCTCCCTGAACTATTATTTGCTGTTGAGCTCTCGATTTGCAACAAGTTTATCGACTAGTGGTCAACCATTTTTATAATCAACAGATTGGTTTGAGTAATTTTTCAAGAAAAAAAAAGTTCCGGCTGCATGAGTGTTTTCTGTTTTTTTTACTCTACCATGACAGTAAACAAAATATTTTGAGTTGTGGATCAAACAAGACATTTGATGACGTTATCTTTGCAAAACACTGATTAGCACTTTTCACCACTTTCTGACATTTTTCAGACCCAATGACTAATCAATGAATCAAAAAAAAAAATTAATACAATTGTTAGTTGCTGCCTTTGTGTTGTTCATAGCGCATCCTTCCTTGTTCTCTGGGAATAATCCCTGATGTGACATAAGTAGATCAGTGCCAACTCTGTGGGACTAGCACATACTAAAAACAATTCTTCGTCATGCTCCCTTCCACCATGTCTGTTGTTTTTAAAACTTAGAAACCATAAGGATAGCTTCTTGTTACTCTTAGCAGTGTTGGCATGTTAAGGGATTTGTGATTATTGTCATTCTGCAAGATTTGTAAGTAGGGAATTTAGTTTCCCTGTGACCTTGTAGTGAATCGCCCATTACTACAGTGGTCTTCTCTCATCGTAGCTTACTCTCCACTCCTCTCTTTTTCTCTCCTGTTCTCTGAGTCACGTCGCATAGATTTCAGCTCCTGTAACACCTCAGCACTTAACACCTCCACCACTACTATATGCTGATAATATCTTGACAAAAAGCATATTGACAGAAATAGAGCTTGGTTAACTTACTATCAAAAGCACACAAAGAAAAGGGGTGATAGTAGCGCCTGACTGATATCAGTGTATATTTATTGATTGTTGGATGAAGACATTAGACACATTATATCTCAGTAGTCTTCATAATGCACAATGGAAAAATAATTTATCTTGAATTATTGAGGAAATAAAAAAGTAGTTCCCTGTTATTCACTGATTGCCTTAAGCTGGCTAATGTTGAGATTAACAGAGAGTCTAGATTGACTACTTTTCAGCTTTTAATGTCTGGTGCCAGACACCAGACATCTTTGGATGCCAAAAGTGGTACGCGAGGCAGCACTTAAAATCAGGTCGATGCACCAGACAAACACACAGCACACACCTCGCCGGTTTCTGTTTTCCCAATGCTGACAATGTGCTGTTGTGGTCTAGTACTATAGATCATAGTGACTTATTAGGATTTTAAATGTCTGATAGCTTCTTAAAGATTAAACAAGAACAATCTGAGACGTGTTTTCTATGGCCTGCAATCCGTGCATTCACACTGAGAGTTATCACTAATACTGATTAGAGCCATAATTGATCTATCTCTGATGGACACTATTCCTCTAAGTAATAGAATCATGTTTACACAAACTCCCATGTCTCAGTTTACGGAGAGTACCTCAGGGGCTCATCGTGGAGACTTTGAGCACATTGTTTATTAACAAGATCGTGGGGTTAACTTCATTTGATACTCATCACAACTATCCCCGGCTTTTTCTCCATTGTCTCATCTCATCGCTCTCAGGACAACATGCCTCAATATTGAGTGAAGCGATTCCCCTTTCACCCCAGTATTGTTTCATACTCAACAAACCGGCTGCCTGTTATACTGGGTTAATATTTTTCCCCAGTGTTACTTTTTTTTATAGTTAGGTTTTTTATTCTTTTGGATGTGGAAACATATTGCTAATTAATGTGTTTTTAAATGTATTTAGATGTAAAGGAATTGTAACTTTAAGTTGAACAAGTCCTTACAAATGGTAGTTCTAAATGATGAATACATGAAATACAATATACTAATGAAAGGCGAGAAGCACCCGAAAGGAGAGAAGGTGAACCAGAGCTGTGTGATGGCCTTTTGTGGCAGATGGATCATTCAGTAAGAATATGGCGAAGGTGTTTTATTGGCGCATCAAGACTTCGGCCTTGTGCTTTTTAGTCTAAGGCGGTTAATTCACCAGATTGGCTTGTGCCACGACTGACACACTTTTTGCAAGGCCCACTAAGTTACGTGGCTCAGGTTGCTCAATTTGGACTCCCCTTTGGCATCGGAAGCGCAGGGGAGGTCAAATGCCTTTTCTTTCATGTTGGAAAGTGTGGCTTTTGGTTACAGAGGGAGACTGGTTTGTCCCACTGCCCTAGTGTCCCATAGATACCATCAGTCAGCTTGATGAATTTTAAACTGCTTTAGGAAAGATTTAGTGTTCGATGTGGCCATAATGGGAGATTGGAATTGGTCAAGGAGACTGCAGCTATGCACACGGTTAAATGAAGTGGCTTACGGAGTAAAAAGTTGTCATACATTTCCAAAACAATATTTTTGAGGGTTAAATAAGCATCTTTAACATTTTCATTCTAATAAAAAAATATTGATAATGATTTTGCCTTCTTGCCCATAATATTGGGATTTACCTTCACTACTTTGTGGCATATCTATCACATGAAAAGGTGAAAGTTTGTAAGTCTCGTGGACAATGTTATGGCTATATGAAGCAGGACTTCATTCTAGGGACTGGATCTACGGGGCTCTACTTAGTAAATCCCACTTTGCCCACCTTGACCAGTACTGCTGTACTCACTCCACTGCACATTACATAACAGGTGTTCAGCAATAAATTTGCTAAGAACTGCTCTTGCCTGATTAACAGGAGCTTAGGGGGCCTCGCTGCAATATGTGCGAGCAAGGTCAAAAAGGTCACCGTGGAGGGAACAACAACCCTGATGTCGCTGCGTCCGGAGAGCAATTTTTGTGTATTGCATTAAAGATGAGAGGAAGATTAGGAGAGAGCGGTGTGATGAATTGTTGTAAACAAGTAAATGTCACACATACACTTAAATCCTCGTTAGCACTAGTGCCTACCTCATTAATTATTCATGGGTATTAAAATCTGTTAAAATGTACAGCACATTTCTTTCAACTTTTCTCCACTTGGCATTTACTCAGCCAAATGCTTTTGCACCTTGAAGCCGCCCAGTGCAACCAGTCATCGTCTTTTAGCCACCAAGCAACTCATCTGAATAATAGGGATGTTAAGTACCTTACTCAAGGACTGCAGTTGCTATGGTTGTTGAAGTTGAAGAGAGCATACTGTAAATTATTCCTAACCTTGAATGTCTCAGCGGGTCTGGGATTTTATTTTACGCCTGTGTGGTTAGTAGCTGGCAGAGAGTATGCAGGTTTTCATCTGAATCAGATGCTATAACCAGCCTGGTTGAAGACATGCCTCTCACTGATACCAGCAGGCAGAGTGTGTGGTTGCAAAATAATCCGGCCCTCTGTCAGCCACGGTTACCTAACCGTGATAGGCTGCCATTGTTTCCTTTATACAGAATACAGAACCGACCTAATACTGTAAGAAAGCTGAGCAGCACAAGTGATTTTATCGGAGATGTGTGTGCAGGGACTCAACAACAAATGAACTGCAGCAAGTTTGGGTTTAAAATAGATGACATACTAATTCTAAATATGCAACTATAATAGTAAAACATGGGATGTTTTTTTTCTCTATAACTATGTACAATACGTTTGAACAAATGTCTTATTTTTAGAAAGGTGTATGGAAAAAGGAGACACGGACATGTCAAGAACTAAGTGAAAGAAGTACTAATTGATAGACAGAGCAGATGGATGCGCTCCAAAAATCAGGTCTGAGGTCAGACAGAACGGCAAAATGACTGTTTCCACTTCAGTTCATGATAAAAAGTTTTTTTCCACAGGCTCAGAGCTTGTTAACCATGTGACTTTCAATTGTGTGCTAGTTGCTCATCTCCTAAACAACCACTTTCTTAATGCCTGACTATGATGTGTGTCAGAAAGAGGGCATGGTGCTGGGTCTGTCTGGGTCGAGTGTGTGTTTGTTTTTTTGGCAGTGGGAGAATAGTAGCAGCTGAGTTCACAAAACCGAAGAATGGTTCTCCTCAACTGGAATTGTCCACCTCCTCACCCTCTCCGCCAATCAGGGCTTGTTGCTACGTGGGCTGTGAATCTGCCCCTTTGTGTTGCAGAGTGGGACACACACACACACACACACACACACACACACACACACACACGCGCATGCACTAATACACATCATAGATCTTAAGTCTATAGATTTGAAGAAATGTTTCACTGACTGAAGTGGCAGAAAACTGGAAATATTTTGAGAAAGACTTGTGCATAACATTGGAAACCCTGACCATAACAAAACTTTCTGAAGTAGTAGTTAAAATACAAAGACCATAGTTTTCTTCTGAGACATGCTGAAGGCCAACTTAAAAGTAGAATTTAAAATATCAGGGTAACCTAGTCTTTAAGCAGTCATTTTAAACAAATATGTTTAATTTCAAACACATCAAACTGGGTCTAGATCATCTTTTCCTTACTCTTCGTACCATTCCTCTGACAAAACATGCCAGTTTCTTGGCAGTCGTCACCACCACTTCCAGTGTATTTTTCATTGTTGTAACACAAAGCAGACAAAAACAGGAAAGGTGAGCTGCCAGTGACATGTTATAAAATGCAATGGAAACATGGCTGACCCTGTTATTACAATTGTAATTTAGCAGCAAGCCTCTGCTGCTTTACCATGGAGAGGGAGAACAAACAATACAAGAGTGACATAAACACTGAGACACACTTACGATAACATACACGCCTACGCAGAGCTCAACGCACACACAGAGCGAGTATGATCACACAAACGGCTTAACGGATACACAACAAGCAGTCTCTGTGTGCAATGCATAGGCATAGTATAGTTAGAGCACAACCGACATGCTTTCACACAGGCATATGCTGTACACACACACACACACACACTCGTTCTCTAACAGAGCATAACAGGAGAATTGTCTTCAAACACTTTCTTGTCGAGCTGCTCACTGTCGCATACAAAGCTGAGTATTGGTGAAGCTCATTCCTGCATACAGAACCCTTTAATCACCGTGACCGGGTCGTTTAAGACAATGTCTCCGTTGCCACGGTAACACTCCGGTCAACGGTTTTGATCGTTGATCACAGGAGAGAAGTGGCTGAGGCCATGCTTCCCTTTTCCTTTACTGCGTCACCTTCTTTCATAGTGGGACTTTAAAAGGACAAGCTTTGCCACAGGGCTTAGTTAATTGTGTCTTAAATCCCACCGCGTGCATATTGATAGTACACTGTAACTCTTGTAGTATTGCATGGGCTTGTGGGGGTTAATATGTTTTTCCTCAGATATACTGAGCAAAGTCTCATCTTTTTCATGATGTCATCTAAAATGCCTTGGCCCACAGCATCTGAAAATAACTAAAAGATTTTTAGATCAAATCCAACATCAGGCTTCATATTCTTAGCTGGTGACCACCAAAACATATATCAGCTGTACCTAATCACCACCAATGAATGTGTTCAAACCTACAGGCATCACTGGCCTGTCTACATGTTTTTAATATGGGAAGTGAAAGACATAATATGCTTTCAGCCATGACAACACCATTGCCACACTACAAAAATAGACACCTCAAGACTCCTTGGTCTGTTGTCTGCCTTTCAGCAGCATTATGAGGAACGTGAAAAGACAAAACAATAGCGGTAGCCACCTAACCTCAGAACTATCAGAATTTGCAATTAAGTTGTAATGTCAATCTGGAAAATTGTCCTTTTCAGATGTTATGCTAACATATAGTGCTTTATACCAGACAAACACTTTGTTTGTACTTGTGTATTTGGCTTCAGGGTGTTTCAACTCAAGTACAACATGTTATGCTTACTGGTTAAATGCTCGACATTTTGCTAGTGTTGACAGCGAACAGCAGTAAACAGTGTTGCGTGAGCGCAACCTTTACTGAATAGCTATGACTATGTAATAATATGTATAATAACTATGTCCGGGAATTCTCCGAACAGGTTGAGGTTGACTGCTCTGTGTATACCAGATTGCGCTATATGGTACTACATGCCTACACACATTCATATAGACTGAATGGACGGAGACAGCACATTTGAGTGTGTGACTGCTCGCTCCCATGTAGCTTCTCTTTGGACCCGTAAATGATATTGTCTTGTACATTTGTTGTGACGTGCTCATAGACATTGAGAGTTGGTTAGGAACATATACTTTAATAAACAATATAAGCAATTGGTTGAAATCCTTCAGATAGGAAAAAAAGATATGCAGTTAAGTTGGTCTTGCAGACCAGCTGGTCTCCAAATATAGTCAGACTGCAGAACTGGCTGTGGAACAGAAAAGACAGCATTGCAAACAATTCCCATGGTGGGGAAAGGCAGTGGCCGGAGCTGCTGACATTTCAAATCTGCCACCTGATTTGCTACCAGTGCATTTGAACACTTTAAACTGGCAATGTGCTTTCATGGTCTTGGGAGAGCTACATAGTGGACTACATGGCAGCCTTCAAATGCCCAGCTTGGCGGATTTTAGGGTAGCTCCTTTGTGATTTCCAAATATTCCATTAGCTATTTGTGCTATGCTTTGAAAAGAGTGCTGCACTTACTAATATGGAAGTCAAACGAACCCATCATGGTATAAAGGGACAGCATTTAAACTGCGATTGCAAAGGATAATTTAATCGGTGTATGTATGTATGTATGTATGTATGTATATACATGTGTATATATGTATATACATGTATATAGATGTATATAGATGTGTGTATATATATACATATATGTGTATGTATATATATATATATATATATATATATATATATATATATATACATACATACATACATACATACATACATACATACATGCATGCATGCATGCATGCATGCATGCATGCATGCATGCATGCATACATGCATACATGCATACATACATACATATACTATGTGTACTATGTATATATACATACATATACTATGTATATATACATAGTATATATACTATGTATGTATGTATGAGGGGGCGATTCTTAGATACGTCGCGATTATGACTTGATATATATATATCTTAACTCTAAATGCTATGAGCGTTCCTTTTTTAATTTTTTACCGCTGCCCCTGAACGCACCGAACGTAATCCACGTGCATCTTGTTTACGTTCTAAGCTAGGCTAAATGCTAGCGGGGTTTGGGTGAGGGAAAACCGAGTTTGAGCAGTCGAATATGGTTACGATCTGACCGACACCTCCTGGCTTAAAATATATGGGAGCATGTCGCTTGTTCTTCCGCCCAACTCGGAAAGGGCGAAGAGAATCACGAAGTAGATCGCATCTTTTTTTTGTCATGGATTTGCGCCTCTAACCGGTTATTGAGAATTCGAGTTGTTGCCCACTGAGATACAACGTTCATCTCGACGTTTTTACGGACGCAACGAGACTCCACAACCAAACCAAAGGTAAAGCCATGGAGTCACCAAGAAAAGCGGGTAAGATAGAAGTAGCCACAGAAAGTCGTGCAAGCGTAACCGCGCACGTTATCACTGTATTGTTTTGCCACGTGTTTTCGAAAGGTACATTTTTGGAAGAGAGCTGAATGATAATGGCCTGTAGCAGGGGGATTTGTTAGAAGACAAGTCTATATTGTTTGTTCGTGAATAAGGGCACAAATCTATGTTTTTACTCCGAGGCCTGATTTCACTTTACCTTTGTCTTTTCTTTGAAATTATTGTAATTGTAACCCTCAATTTGACACATCTTTTCTGCTTGTTACTAATATTACATTTATAAAAATGTAAATGAAAAATAAATTGTAGAACTCTGAATCCGAATCGACCATAAAGTGCTGAGAGATTCCAACCCCGAGTTGCACAGTAGGTCTTCAGGATTTTACCACATTAGCCCTTTTTAACATGAGCGCTGCTGGCAGGCTCTATCACAGTCATGAAATAATTGATTGCAAGAACCTGCCCTTTTAAAAATCAGAGATAGAGGTAGACAGAAAAACAGAAAACTAGAGCTACCAAGTTGTGTCTATATTTGTCTTACCGGGGGCTGCAGTAAAGAGATCTGGCATGATGGAAGTGCAAGTGTGTGTAGGTACATGATGCTTGTGTGTTAGGGATGTACAGCTCTTGGATTTAAAACTGCAATTTTGCCTAACTATTCTTAGGGTAATCGTTTGAAAATATAAACCATATTGTCACTGTTATCTTCCTGAGTCTAGGATAACTAGTCGAGTACGGTGGCCCACTTTGGCTGGTGTTCCAATTAGGGCAAGGTTGTACATTCGTACAAACATGTACATCAATGTGTGTTTCATCTAACGAAGACATAATGTAAACTGTTGTTGAGGTTAGATTTATTCTTCTCCTGCTACTTGTGCGCAGTTCAAGAGATGAACACAATCTTGTGAGTCGTAGAGCAACTTCGGGAGAAGTTAAACATGATTTATTTGTTGCCTCTGAGATTCCCGCAAATGCAAATATAACAGAAGTGTTAAAGGATTTTTGCATGGAGGTATGATTTAATTAAATTCAGTTCCAATAATCATGCAGCCATGCTGAAATTAGGCACATTTACATATGCACATGATTTCAAGGTCAGGCTATTGCAACATCACAAATGTAAAAAGCTTTTGCTCCTAGTTATTTCTCATCGAGAACATCCGGTGCTGTACCTGATCAGAAGGAGGAACTTGCAGTCGGGAACCTTGAACCTTCACTGTTAAGTTCCATCAGACGGAGCTTGATATCATTGTGTGTTAAGCCGACACACCTCAGCGAGCTCAGCAGACTGCTGCCGCTGCTGCGGTGAAGCTGCCTGGAAATGCCTTCAACACACAGCCTCCATGCAGGCTGGTTATCTAGAGTCTGCAGGTTCCAGAGAAAAAGGCAAATGTTTCAAATGTCTTTCTCCTCAGAAGCAGTGGACAGTTACGTTTACTGTCACAGCCAGTTTTGCCATTTGAACTGTACCAATCTAGCCATTCTTTAAATTGTTTATTTTCCTCACACATTTGAATGTATTTGACTATTAGGCTTGGATATTTTATACAGAGTTAAATAGAATTTGAACACCCCATTGTTAATCACTTATTTGTCCATCTGTCTTTCAGCTTGTCTTGGTGATTAGGTTTTACATCAACTCAGCAGACGCATCCAATTCCCTTTTCTTCTGCATGGTTTCCAACGTTTGCATGCAATCCACTTGACAAACAGTTAGCTGGAAACATTGTTAATTTGACTTCTTCTCTGCCTTTTCAACTAACAGTGTGTGTTTCCTGTCTGCCCTTTAGAAGACTTGTCTGTCTTTTCCAATACCTATGTAGCCCGTCTCACTCTCTCTCCCTCTGAAGTATGTCTGGTCTCTCCCCGGTTGCTGCCCTACAGTATAATATCTTGTATTGTCTGTGTGTGTAACGCTCCGTCTTTGATAACCAGCAATCCAGCCATAGGTGAGCTCATCACTGTTTTGTTCCAGCGAAGGCCTTGATCTGTGACACTTTACTTTTTTTAATCTGCCGCTGCCTTTTGTCTCTCGTCCCCCAACACAGACACATCCCTAATGAAGAAAAGACTAGCTCGAGCTGTGCTCTCTGCTTCATTTGAACGAAGCGTGGCCACAAACAAATGACATACATAGTGACCCGCACGGCTGCACAGAGTAGGATGGGAGTGTTTTTTTGCCATATGGGTACTTGCACAGCATTCAAATTAGGTGTGTGTGCGTGCGTGCGTGCTCGCAGAGAGAAGAGTATCATTTGCTGGAGAAAGAGGGCCAACCATGTAGTGATTGTGTGGCCGCAGTCCACAGATTAATGGGGCGGTTTATATGAACGTGTCTCCCACTTAGTGTCTCTCTCTGTTTCTGTCTCTCTCTCTCCTTCTTCCCATCTGTCTCTCTGTTAAAACAGACACGGCGTGCAGCATGTAAAAATGTAATCCGGCCAACATGTATTCAAATCACAAGCATCCAAATCGCAATTGCTGCCATCGCCATCTCGACCAGGCACTGACTTGTTTGACTCATTTGCCTCTGTGACAGGTCCTAGGTAACGATGAATCACTCCTGAGTGTGTATCGCGGCGGGTTCACTCTGAACACTTTTTGCTACCAAGGCTGATCGCGCCGCTCTTGTCCTGTAGGCCCTTTTCCATCCCACATGACTATACTGATCTCTTGGCCCGAGGACACGGAGAAAGGTGTGTGTGTGTGCGTGCGCGCGCGTACGTCCAACCAGCTGATCTGTAGGCGGGGCTCCAGCTGCACTTGGTGGCAGGCGGACACACGTCTAATAATAAGATGCCTGAATCTAAATCCGACCTGTTACATAATACAGATTACACATTATTGGGAGATGGATGAGAGGTCACGCGTATTTTATGTATTTGGGTTCGGGTCAGTATTGTGCCGGGTTTATTAACAGAGCCTCTTATTTACAAGTTGGACCTAAACCTGATTGAACTGTGTTTTTGTTTTGCATTTCTAAATCGCTGCGAGTATTTGCAATTAAATTACATTATGTACACCACAGCGCAGATAGAGGGCTCAAAAACAAATGGGAGATAAATTACATCTTACAAACACACTAATTCAAACGGTACATCTGTAGGATCATGAGAGAGAGATTATAAATTTTAAAGAGATAGAAAAGCGAGGGAGGAAGAGATTTTGTAAGTCTGAATGATTGGTGAACAACCCGGATTGTTACATAAATTCCCAAATAATATTACAATATTTGTACTTTAAATTTGGTAAATTTCATTACAACCAGCTTGTTAGTTTGTATTATTTCAAGCGGTGAAGAAGGATGAAACTTGATCTCAGTTCTGTAAATGTGCTTCTGTATGTTGAAAACAGCTCTCTTTCCATGTCTATGAAAGATGTTTCCTGCTTCTCTGCCTTTTATGTGTTGTCCTTTCTCTCGATCACCTCCCAGCTTCGTCTGTGTTTGTGTTTCATAGGAATGTTCTATTCAGTCACGACGCCCTTAAGAACGACAGCTCGCGTCTATGGGCTGGGCCCCTTTAACCAAAGCAACCATTACTAGTCCTTTGTCCTGCACTGCTTGTGTGTGTTGTGTTTGTCTCTATGTTTTTAGTGGGTTCACATGTTTCGTGATGTTTGTTTTTTCACTGTCTTCATGTGGGTTTTTGTTGTGTTCTAGGAGTGTGTATTTACGTTTTCCATGGGTTTGCCTTTCTTAGAAATCAGCAATCTGTCTGTCTGTGTGTGTTTTCCAGGGGATACATGTAGTACAAACAGCTTCACACAGTTTTACGCTGCTCCCTTAATCATTCTTTTACCTCCCTTCCTTCATCCACCCATGCGTCCTTTTTATTTTGCTTCTTGCCTACTTCCTGGAGCATCACTGTGAGCCCACATTACCAATACAACCATGAACCGTAGCCTTTCCCAGTGCGAACTTGCAACACTTTCTACAGCCCACTGCTGTACCTTCAAGCCAATCATCATGTAAAGGTGATGGGCACCTTGACTCTTGACCTTTGTCGTATATTCTATTCCTCTTGCTCCCTTTTTATTTCTCACTGTTGGTCGCTTCCTCCCTTTTGTTCAATCCTTTCCAAATTCAGCCCATAAAGAAAAGGAGATTTTCCCTGAGTGTAGCCTTCATCCCTTTCACCCTGCGCTTATTAAGCCTACAGCTGGCTAACAGACCCCCCTCCCTGTCCTTACCTCCCCTCTCCTCCCTCCTCATGTTTTGTGTTGGACTGCGCCTTACTCCACGTGCAGCAGTAGCAGCTCAAAGGCATGTAGGAGGAGTTCCCTTGGAGGAATGTGCGTGACTGGCCGGATGACTGTGATATGCACACGCACTCACACTCGCACTCAGCAGCAGTTCAGTTCGTAACTCACACTCCTGCAGAGCCAGCTGAGAGGGACTCTGTTCTAGCCAGCCGTGTTTGTGGGTGTGGGTGTGTTTTGCACTTCAAGCCTCATAAGGACGTGACCTTCTGAAATTGATTAAAATGTAAAAATTATCTAAATAATTGTGAACTAATATGTGTTCGACTCTGATTTAAGTAAAGGCACAGGGAGGAATTGAGGTTGTAGGCAGGCAGCTTCTTTACATAAGTGTTTCTTCTTGTGTGCTGTAAAATAAGTAAGCTGTGAGTCTCAGAGCTGCTGTGTATCAGCTGACCTCCTGTGGGATTCTGGGAGTTTTCTGTGGAGGAGCACAGGAGATGGAGCGCTAAGTCAACATTGTGCTAAAAATACCCTACTTTAGATCTAAGCTTCAATTAAATCACAAACGGAGCAGGATTTTGTTAGTTTGTTTTTTTAGGAGACAAAATGAGGAGCCACAGCTGCTCGTGCCATTTTTACTGATGACCTAATAATACAGCCCCCATCTTTCCTCTTGTAAAATTGGTGTATTGTGAATCGTAGTGCACAGCAGAGTGGTTCAGAATGATCCGTAATTTATACGTGACAACCAGACGAGTATTCCTTGTTAGTCCTGCTCCAGAGTCTCACTGTTGATTGAGAGAGGGGGGATAGTCTGTTCCTGAATGGGGACGGGTTAACTCTCTGTCCTGCCAGGTTTCTGGTCTCCACACTGGCCCCACCCAACCCCACCCTGGCAAAAATGATGGCGTACTGGGCGGTGCAGCATGACTATTCAATTTCTTTACTTGTCTTTTTTTTGTTGTTTGTAAATGTTTTGTCAATTACTGAGTGACGTTGGTGTCGGCATTGTCTCTGCTTCTGCAGGTGTGTGTTCTGCAGGTTGAGCGAGAGAGCAGGCAGTGTGTGGCTTCACCCCTCTGCTCAGCTGACTTGCAAGGTCTAAATATATTCCTATGAAGTGTTTAAACTGGAAAAGTTGTGTCATCCACCGCCTTTCCCCACACCCCTTCTCCAAACAAGTCTTTCCAGCCAAAGTTAAATGGCTTTATCTACGGCGCTAAAAACCATTCAGGTGTAAATGTACTTATCATGTCAACACAGGCAGCTTTCTGATTGCATCTATATTGCCCCCAGTGTCTGTCGAAGCCTTGGTAAATGAATAGTTTGTCTGCTGCTTTCCTCCAGTTGGTTCCTTGTTTAGATGTGAAGGGATTTGAAAAGATCTGCTGACCCTGTGTTTCTTTGCCTTCCTAGATGCAACGGAGGAGTTTTTCGAGTATGACGCTGAGGAGTTCCTGGTGTTTCTGACATTGCTCATCACAGAAGGAAGGACACCAGAATACTCCGTGAAGGGCAGAACCGAGGGGCTACACTGTCCACCAGCCCAGTCGGCCATGCCGCCTCTTCACAAGCACGAATGCAGCGACAAACTGCCCCAGGTAACACACACATGTCTCCTCTCCTTTTATTTGCTAGAGGTATATACATATAGGTAGGTATATATATATATATATATATATCATTATAAAATTTGTATAACTTTGTGATTCTATTTAGGCCTTCAGAGAAGGCTTAGAAGGCCCTGAGGGCCCACCGCTGGTTTAGTTGTTAAACTGTACATAATGACCATTTTCATGGCCCACCACTATGTGTGTGTATATGTATATGTATGTATATATATGTATGTCTATATATATATATATATATATATATATATATATATGTGTGTGTGTATATATATATATATATATATATATATATATATATATATATATATATATATATATATATATATGTATATGTGTGTATATATATGTGTGTATATATATATATATATATATATATATATATATATATATATATATATATATATATATATATATATATATATATATATATATAAAAAACAGATAAAAAGGTGGAAAGTTTGTCAATATTGTGAACCAAGATGTGACCTAAATGAAATCACAGAGAAATGTAGCTCTCAGTGAGCCTCTTTGAGGGTCCCATCTGCTCTGCCCCTACAGTTCAAGGTCTAGTTGTTGACATTTAGTAATGAACACTAACCCTCCACCTTTTGTCTGCGGGTTGTGTGTGTCCAGTGTCGGCAGGCAAGGCGAACCCGTTCGGAGGTGATCCTGCTTTGGAGGAACAGCATCCCCATCATGATCGAGGTCATGCTCCTGCCAGACTGTTGCTATGGAGACGAGTGCCCCCCGAGTAACCCCATCAGCGACCCGATTATCAAACAAGATGCTCTGCTGCTGGAGAGATGGACACTGCAGCCAATTCCAAGACAGTAAGGCTGATGTACACACATAGGCCTACACGCACAAACTTACTATTCAAACATGGGTAATGTCCCATTATATTGATAGAAAGGAGACCATGCTTTCCAACATATAATTAAAAGTCCCATTTACAAGAAACATGTTGTATGTTTTAGTTCATAGGTTTCTAGTTAAATGGCTGTATCCTGTATCCGACTTTTTGTATTTTTAATAAATTCATTGTTCTTGCTATGCAAGTTTTAGCATTTCTATAATGTACAAAATAGCTAAAAGGTGAAGGCTGAAAAGGGTATACAATGCACAAGATGGAGTTGTAAATCTTGACACTCGGATGTTAATTAGCCTTACAAATTGACCCACTTTTATGGTAATGTGCGAAAACGGTTAACATTGTGTTAAAGAAAAACACACATCCTTGAACGGTTTTCTCATTAACCTGACATACTAGCACATTTCCACCTCTTTTCAACTGTGTTTTTAATAGAAGCGGTGATCGCTTCATTGAGGAGAAGACGCTGCTGTTGGCTGTTCGCTCTTACGTCTTCTTCTCTCAGCTCAGCGCCTGGCTCAGCGCCTCACATGGTATCGTCCCAAGAAACATCTTGTACAGGTCAGTCGCCGGTGGTTTGTTGTATCAGAGAGTCAAAGCGTCAGGAAACTTGATCTAATGTAGTGTTCCTTTTTAAATATTTGCTGTGCTGTTTTGAAAATTGAATCGGAAGAAGTAAAACAAGAATCTTTAGAGGCTCCGACGCTTCCTGGATATTTTAAGATTTCAAAGTAACAATGGCGAGTTAGTTGAATCTCATTATCTCTGTCAAACAGGATCAGTGCTGCCGATGAGGAGCTGGTGTGGCAGTTCTCCCAGCCGCCTTCAGAACATATTTTTCCAGTCCCAGATGTATCCCAGAGTGTTGCCCTGCAGGTTCGTGTCCAGTCACTCCCACGACAACCCACCTATCCCACCCTGGCCTGCAGCATCCATACCGGCCTGCCTCCGCTTTACAGCAAGACCCCCAGCCTCAACCCGAACCTCAACAGCCATGGTGGCTTGCCCACCCACAGAAAGAGTCAGGACCCCAGCAAAGACGACCTACTTCACAACTCGAACATGTACAGCAAGAGCTCCAACGCCATGTCCGGCCTTCTCCTCAATGGATTACCGATTCCTAATCTCCCCATCAACAACATCCCCATTAATAGCTTTCCCCACACTGCTGTTCCCTCTCCTTACAGTAAGGAGAGCCCAGAGCCAGGTGAGGACCACACATATCAAAATGGAGAGCTTCCACAGGTCAACATCCCCCAACGTCAGGGTTCCCCTCTGTTCCACAGACCCTCTCACTCCCCTACGCCCTCCCGCTCCCACTCACCCTCCCCACTCCCGACAAGCAGGGCAGGGAAGTGGCTGTACAACGCTCTCAATGGTTCATCTGACCCTGCATCAGTAGAGGATTATGGCATAAACAGCAGTGATAGGTCAAAGGCGTCCATCACTGAGCCACTGAGAGCTTTTAAGAATTTCTCCTTGGCTGAGCCGCCGCGTTGCCCCTCCCCAAGGCCTGCACACGAAACAAACCCACTGATTGGCTCCCTGCTGCAGGAGAGACAGGAAGTAATTGCCCGCATCGCACAGAGGCTCAACTTCTGTGACCCCACAGCACCGCCACTACCCCCTGGCCTTTTTGCTTCTGACAACCCTCCCAAAGCCATGTGGAGCAGTAACCATGAAGACATAACTGCCAGTAAGACCAAAGAGCCCGAGGTACCGCCCTATGAGTCTGTGGGACGTGTGTGGCCCAGCCACTTCAACACACCCGTGAGTGACACCTCTTACAGCAAGTGGGAGTGCTCCTCCCCTAAACCTGCAGCGTGCAGGAAGCTGAAAATGACTGAGATGAGAGATGCAGAGGATGAGAAAGACAAGGGGAAGGAAAAAGACAGGGAGAGAGACGGCTCCCTGATCGCCCAGGCAGTACAAGACATAACGAGACTCATCCAGGAGAGACTGTCTGTCCCCTCTCTGTCCCCAAGACACAGCAGGAGCGGCAGCCATCTGCACCACACGCACACGACGACTGTCACTCACACGGTCCGCACATACTCGCACGTCACACACATCCCACAAGCCTCACACACTGCCACCAATGGCTGCACCAACGGCCACACACCCAGCCATCGTGAAACTCGCAGAGACAGTGTTTGCACCGCTGCCACACACGCACCCGTTTGCACAGACAAGCCCCGGGCTGATCCGGGGACAGAATGCCATTCTCCCAGGGCCCAAAATGGTGCTCACTTTACACTTGAAGAACCCTCATTCAAAGGCCAGTCCCACAGTCAGGCTGGTCGGCGTTTACGAACTCCCCCACAGGAAAAGCTCGTAGTCAGGACACTCAGCAGCCATGAAACCCTTTCTGCCTCCCATGTCCTTGAGAACAGCCCAAGGAATGCCCAGATCTTTAGTTGGACTTGCAATGATGCCAGCCCAGCCATGAACTGTAACATAAGCCACAACCACAGCAAGCCTCAGCCTCAGCCTCAGTCCCAGATGCAGTTCTGTGCATTATTAGCCCAGGCTTCTGCCCTGCAGGATGAGAACCAGGCACCCTTGATGTCTGGATGCTCCAACACCTGCAGTCCAGACATGACACCCCCTTCTACTGTCCTGGTAAGGAACTCCTCCTTTTAAAAGGACATTGTTTGTGCATATAGTTTTGAGTGATGTTGCATTTATTGATCTGCAATTATTATTTGTTGTGCCCTATCCCGGTTTAAAAGAGCCTAGGTTGAACTGCATCACTAAAATAGAAATTGCCCAACAGTTTGGAAAGATTCACTTTATTGATGAGAGTTAGTAGAGGATATTAATACCATGTTAATGTCTTTACACTAATTATGGAGCTAGGTACATCCAGCAGTATTTTAGCGTAGCCCAAAGACTGTAAACAGGGTAACGGCTAGTTTAGATAGGTCAAAAGTAACAAAATCCTCCTCCCCCTTCCGGCCTCTAAAGCTCACAAATGATTAACAGGTAATATCTTGTTTGTTTAATTTTTACAAAAACTGAAGTGGAGATGTGGTTTTATGAGGGTTATGTGAGGGGGCGACATACCCAATGTTTCCAAGTTAAGTAGCCGTTGGCGGTTGCCTTATATTAATTGTGATCAAATTACATTTTTAACTCTTAGCAAGATAGAAAATAAGTGTATTTAAGAAAGAAATGTAAACTATTCTTTTTAGTTATATTCTAAAAAAAGGTATTTACATTTAGCTATGATTCTTGGAAATTCTATATTTGATTAAACAAGTAACTCTGGAAAATATAATATTATCCACTAAAGAAAGTACTGTTACTCAATTTCAGAAAGTATAGGTCACTACAGGCATCAAATAAGTAAAATTTAGCTTGTCAAACTCAAAGGAATGGATATGAGTTGCTGGAAGTAGATGAGACTTCAGTGGTGATCAAGATGGCATATGATATATGAGAACATGATTTAATGAATACAGCTCATCAGTTTACTTGCAAACAATCCTAATCTCTCTCTCTCTCTCTCTCTCTCTCTCTCTCTCTCTCTCTCTCTCTCTCATCTCTCATCTCTCATCTCTGTTCTCCAGCGAGCCCACGGCCCCTCTCCGCTTCTACCCTGCAACAGCTGGAAGAAACAGAATCGCCGCTCATTGGATGCAACAGCGACCAAAGCCTTCCACCCCTGTACTGGCCTGCCTCTGCTCTCCAGCCCTGTAAGAAACAAACACACACATATTCACAGTAAAACTCCATTATTGTCAGTTTCTGCTTTGTGCATTCGCTCGGATAACACGAACACGCAGGGTCCACGTCACAAACACTTACTGACTCAGTCGTTGTCGGTGTCCGAGTGGTTAAGTTTGCCATGTCACCACACCCGCCACCCTTTTATTTCAAGCCATCTGAAGTATTACTCACAGTACTTTCACCAGTGTAAGAAGTGAGCCTGTGAATGGGCGTCGTAAAGAGACTTTGAAGTACCTGGCAGCTGCTTTTATTGCTGCTGCTGTTGCTGCTGCTGGGCCACTGAGTTGTTAACCAAGGTTAATGTGCACACAAAAACACACACAATCGCATACACAGGTGAGGCACGTGACTCATCTTTGCCTCATCAACCTCAGTAAGTTTCTCAGATTACCACAGTCCTAGATCATCACAGTTTCCTGCCTTCTGATCATACACCTTCTCATGCATGTGAACATGAGAATGTACACACACCAACAGACAAGCTCAATTATTTTCACAAACACGCTATGATGTATATTAGACACATTGTTGTCATACCGTATTGTTTTAAAATCAGTTACGATGCCTTTTTGAATCTTTCATGAAAGACCAAACATGTTAGTGTCAAGCCTCGTATTTTCAATATACAATACATCTTCACCTGGATACTGTAAAAGTTGCTCTGTGTTAATTATGCCGTGTGTGCTGCAGGTTCCTCAGAGGAAAAACCAAACGGGCTACTTTGATCTGGACACCTCTCTGGCTGGCTGTAAGGGTTTGCCTTGGACTTATGGGAAAAGGTATGCGTTTTCTCACCTGGGATCTTTGATAGTGTAGTAAACGGACTCCAAGTCAGTTTATCCACGATGATACGGTCAGGATGCTTTCACAGGTTTAATGCAGTGTTAGTAACAGTTAAAAGACCATTTTTTTGTGTTGGCTTTACAGATACTTCCCACATTGTCTGTTTATTATAGTACCATCTGGAACAAGTTACTCATACTTTTGCTTCAGAATTTTAAAGCTTGTTTTTCTTGCTATGCAACAGTTCAGCTGTTACTATGTGTAAGTGTCAGCAAGGCAAACTCTGTTGTTGTCTTTTTTTTTCTTCTTTTTTTTTTCTAAGTTGAATACATTTTATTGTTAAAGTTAATTTGTTTGATTTACCACCAGTGTTACTCAAGCTATCTAAAGCCATAAAACCAGTGTATCTGGGATCTATGTTGGAGAGGTTTGCTCCAGTGCCAATGTTTAAACCCTAACACGCTGACATGGCCTCAAATCAGCAGCAGGTTTGAGAAGTATTGTCTTTGTTGAGAGATCAGACAAAAAGAGTGTTGTTCTGACTGGTAAGGTTAGGTCAGCCTGTTCTGCTGACACGCTGCCACCTGCTGAAGCTCTGCTGTACTGTGGCTGCATCTAGAATCACACATTCTGCTCAAAATGGCAGACAGAACGGAGTTGGCTTTATATACACAGAGCTTCATGGCACTGCCTACACACAGATGTGGGTGGTAACGTAATGCTGCTTTTCATAGCAGATGTTTTTAGAGTTTGGTAAAGTTAATTTTAGCAACCGTTTGGCTGAGGATGGTAAAAGCTATCGTCATGCTCATATATTCTTCTACTTTTGTTGTTGTTCTACTAAATTTGCTTGATTAAGACATCAGAGTAACACACATTTTGAGCTGGCTGATATCGCTTTCTCAAGGCACAACCCACTTTAAATTCAGTCTGAGATCCTTTGATCTCACCCTGGATGCAAGTCTGTTCAGACATACCAGGATTGCTTGTCACCTGAACATCTTAAGATGCTCTTTCACGCATCTTGCCATGAAACCAAGTTGAACAAGTGTGTTTTTTAACCCTTCAGGGTGTGTCCAAAGAGAGAGGGGTACACCGATGAGTCACAGCAGCTGTTCAGTGCCAGCGCTCCACCTGCCAGTCTCAGTCTGCTGGGAAACTTTGAGGTATAACATACAAACACACAAAGCACATTACAATTAACAGTTAAGTAAAACAGCAATGTAATTTCATTAAAATACTTAACTGTGGTTTCCTAGGAGTGTGTGCTGAACTACCGCCTGGAGGCTTTAGGGTTAGTGGAGGGTTTCACAGCAGAGGTCGGAGCCAGCGGGTCCTTCTGCCCCAGTCACATGACCTTACCTGTGGAGGTGTCCTTCTACAGTGTATCCGATGACAACGCCCCCTCACCATACATGGTGAGATTATTTGTTTCCAGTTAGTCAATCAATAATACTTTTTTTTTTCTTTTCAGCCTGTCTGACTGAGCCTTGAGTTGAGCGCTGTATCTGAAAATGTGTGTGAGCACTGTTGTGTATTACCTTTTGTATGCCTGTTTGAGACACAGTTGTTATGTGTTTTCCACAGGGTGTGATCAATCTGGAGTCCCTGGGGAAAAGGGGCTACCGTGTACCTCCATCAGGAACCATTCAAGTGGTGAGGAAACTTTCTCTTGTTTTCCACAAATGTACAAATAACCTCTAAATGGACTTATATGACATGTCTGCATCGTCGTGTACACATGGCTGAGAACAAAGGGCAGATTACACCAACTAACAAAAGGGAAAGGGCAACCCCTTGTGGTTATAGAAGGAAATTCATCATCTAAGGGCATGTTTTTATTCATTTATGGTGGTTATACATTTGAATATTTGTCTTTATATATAAATGTATGTACGGATGATATGTATATTGTTATAGATTGATGAAGTCAGGTCACAAAGAGTTGGAAACCTGTGTAAATCCTCCCATGCTTCTCCGGTTATACCTTTCAGACCTTATTCAATCCCAACAAGACAGTGGTAAAGATGTTTGTTGTGATGTACGACCTACGAGCCATGCCAGCTGGACACCAGACCTTCCTGCGCCAGAGGACCTTCTCTGTTCCCGTCCGCCGTGACACAAACAATCAGAACAGCAGGAAGCCCCTCGGCCAGGCACGCACCTTGCGCTACCTCGTTCATCTGAGGTAAATTGGCTGTCTTTTCATTTCTAGTGCACATCAAAACTGGAATATATCCAGAAGCTATATGACGTTTCTCCTCTCATATTTGTCCTCCCGCTACAATGTCAACCAGGTTCCAGAGTTCTAAGTCTGGGAAGATCTACCTCCATAGGGACATCCGTCTGCTGTTTTCCAGGAAGTCCATGGAGGTTGACAGTGGAGCTGCCTACGAGCTCCAGTCCTCCACAGAGTCCCCTATAGACCCACCATTCTCTCCCCGCTGCTGAGACACAACCTCCCCTTCCTCATCCAGCTGGCAGGCGACCACTGAAGCTTCAATCACACCTTGATGCCAGCGATCAAGTCATCAAGACTTACCTGACATGTGACCACAATCGTATGTTTCATCCCTTCTGTCACCCAGAACTGACAAGAGGGGCAGCGGGGCTGAGAGCCTGGGAGACTTGTTGGAAATGGTGTTCTTTGTTAACGACACAAAGAGGTTGGGTCAGAGGTGACAATTATAGTGTGTTTCAGATCCAGTTCTCCTGTTTAAGAAGGCTTGACCAGATCTGATGGGTCTTTTTTTTTCCTGACGTTGTGTGTATCCCCCTCCAGCGTCTGGCAGGAGAGTAGAGCCCAGTGATCATCATGCAGAAGCAGTTAGACACTTCAAATATTTCAGCAGAATTTAGGCTACTTTACTCAAATCCACATTTGAATTAGACCTGTACTCAACATGATGAACCAGTGTTCAGTCACAATTGAATTAGTTATAAATGGCCCTTTAATGTTAAAATAATAAAGAGCAGATTCATTGACCTAAAAGAGGGATTCCTGAGCTCGGAGCAGAGGGACTGCAAATGGAAGCGGAGGCGTGTGACGGACTGGTGCAACATCATTCGTTCGTTCAAAAGAAAAACATACCATGGACCACTGAAGAAGTTGAACAAGCAATGGCTACATTCAACTGAAAGCTTCACAGCTAAACATCAAAAGTGCACTGTGGAATTTTTTTTCTCATTATAACTGGAAATGAAACAGAAAATAGTAATATTCTAATACTTTTGTACTGTTACAGAACCACTTTATTGGAAGTGTTGCAATAGAAAGTAATCTTAGTTTTAGTGTTTACACATTCACTTTCAGTTTACTTACCATCAGTTTATTTAATATTTAAATTAATATTTCAGTTACTACTTGTGACGTCTGTCATGCTAAGATGATGTAGTGCAAACTGTATATCATAGTATGTATTTTTGACATTAATATTCAAATCTGAAAAAAAATATATCTTCTGAAGCAATCTGAGAGCTGCTCTGTCTCTTATTTGTTGCACTGTTTCCCACCTCTATGTCGCCATACATTCACACGGGAATCAAAGAAACAAAACACAGGTTCTGCTGCTTCTTCAAGTTTGGTTCCAAATGGCACCTGATGAGGAAAAGCAACAGGGCGGTGGCGCTGTTTTGGATTAATTATTTAAAAATAGGTGATAATGGACCAAAAACGGGGTTGACTTTGGAGATGGACCAACATGGTTTATCTACAGGTGATCTTTCAAGTAAAATGCAAAAGTTACAAGACTTTTTAATTCTATAATCCTGAACACATTTCTCATGATTATTGAGAGTTATACTTGTCAAGACTATTTTTACAATCGCACATGCTTATAGTTGACACTAAAGGAGAGGAATAATGCAATTTGTCAGAAATATTAAACCAAAAAGTAAGAAAAAAATGTCTTTGACGACACTGCATCCCCTAAAAGTATTGTATTATTATATAGAGGTATGAATAATAGTCGCTGTGTTGCACAACATTGACATTGCCTGACCTACATGCTGGATAGTGCAACACAACTTCACTCTCACAAGACTGCATACAGGGATCTACAACAGCTGACAATAATGAGCTCTGAATATTGCTGTCAGTTTGGCAAACAAAGCTGCTAATGCAGTAGGTGTTGGTCAGTTAATGGCGGCTACTCATTGTATACCACCCGGCTCGAAAATGCACCTTCACAGTCTCACATAACGTGTACTATACATCGTGTATTTTTGTTTGCATGGTGATAGTCAGACTATGGGTCTTCTGTTAATCCGAATGTGTTTGTTTCACATATGTATGACGTGTTGCGTAAATGCCCCTCTAATCTAGCACAATGTGAGCAGAGCAACCACATATATCAGTCTTTAAAGCACACTGCGTGGATAGATCATATCGGTATGGGACATATCAAACGCATCTGCATTCACCATGATCCAAATCTGAGGATTATTTTCCAGGAAATCTGGATTTGTGTTGCAGCACATGGGTCGAACAGCTGATCGGTATGTTACGCAATGTAAATCCGATCCCAGCTCTGTGTGCCAGGGTGCGCGCGGCAGGAGTGCCCGAACGCGGGCGCGCGTGGTGTCTCCGCATGTGAGTGACGTAGGGTTGGTCCTTGTCTGTGGGCTCAGTTAGTCTGCAGGACTCGATTTGTAGATCACTTGTTCAACCAGTCTCGATTCGACTGACGGGAGAGGCTTCGTCTGGGATCACGACCATACAGAAATGTCGGGGGATAACGAGGAAACGCAGGCGGCCGAGGAGACGTCAGCGGACCAACGGGTAACTGTGCAGCGGTGACTTTGTCACAGCTAACGTTACATTTTCACAGTTTAGCTTTGTCGCCCCGCGCTCGTTATTGTTGACATGTCAACCGGAGCCGGCTAACATAACATTAACGAGCCCTATGGGTGGAATACGAATCGTATTTGTCAAACTTAACACGACGACACGGACGTGTACTGTTCCTAGTTGCGTGGCCTGCGGGTCTCGGTGGTTAATGCAACGAATGTTTCGGCTGGTTTGTGTGAACGTCAGAGGTGCCGCTAGCTAACGTTAGCTGCCAAGCTAGCTGTCATGACATTCACACAGACGTCAACAGTTAGCCTCGCTGCTCGTGGTGGTTGGTTTTAGCGCAACAGACTGCAGTGCTCTGGCTCTACGCTTAACTAGTCACAATTACGTAATAACGTTAAGCTAACCGTCTCAGCTCGAACGAACACTATCAGTTACATTGTTGCCCAGACCGACGTTCAGAGCCCCTCAGCCGAATACAGGTAGCTAGCCGTTCTACAGGTGACTTGTTTGGGACCAGGATAGTCCAGGATACACGCGACAATATTTATTTGTATTTCGACAATGAATCCCAGCGGATTAAACCTCTAATGATAACTAGTTAGGTCAATAGTGACGTTACAACTGTACTGTGACACTGTTAGAATAAGGCCGTTTACCATAGGGTTGCATATATGTTTTATGCAGAGCATTTTTTTTCTTTCAGTATATGTTTACTTTATTAGTCAAAGGTTTGGCGCAGAGCCAGATTATCTCTGTACCGTGTTGCCATCAATTGACAGACGTTGCCAGAGAGGTGGGCCCCCCTGCTGAATGTAGTCTCTTGTTGTGCTGCATGTGGGTTTGGAGAAAAATGTTTTCCCCCCTACATTTTGCAATATTTCCGATGCCTAATGATTCTGCTGGTTTTTCAGGAGGTTCCGGACAAGATGATCAATCCTGAGAAGTCAGAAGAGGCTAAACTGAAGTCCAGATACCCAAATTTAGGAAATAAACCTGGGGGTTCTGACCTGCTTCGCAAGCGCCTCCAGAAGGGGGTGAGTTAGACCATGTGTTTGTCTGCCAGACATTTAAAGTCCATTTAGGTACGGTCTCTAAACACTCTTGTTGGCAACATTGCACTTACACTCAGTCAGTTGACAGTTTATATGGCACCTAAATTAAAGCTGTTTGACAACATGCTTTTTACATGAATGAGTGCAAACAACATTTTAGAAACATCTCCATGTACCACAAATAAAAAAACACCACGAACTGCTTTCTCCAAAATAACTATTAAGTTGAATCAACACTTCACAACAGTTTCGCCAAAGCCTGACTATTATTCAGGTTTTGAACTTGAGATGCAGGGGTGTTAAACTAGACTGTTGTAGACCATTGCATTAAATCAGCATCGTTCAATCTCAATACTGCTAGCAATAAATCTCAGCATGCTCTCTCTCCAACACACAGATAAAGTTATGCATTTATAAATGTTTACTTTACTTTATTAGTCAAATGTTTGACAGATTATCCATCAGCACAATTAACAACTGTTAACTTCCCCTCTGATGCACCTGATTCTCATCACCAGGCACTTCTGAATCAATGCTCCACCCTGTGTTCAATGTCAGAACTGCATGTATAAACTTACCTTGCGTTTCCTTGAAAGATAATTTAAAACAAACAAAATACATAATGATTGCAATAATATCTACCCAATTCATCCTGGCAGATGAAAACGAGCAATTTAGATTTGATCCTTTTAGATTCTAGCAGTATATTTACTTGTGAATTGCCTTTGCTATAATTTTTTGAAGACTAAGTACACAATTTCATGATCTGTAATCAACTAATTTAAATTTAACAAAATAAAGATTATTAGAAAATGAAGAGTGCTTAAAAGATGAGTTGATTAATTTATTTGATCATTTACAAAACAAAAGGAAAATAAAAAAGTAATTTGGGTGAAACAAACTTTCCAAATTAAACTTTTGGTGATTTCAAGTCAACAAAGAGCAGCTTGATTTAATCATATTACAGCATCATTTCATACAATCATGAATCAAATACTTAAAAAAATACTTTTTTATTTGATGAGTTAAAAACAACAATTGATAAAGAAGATCCAATAAAGTAAGTAATGACTAGTTACAACCGTAACTATATTTTTCTTACCCGCCAAACTGTAGCTCAGCCATACCTTGTAGTTCTCATGTAAACAAACAAATATTTACATTCAGTATTATGCAGAACAGATCATATTGTGTGCATCATTGAGGTCTAACAAACAGGTTCAGTGTATTTCCTTCCTGGTAACACATTAGCAATGTCGAAGCGCTCCCATTAATGTTTACTGACTCGCAGTCCTCTTGCACATTTCTACATTTGTCGTCAAATTAACCTCAAAAACTGTCGATCAGCAAAATAGCTTGGAGCCAATGTGAACATGCGTGCGTCCTTGTGCGAGATACAAAGTAGAGACCATCTTGCGACGAGATCTCACTCGACTCTGTGCCAAATCGGGCCAGGAGCATTAAGTGGGGGAGCCTATGGCCCCTTTCTCACTCAATCAGACCCCGTCCATCTTCAAACTCAACCGTAATGTTTGACCTAGGTCACAAATCTCTCCACAGAAACACACATAGATTCACAAGATGAAAACAATCCCAGCGTTGCAGCTGGCAACAAAACAAGGACTCACTCATAAAAACGCTTCACTATAGCTATCAGTGGTCAAAAACTCCACAATGTACTCTTTACAATAAGCGTGCGAGTCTTTAAAATGTAATTAGGAAAAGTACTGATATTGTTTTATCAAAAAAGCAAACCTGTTGTATGTTGAAGACACAATTATTTTCTCCTTGCTTGGTAATTAATGTGTGACTTTTATGTTTCTTAACAGCAAAAGTACTTTGACTCTGGCGACTACAACATGGCGAAAGCCAAAATAAAGAACAAGCAGTTACCGACAGCTGCGCCAGAGAAGACAGAGATCACAGGGGACCACATCCCCACACCCCAGGACCTGCCCCAGAGGAAACCTTCTCTGGTGGCTAGTAAACTGGCAGGCTGATGCACACACAACCCTGACAGCCCCCTGCAGCACCTTCCAGCCCTTTGCCCTTTCTACTCAAGTCTCAGAGCTGTAACATTACCTCTCCCATCTCTCACAGTCCCCGGCCTCATGCCTCTGGCCCCTGCCCACCAGCCTTGACCCTACAGGAACCCACACCTAATACCCAGCGAACTGGCGAGCTGACTCCTTCAAATCCTGTTTAGTTTTTCCTTTTTTTTTGGCACAGGGGCAGATGTCAGCCTATTAGAATGTTTTACATCAGGTTTGTATCATTCACTGTATGCCCTTATTCTAAATGATGCTGTCAATGTGCTTGTTACTTCATGAATAGGGTAATCCAGTGCAGAGGCCAAGCTCAGTTTTGTTAACACTTTGATTGTGATCCATGTACTGTACTAAAGGACCACACAGCGAAGGCCAGAGTGTGATATGGAACTGCATGTGTAATGCAGAGCTCCCAAAGGTGAACCTCACTGAGCTCCTTTTAAAGTTCATCAAGGCACAGACATTTACATACCTGCTGAAAAGCTCAGGTGTGGCGTATGAGCATCGGCTGGCATGTGGATGTTGCTTTTAAGACATCTTGAAACTTTGAAGGGTGAAAGAGAAGGACGTGTTGAATGCTTGCACTGTATTTATAGTGTGCCATTCATCGCAGACGATGACGCAGTCCTCTCCCTTAGGTCAACTTATCTGGTTACAAGTTGTGATGAACGCAAATATAACATGCTAGAATGTGAGGTACAGGGGTGCCTGGGACATGAAAGCTAAAAGACACATTTTATGGTGAAAGAAATGTACTGGGAGCAGCTTTTGACACTGGGAACAAATGGTGTTATTAATCATATTCAGACTTGAGAAAACCCTTCTGTACTCATGAGTTGAATTAGTTTTAACTTTAAAATGTTCATGGCCATGTTTAATGCTTTTCCGAGGTCCTTATTGACTGAATGAAGTGAATCTGTGATGCGGTAAATTGAAGCTAGCACAACATCTGTCTGAGCTTCTGCATGTATATGGCTGCTGTCACTTTGTGCCATTTTGTTTTGTAAATAAAATAGTTTTGCACAAATGTTAAATTGCTGTGTGGTACGCGCCATGTTAACATTTTGATGTTTTAGGACTTTAGGACGTATGGTCTCATCAATGCACCAATTTTTTAATTCATATGAATGGGTTTAACAAAATGCACTTAATAGGGAAAACAGTGCCTGTTTTTCTTCATCCTCGTCTTTTCCACATGTTTTGAAAACTTGCTTTAGGACAAAACCTCCGATTCGAGTTCAACAAAGATGATGCTATATTGTTTTTATGTGGTAAAAGAGGTTGCAAAAGGTCATGTGAACTCCAGTCGAAGGCAATCGAGCATCGCAGTCAGTGACGCCCAAGAATGGTGAACTTTCATATTTAGATTTCATGTTTCTCTTCTATAATTAAATGCCAGTACTGGAAAATACAGCACAATATAATCAAATGTCAGAATCTAAGTATAATAAACGTACTTTAGCAAGGACTAGCTGCATCTTACTGCGAGGCATTCCTGCATTTGACCCATTTACCCCAAATTTTGTGACTTAGGCACTTATTGCTTCTTTTGTTTTCCAAAAATGTTGCTTTGAGAAATCACACACACAATATATGTTAAGTCCACAAATTCCTTAGATACAAGTATCCCAGCCTGTACACATATTGCATAAAATTGCAAAATGGACCAACACATTTGTATTTGTAGGAAAATATTATCTTCCTATTAAAACTGAAACAATATCCTTGACATATACGGAACTGTATTGATTGATACTGGGTGCAATAAGCTAAAGGCAATGAATAAGTACAGATACAATGTTTAACATTTTATTTACACAGTACTGTACTATATACTGTGTGATGTTTTTGTGTTGATGCGTTTTCGACTCGCCGCCAGCGGGGGGCGCAGTTTCCCACGCGGCAGCAGCCCGCTCTGTTTGGCTGAATCATTTCATCCATTGTACCCAGAATGCAAAGTGAGACACCGAAACCTCAGCAGCACCAAGCTCTCCAGGTTATCATGGCGATAAGAGACACATCTTCCCCTTGAGCCCCTGCCGCAGCAGCAGCAGCAGCAGCAGCAGCAACAACAAAGGCTTCCTTCCACCGCTACATGAAAACACACATCGCGTCCCGGGCAGCGCGCGGACCTGGTGGCGGACTTTTAGCCCAGATTGGAGAAAGGACATAGCGCCTGAGTCACCGAAATGGCAGCGTCGGAGCTGTACACGAAGGTAAAACAAGTGTACATTTAAATGCAACGCTTTACATCCGGATGCTAGCATGTCGGCGAGATACATGTCAGACAGTCGCAGGTGTTATGCGAAGTGCCTTCAAATCTGCAGGATGTTCTCCAGACGAGCACGCTGACAGTTCGCTTTTTTTTCCGCTACGAAAAAAAAGAGAAGTGTTTTTAATAGCAGGCTTGGTGGTGCTTTCAAATGAATGAAAAAAGATGTCGAGACCACACAAAACCCGCTGGTCTGACACGCAGTGAGATGTGCTCGGGGTGTTTAAATATAGATGTCAGGTTGACGCTGAAATGGGTGTAGCTGGCTAAACGTGAACACAAGAGAGGCGTATTGTCCCCTTTACATATTACGACATCAACTTTATTAATACGTCTGGCATGTGTCACCTTGTTTTGCTATCCTACACAAGATATCTTATTATACCAGGCCTTTTTTATTCATATTATTTCATGTAAATCATCTCCCACTGAGGGCCAGAGGGGCGATGCAAAGGCGGTGCCAGCCATCATGGAGGCTCTGTGGCTCTACGGGTTTAAACCATTCAAGTTGTCTCTAGATCAACCTTGTGCATCTACGTGGCCTTGTTTTAGTGTTGTTGTTTTTTCGATGGTTGCGCGCGAGTCTCCTTTTTGATGACCCGGTGCTCTCGGGTGTGCGTGAGCCTGTGAGTCCTGCAGGTTGGGTACCGCCGAGATGCTGCGGGGATGAGCAGCGCCGCATCCGGACAGTTTAGCATCCTTTAGCATCCATGATTTCTGGACGAGTGGAGGCCCTGCAGCCTCCCTGGAGCGGCACAGCCTCAGATGCTCACTGACGAGACTGTGACACTCACAAGGTCATAAGAGCTGCTGCTGCTGCTGCTTTATCCCTGTGAGTGCAAACCCGCATAAGAAAGTGCGTGAGCGAGAAGGAGATGAGTCACCCCATCCCCCTACTTTGACAGCTGGTGTGTCCAGCTTGAATAAGGTGGTTGTGAGGAAATGTGACTGTGTGTGTGCGTGTGTGTGTGCGTGTGTGTGTGTGTGTGTAATGGTGATTGCTATTGAACGCCCCAGAGATTGAAATCTCTCATGTTGTGTTTTCCCGCCTGTGTTGTTTTTGAGCTCAGCCAAGTGGTTGACCACTTGACTCCAGTGACACAGATTTGAACCCTGTGTCATCAGAGTCTCTGCTGACATTGTTTGAGTCCCTTGTGGCTCCTTGAGGTGCTGCTCATGATTCTGATCTCTGATCATTAAGGAGAGAGGGAAACAAAAAGACATCTCTTTGTTGTTGTCGTTTTCACTGCGGAAATTATTTCATGAAAATTGGTTGATCAGCAGAAAATGTACCGTTTCAAAGCAATGTACAAATGAACTGGTTGCAGTGTGAATATTTTCTAATTTTCTTACTTAATTTGTAAATGATTTGTTTTTCCATTGTTGGTCAGACAGCATTTGGTGACATCATCATGGACTTAAGGAACCTGTAACAGACTTTTTCATTTTTTTCTGACTTCTTGAAAAGCAAGTAATTGAATACTCAAGAAACTGTCCCGGTATGACTTATTAGCAAGTTAGATTTTTGCCACGAAAAATGCTTTTTTTCTTCTTTTTCTAACTTTGCTGGTGGCTTTAAATGAAAGAAGAACACATACAACGTGCTGGTCTGACATGCAGTATGATGTCAGATTAGACTACACATCTAAAATAAATATCCTCAGGGTTGCTTCTAGCTTTCACTCCCTTTCAGCAAAACATATATTAATATGTGTTGGGTCAGTTTAAAACTTAAACAAAATGCAAATAGATCTTAGCTAAAGCTGCTCAATTAGTTCTCTCTGCCTTCAGCATTTGGCTCGTAGCCAGTCATCATTTTGGCTGGTCTTATTCCATAAGACTCTTGTTGGGCGTTGAATGCTTTTAACTGCAAAAGAGTGGGAGCAAAATTAGATATACGTGTCAAGGCGGCCGGAAAACGCAAAGTTAGATTCTGCTTTGAATGGTCAAGTCTGTTTCAGAAGCCCGCCTCTGATCTCAGACCCCTCTCTGTGATTTACTTTTCCAACAGAGGGGTGGAAAACACTCTGGTCTTTGTGCGCATGAGTCAGCCTTATAGAAGCTTATTGAGTGGGTCTGAGCTGCTTGGTTAACATGCGCAGACACGCACATACAAATACACGCGATGGCAGCAGATTCTGCTCCAATCTACATCTGGCTCCCGTCTGACCCTCCAGGCGGCGTGAAGAGAGGGGAGCCAGAGGTGAAGCCGGCTCTTGTGGCTCGGAGCAGAAGGACAAATATACACATGCATGTATTGGGAATAAAAAGTCAGCAGTTTTTTTAAATTAGATGTATTAAGTCTGTTTCATTCACGTGTGCCAAATAAAGTAAATGAAACAAATCAGGTAACTAGTAAGCGGTGGTCGAATGAGAATGAAACAGTGCTGCGTAACTAAAAGCGATGATGGAAGGGAGGCTGGATATTCTCATGGAAATAGAAGTGAGGCAATGCTCCATTAGATGACTCAGATGGAAGGGCTATTCACTGCACAACTTAAAGGTCAGAAATACATACTGCATTTAAGTGTTTTGCAGTACCAACAAGTGCATATACTTTATTTTTAGAATTAATAGACTGAGCTTCATGAACCTAAACTGAGAAGAAAAGTATTTCTTCTGCAGATCTTTTTTCTCTATGATAAGCTTACTGTGTATAATATGTATGTATGTATGTATGTATGTATGTATGTATGTATGTATGTATGTATGTATGTATGTATGTATGATGTCTCTATCAAAAAAAGTCGTATAAAGATGTGTTGCCCCTGGTTTGCCTCTATCAGTGAGTTTGTCTCGGCTGTGGTTGTTGTGGTTCACAGTATAAGTAATGAACAACACTATAGGCACAGTAGGGAAAGATCAGGACAAGTGTACACGAGAAGAAGTGTACTTCTGGAAAACTGAGCCTTTGAGATTTGTTATTAAAGGTGCTACATTAAATTAAGAAGAACATTTCATAGAACAGCAAACAATGGTTTGCTATGTAAAGATATAGTGCAGTAATGTTGACCCCAGCAGAGAGCAAGGTCGCTCTCTCTCTGCATGTTGTTATCCAAGTTTCACCTTGCTTTGTTTGTGCAGCCGGGCCGGCCGCGCATCTTTTCGTTCATGATCATGTTCATGCATGTGAGCGTGCCCCAATGGTGAGCTCACATTGGAGCACTTTCAGCACTTTTGCTGTAGTCTGCACTGTTAGCAACGTTAGCTACGAACCGCCGGCTCAGTTGCTCATTTTGAGAGCCATTTAGAGGCACTGAAAATTCTACCACTTGCCTTTTAGCACCTTTTTAAATGCCGGAAAGCTGTGTTGTTCCTCGACTACGTGAGGGGACTGTGGAGAGAGTAGAGGAGGGAATCATAGATTAAGCCATGATGCATTAATACTATAATGATTTACAATAACCTTCATTATATTAACATCTTTGGATCTCTGTTCAGGAAAACCAATAATATCGCCTCCAGTTATCCATAAAGCGAGAATCATTCATAGGCTGTTTGTATAGTGTGTTGCTTTCATGTTACATCACATAGCAAGAGGCTAAATTGTCAGTAAGCTGTTCCACACTTGAAGTGCCGCAGCGAAGGAAAAGACAGACCTCTGACTCAGAATCACAAGAAAGTGCATCCCAGTGTTGGTGCTATGTTTTCATCACACTGACAGCATCCTGACCTAAAAAGAGCATCCTGTGGCGCAGCAATGGGAGACTTCAGGGTTAATGAGGACTGATTCCTGTGGGTCAGAAAACCATGTTGTAGCATGTTGCATGCCACACACACACACACACCACTCAGTGATGTGACGGAGCGATGTGTTGTCATGGCCAGCTGATGATGAGGGAAAACAGCTGCTGTCACATCACTTGTTGGGGTGTTTCCAGAAGCACGCTTGGGAGTTTCAACCCATAGAGCAGCAGTGGTTTCCTGGGCTTTAGTGTACATTTAATGCACACCACCTTTTTGATTCGTCCCTTTCCCCAATGGGAGCCACATTAGCAGCAGGACTGCATGGGTTTGCGATGTCAGTTGATCGGGCGGTCGCTTCTCCACTTTGGTCCAGACAGAATCTCAACAACCATTGCATGTAGAGAGCCATGACATGTGGTACAAACATTCACCCGTCTTTCAAGGACAACACCCGTTTGATTGACGATGCATTTCAGATTATAGCACAGCAGTAACGTCGTGGAATGGGACAGTCGTCCTTTGTGTGCAAAACATGTTACCTCAACTGCATCAGGTTGACGTTATCTGTTGTTAGTGTTTTTTTTTTTTCTTCTTCTTTTTTTTTTACCCTATCTCTATTTGAGAGCATGTGAATTAGATTACTGAGATAACCTGGTTAAAGTAATTGCTCCATCATGTTGCATATGCTCCGGCATGTTGTCACCGCCGCCCTGTCCAACAGGGTCAAACACAGCAAGGGCAGACGCACCGAGAAGGGCCGCATGTTTACAGCTGAGACATTACATAAATGATGCTCCTGTAAAACAAAAGGACAAGTCAGAGGTCTACTGTCAGCCGGTTGTTATTTGGAGCCGTGTCAATGCTTTTCTGGCTTCAACCCGCCGGCCCGTCTGCCTCCCAACTCATGTGATCGAGAAAGGAAATCGGGATTTTTGACAGACAACAGGGATGGCCAATCATCTGTCACAGTTCGAGGAACTTTAGGGGACGTCGGTGAACAGCGCTCGTGTCTGCAGAACACACTGGGAAGGTTTCATCCTCCAGTGAGCTCTGAAACTCAGCGTCTTGGTCTTGTGTGGCTGGAGGCATCCAGAAAACAAGCATACTCGCAGCATGAGCCAGAGACTTTGATAAAGAGGCAAGATGAACCGGGAATTGGAGTATATGTTTGTCAACGTAAGTTTCTTTTGAGCTTTCAATTTTCATGCCATTACTCCAATCATCAAATAGATCAAATCTTGTTTAACTGTAAGAGGAGATGGTTTGATAATCCATTTAAACTGTCTGATCTGTTGAAGGAGAATCACCTTTCTCTTTTGAGCATGTGGTTCTTTGATAAGTGATCAATACATTTTGGGCTTGAATCTGCTCTATTGCCTCTTTAATGTATCACACAGAGCTCCTGACACACCCTTGTTCTGCAGGAACAAAAAGAGTGATGTTAATGAAATTGGCGGGACGATAACAACTCCAGAGGAGCAGAAACTCTGAGTTTAGCCGAAGCTGCGTTTCTAAATAACAGCATGATCTTTGTTTTACTTTCGACGATAGCATATCTGCATTTCAGGGCTCCCAGCCTGAGACGCAACCTACTTGACGAGATGGAGAAGCAATATGTTCTCTTACTGATGATCACCAAGGAGCACATTAGTGTCCTGTAACCGGCCGTACTACTATATTTTCTCTCAGGTTACTCGTTTGTGGTATTGTGTTGTACGAAGCAGCAGCATTCTCTCTGAAGCGCTGGTTATGTTCGCATGGCTTCGTCTTCATTGTATTTTCTGTGTATCGTTTCCTAATTGACAGACTGTTCAGACACATTCTGGTTTAAATACTGAACAAGAAGCACAGCTGTGTGATTCTCCTGCGCTGACATACGATATAGAAGAAACGGCACTACTCCAGGAGTCAGCCCTGACTAAACTAATGAGATTCGACACTGGGCATCGTCACAGCGTCTTCGTAAGATACCCTGATCTTTGGCAATCGGTGGACATTGGTATGCTAGTTGTTCTAATAGCACAGTTTCTTTCCAAATACAATTCCCCCACCAGCACTGAGGTCTCTGTATCTCAGCTTCACACTGCGTCTGCTCAGCTGAGCAGAAAAACAGCAGATTCTCACATGAGGGGCATCATGTGACGAGGCCTCTGCAGTCTGGGACTCCATTGACGGCTTTACTGAGAATATGTGAGCAAAACACTTTTCGCATACCTCTGCCACCTGTCTAGGGAGTTGTCTCTGCCCGACCGGGTTATATGATGTTTTCACGCTTAAATCTATTTCTACTTTAGTCATTCTTGCTTTAGCCTTTCACTTAATTTCTCCCGGTCGTCGTTAGAACGAGGTTATTTCACGACAGAGCAAAGGAGCGGCGTTGTATCTGAGGATGCCACATGAGTAATCTTGCAGAAATCACACGTCACAGGTTCAAATTGGAAATAATTTCCATTTGAGTGGTCTGACAGGTGTTCATTGAGGCCCTGGTTATGTAAGTGTGAGCAGGTGGGATGCTGCAGAGGAGTCCCAGCAGGACAGAAGGACTTGAACCCAAGAGTGAAAACTCAGAGCTGAGTATTAGCGAGGGGAAGCCTCTATAATCTGCTGTTGACTTTGTGCAGATTTGTAATCACTTGTCATGGATGCCCCGCCCCGTTGTGACAGACCTACACCACCAACACACATGCATACAGTGCTCGCGCGCACACACACACACACACACACACACACACACACACACACACACACACACACACACACACACACACACACACACACACACACGCACACACTGTACACACACACTCTCCCTACGCCTCGACCTCATGTCCTTGCAGCGGGAGACTCGAGAGAAAAGGAGGTTTAGATCTAAATGAAGACTTCCACTGCATCTCGCCAAGTTTGATGACTTAAACCTTTCTTCAAGTTAAGAGATTACAAGCGTCTTTAAGCTCCGCATTGTGGCGCACTGTTTTGGATGAAATGGGCTCAATCGAGTGTCTTTATTAATGTGAACAATTTTCATGTTTCTGTCTGTGGGTCAGGAAAAGAATCAAGTCGAAGCTTTTGCCGTCGCGTTAACCATACAGTGGCAACCTGTAGCCATGTGCGAATGTAATGCAATCTCGGTGTAGTTGACTGGAGTAAGATTAGCCGGTGTTAAGTTAGCCTAATCAGTTCTTGATCCTTTGTCTCAGATAAATCAGGATTAGCTTCAGCCCAGCCTGCAGCTCCAAGAGCAGCCTTTGCCTGCTGACAAGCTGGTCAACCACCGTGAGGGAACGTGTGAATTATTTAAAATCAAATAAATTGTGTCATGAAATACTTGATGTCAGAAAATACATATAGCATTGCAACGAGATCAGGTCAGGTTTGTTCTCCCATATAATCCATCAAATGTTTTTGTTTTTTTGATTTCCTCACAATATATCTTTGCCAGGCATCGAGACGTTAACAATACATCCAGACGACACACGTTGTATATTATAGATTATGCACAGTTTTAGCAGTGAGGGTGATCGAGGGCAAAAGAAAAACACCAAGCATGTTCCCTATAGAATCAAATAAAGCATCCATTTTGTCCATCTTGCAATGTATAAATAATTTCTCTATCTTAGTCTGAAAGTAAGCACATCTTTCTCTGAGAGTACAACCAGTTTTCTCTCTTTAAGTCATATCTCCTGAATGTCTTTGATACCTTAAAACCAGTTATAGTTACAGTATTTATCCTGTTCATATTTTCAGGAGCCATCTGTTATTTCCTGTAGTTCCTTCTATTATATGATGCATGTTTATTTCATTGTATTGGTAAATAGAACACCAGCTATCAGTGGGAAACCCTTATGACTTGAATACAACTCTAATATCTGACAGATGTTGTTGTAATTAGAACGGTATCAAGTAATTGTTCTACTATCCTGCATTTTTCACAGAAAACATTATGCTATCATATATTATACTAACAGTATCATACTAACATAGAGCTTATCCCAGACTTAGGACTCAAAGTCAAGATATCTCTGCCACTGCTTGTGAAATTCTGTCCGTTTTTAATTAATCGGTCTCTTTTGAATCCCTCCACCATATGGAAGTCCAGTACTAAATTGCCGTTAAACCTCTTTAATCTAGTGTAAGAACCGAATCAGACCTCCCTTGACTGGATCTTCAAGGACCGGAATGAAAGAAAAAGCAATTAAACGTATGCTCGGGGCGGGATCACACTGAATACATTGAATATGCCACCGTTCACTCAAAGGAGGGCATCTGTTCCTGACCGGCTGCAGATGGAAGGAGACTGGCTGCATTGTTTGCATGCATCCTCTCATACACTATCCTCACAGTGTCATGCTGATCGGTTGGACAGATACTGTGCTTCACTTTTTTTTCCTACTGCTCTCTTTACATGAGCTCTCCCCGGACCCTTTCTGCGTTTCGCACATTTTAAGACACAAACGTTGATCACGTTGAAAGCTTGTGATCCTGACCTCAGTGTGACCACACCCACTAGCCCGCGGTAAAGAAAAAGAACAGCCAATTACAGATCCCATTTAGCGGTTCACAGTGGGTATGCTCATGCGTGCAGCGGGCTGTATGTGGGGCGAGCTCAATGCAGAGACACTTCAGTCATGTGATTTCTGACATCACAGATGCTCTGACGTCTTTGAGCCTCTTCCATCGTCCTCCCTCCTCTTCGTTGTGCTGCCCATAACTCACGAGCCGGATCGTCATCCATCGCTCTGCAAGGCAGCCGGAGAGGCTGCACTCTGACTCATCACAATGTTTCTCTGCGGCTTTCAGACGCTTCTCTTTTCCAGCTTGTGTTTCATTGTGAAGGACAAGAAGTCCTTGAAGTGTATGCGTGCGTGTGTGTTTGCAGCTGAATTACAGCTGTGTCTGTGTTTTCTCGGTCTCATACCTTGACGGACACACACAAAGAGAGACTAATTCAGGATAAACATGCTTGACACCTACTGGCGTGTGTGTGTGTATGTGTGTGTGTGTGTGTGTGTGTGTGTGGAAGGGTGGGGGGGGGGGGGGATTAGGAGGTGTGCTCAGCAGTGCAGAGATGTCTCTGTGAGGTGTGATGCTGCTCAAAACTTGCTGTTTCTATTCTTAGCCTGACTCCTCCTCCTCACTGTCTCTTTATGTTGCTCTCTCTCTCTCTCTCTCTCTCTCTCTCTCTCTCTCTCTCTCTCTCTCTCTCTCTCTCTCTCTCTCTCTCTCTCTCTCTCCGTTGCTAGGAGGCAGGCAGCTTGGATGGTCTCCTGTAGGGAGCAAAAAGGTGAAACTGTGAATGAAATGGTGGAATAAGAAGAGTGATAGAGACGAGCCGTCTCCCGGTTTTGTTTCCCCTTAAAGTAGCGTTCAGGTATATTTTCCTCCAGTTTAAACTGACATATTTCACGTCTTTAGAAACGTTGGGAACCCCACTAGCATTTCAAATACAGAAATACAGTTTCATGATATTCATATTTTTGAAAAATAATATCAGATTTTATTTAACTCTCAAATAAGAATGTCAATATTGAACCCCAAAATGCAGTATTGGTTTGACACACACACACACACACACACACACACACACACACACACACACACACACACACACACACACACACACACACCTTTTCCAATCACTTCAGAATGACTTATCGTGTAGTTCCTTATCCCTTCATTTTTTTTCTCCAGTTTTCTGATTGTGGTCGGGTGTTTTTTTATTACTTTGGCCACAGATTGCGACCTAAACCACGCGGCACACTCCTCAACCACACTCATCTCTCAGTGTGCTCTTCCTACAGAGGTGGAGAGAGAGAGACAAGGATTAGAGAAAGGAAGAACACAACTAGGACAACGTGGGGTTTAGTGGTGGTGGAGCTCAGCATGAAAAAAACAAACTTTTTCACTGCTTTTTCACCCCAAGTCTCTGAGTAACCCGAAGAGTGAGAGACCGACAGGGGGAGAAGCTTTGTGTGACCATGATGTCATGATTCAGATGAGCGGTTGTGAAGCAGCAGACCGAAGTCTTTCTCTCTTGTGTCTGTTAAAATGCCATCAGCAGTTGATGTAACTAAGCCTAAAGACGCCATGAAATCGATGTGGAACTTCCAGAAAGAGTCATTTTTGTGTGTGTGAGTGTGTGTGTGTGTGAGTGTGTGTGTCTCATTCGTGTTGAGATTATAACTCATAAAGGTTTTAGTGTAAACCCTAAAGACAAAAAGATGAGGAGTATATTTGATCTGCCCTTGTTTTTAGAGTAATCATTTATTTTTAATATTTTCACACTTACGCCATTGATTCATTTACCCATGCTGATGGAAACTACACAAAACTAACATATCGGTACTACGCTCGCTTCTGGAGTACAAACCCCACAACAATCTGTGTTGTTGATCCTCCTCATTTAATTTCATCTCATCTTTCTCCCTTATGCAATATCAAATTCACTGTATGAAAAACAACCTCTGTGTTGTTCGATCACTGACTGATGACTCCTCACTCCACACACACATTCAGGAGCCTCGTCAGTCTGGGTTTAACATCTCAGTGTGCTTCATTTCTCAAACCGCTGCCAAGTCATTCAGCAAACTCCTACACCATTACGCATGAAGCGTGTGTGTGTGTGTGTGTGTGTGTGTGTGTGTGTGTGTGTGTGTGCGCGTGCGTGTGCGCGCGCACGCGCTTACATTTGTGAGCCGGATTCCTCAGCCATGTGACTGCCAGTGTTCATCACAGTTTTCCACATGTCTGTAATCAGCTGATTGCCTCCAGTCACAAGTTTGTAAGACCTGAAACTGTTTTAAAGTTGTGTGTGTGTGTGTGTGTGTGTGTGTGTGTGTGTGTGTGTGTGTGAATTTTAACTTACTGTATGACCACACAAGATCCACGGCTACATTCCTCAGGCGTCAAGCGCTTCGATTTGTTCGACAGTGTGTTCCCGCATCCTAACTGACCTTTGCAGGCCATGTGCTCACGACTGTGGAAACATAGACCTTCAGTGTTTTCTCTGAGGTCAGACTGGGTCAACAATTAGGAGAAAGGAAGTACACGTGAACATTTCCCATCAGACCTCGTTTAAAGGGCTTTCAGTTGAACTGGCTGAGATGGAGCAAACTGGTCAGTTTCAATATTATCTCCAAATAATTGTAATTTTTACTCCAGCCTACTTTTAAAACCAGGTCAATGAGGCTTATCAAACAGGGACACCTTAGATTTTGTCACACAAGCTTAAAAATGTGTGATTTTCAAAAGATATAATGCTGTCACTGAACCAATATTGAAAGAAGAAGGCATGACGGTTTTCCTCGTCCATCCGACCCGTCTTCCTCTAACGTGTCTTTGTTGTTTTCTTTCAGTGTGCTCGGGTGTGGATCCCCGACGCAGAGGAGGTGTGGAAGTCGGCCGAGCTGATCAAGGACTACAAAAATGGCGACTCCTCCCTGCAGCTCATGCTGGACGATGGGAAGGTGAGGGTGGATGGAGGTGGAGAGGAACCGGTCCCTCCCTCTCCTCTCAGCGCTCTGTGTTTCATCTCCTTCTCTCTCCTTCTCTCTGCCTCAAAGACAACTCAAAGTGCATTAGTGGTTATTGGTTTTGGAATTAGCACTTTCCACTAATGAGACCTGCTCGCAAAGATGCCCCAAGTAGCATTTAAAATGTGTAGCTGTACATTTAATTACACAAACAGCTGGCAGCTCACTGTGCTCCTGTTCATGAGAGCATTCGATTGGCGCGAGCATTCGCCATATTGCTCCTTATAATTCAGCCACTTGATCATTTATTTCAATTGAATTCTCTCTATTTAAAAAGGACTATGTACAGTTCAAACATAAATGTCACCATTTGATTCACTGTATCAGATTATAGCTTCAGTTATTTTGCATCTTAGTCCTTTGACAGGCCGTAACAAACGTAACGCTATAGCATCAAATGTAAAGGCAGCGAGCACCATCCACTTATTCACGGTATGTTTCAGGTTCTGTCTTGGATTTGTGAAAAAGACTTTCTGTAACAGAATCAACGTTTCATATAAAACAAGCATCAAAAAGAGATCCTTTTAATAGGGACACAAACATGTTTCCACACAGGGAGAGGGGAAGGAAGCTGAATACCAGATTAATACAATCAAGCTTTGAGCAACTGGCGGTTTGGGGTTTTGCAACAGAGCCGTGCCAAATCAGTAGCCTGTCTCATGACATTTTTGAGAATATATCCATGAAATACTGGCTGACATTGGCCTTCAGCAATACAAAAAGACATTTTCTCCCACACCTTTTGGCATAGCAAGGATGTATTCCATGGCCACTAAAAGTATTTATAAAATCAGTTAAAACATATTTTAATCTCGGCCCTTACACTGAGTTTTTACATTTGATTTCTGATCCGTGGAAGACACATTGTTTGTTTGTTTGTGGGTGTTTCATTCAGTCAATCATTAATACAATATTATTCTATATAATACACAATAGGAGCCGATGGCTGCGCGGCCGGCACCAGCCACACAGGGACCAATTAGCTTTCATCTCCACCAAATAATGCTGCCACATAACAATCCATTCATGAAATGTAATTGCACACTTTAGGATCCTCCTGCACCAATAACAATGGTTTGTAAAAGTGGCATTTTACAATGTAGCTGGAGCGCAACAAAAGTAATCCTGATCAGTCATAACCCACAGATCGTATTTCAACAATATGATCCATCAAATTTCAATAGTTATCCAGTTCATACAGAGTCACAGAGTCACAATAGAGTCACAGATTGTTATCTGCCATTTAGCCATCTGTCGTCTTTTTCCTGCTCCAAACTATCGCATTCACATTGACCTTTTAAAAATCCACTATCAGTCGACCTGAATAATCGGTGTTGTAATGTGCGTTGCTCTTTCCATAATCTGTCATAACTCTGCAGTTTTGCTCCGCTTTCCTTCTCGTCTTCAGAACATTGAGCACAAACTCGACCCTAAGACAAAGAACCTGCCTTACCTGCGAAACCCCGACATCCTGGTGGGCGAGAATGACCTCACAGCACTCAGCTACCTCCACGAGCCGGCCGTGCTGCACAACCTCAAAGTCCGCTTCATGGACTCCAAGCTCATCTACACTTACTGCGGTAGGTGAATGAAGTTACACTTTCAACTTTAAGGAATGTCAGGAAAGTACTCTTGAGTCAAGTGGTCATGTGGTGAAAGAGAGTTAAGTCACATGTCTGAGAATGACATCATATTATATCCTGTACTTTTGTAACGTGAAGTATTCTGTGCAGCAAGTCTTCACGCAAGATCAGATGTTTTAAATCACTACTTGTGTTGTATTTTTTAAGTTTTGTTTTTGATAAAAATGCAAAACTAGGAAAATGTGACTCATTGTATTCCAGCCATATCCAAGATCCCTCCCCTGGATTTAAGGTATTGAGACCAGTGTGGGAATCAACACCATCAATTTTGATAATGAACAATATGCAGTAGATTAGTGGTTCTCAGATGGGGGTACGTGATTTAAAAAATATATATATTAAAAAAAAACGAGCATCCATTAAAAAATCCCTTTTAAAAAAATGTATTTAATAAATATTAAATACAATATAAGTTTAAGTTCTTTAACTGAATTGTATATATTCCATATTAAATCAGCCACCGATGGCACAGCGTTGTGTATTAAATTTTTTTTTCACCAAAAAATTCTGGTTTTCTGCACTGGTGAAAAATATTTCACATTACTGTAAAAAGGTTGAGAACCACTGCAGTCGGTACTGCATGTGATGCTATTCTTACCCTCTCTGTTTGGAAAGGCGCTTCGCTGTTTTTGCCACCTGTTTGATGGCGCTCAGCTGCAGGGCGGCTCACGCTTTCCCTCCGTGTCGTAGGAATCGTTCTGGTGGCCATCAACCCGTATGAGCCGCTGCCCATCTACGGTTCAGACATCATCAATGCGTACAGCGGTCAGAACATGGGAGACATGGACCCACACATCTTCGCTGTGGCAGAGGAGGCTTACAAACAGATGGCCAGGTTTGTGTGTGTGTGTGTGTGTGTGTGTGTGTTACCTGAGAAGCCTCGGTTATAGTCTCCTTGTTTTGCTCGGCCCTCCCTCTCTCTTCTGGGTTTGTAGGTCAAAGCTGAGCCAGAAATAGGCTCATGGTGGTCTCACCATCTCTCTCTCTCTCTCTCTTGCTTGCTCTTTTAATACTTCTCTCTGCGTGAGCCAACCAGTAGGTCTCTGAGGCTGCCCACTGGGAGTTTATGTCATGAACACACTGACATACACATGTATACTAACAGCATTGTAGCCCAAGTTTAATCAGCACTCAGATCCCCCTCCTTCCTTCCTCCGCTAATTCATGGACCTTTCAGTTGAGGCTGCCTGTAGTCACAGTCGCCCTCCCAGTATGTCCAGTGTGATGGAGCACTTTAGGCACACAGTTGCTTTCCTCCACGAACATTCAGTGTAGGGCTGCACAATTAATCACATTCATAAACCTTTTGTCTGAACCCTGGGACTATATACTAATATTGAGCACAACCTCTTCTACCGATCTAAAGAGACACACAGGCACAAAAGGAGTTTGTAGTATATTAGTGATAAGTTTGGAACAAGGAGGTTTAGTACTTTTACATGTATATCATTTACATATTATATATACTGTAGACATTATAATAATAATAACTTTATTTATATAGCACTTTTAAAAACAGGGTTTACAAAGTGCTTCCACAGATAAGCAAAGCATAAACACAACTTAAATGGCGGCAAACAAAAAGGAACATACCATAAAAGCATTGAACACAACCAAACCACAGTAGAAAACAAACAAATATATAAAATATACAAACGAACCCTTTGATTTAAGCCTCGACTTCGGAACGGCCATGAGGGCCCCACCGGAGGATCTAAAGCTGCAAGTTGGCTCATATGTCGTTAACATTTCCATAATGTAATCCGGGGCCAGACGCAGGCGGGCCTTCAACGTGATCAATAAAATCAATTCTTAAACCAACAGGGAGGCAGTGGAGAGAAATGAAGAACTGGAGAAATGTGATGTTGTCTGTTAAAACCAGTACGAAGCCCAGCTGCTGCACTTTAGTTTCTATACTGAGAGGAATTGGTTGAATCAGTCGTCTCTGTCCGGGTTCCAGCCCCCTCAAGTTGTTGTGAAATAGTAGCCCCATTTGAAATACTGTTTCCCAAAAGGCTTCACATGCCCACAACAGCAATGACCCCTGACACAACCTAGAACTCTATAAAGACGAGGAAGCCTTTCTAAAAACTATAAGGCCAAAAAATTAAGCAAGGCCTTAAAGAAGAAAATCAAGCATGTATCCTAACTTTTCAAAGGGCTAAGGATGCACTAGATGGAAAAATACCAAATGAGAAAAAGAAAAATATTATAACAGAGCCAGCCTACCTACCAGCAGCTGGGACTTTATTTCAAAGAGAAGCGTCTCAGTAGGATGAGGCGCTGCTGCCTCAGGATTTTAGTTAAGTTCTTTGGAGGATTTGGAGGGCAGCTGGCTGATATATTAAAGCATTCACGGGGAACAGGGGAGTAATACACTGCGTTTACACCTGCTCTGACTGCAGGCTTTAAAAATGTTTGTTAATGATGCGATCTGACATGTTTTATCCATACAGGTCCAAACGCAGGCATTATTTGTCAAACTCTTAATTGGTGAAGTTACCGGGATTTGAACGCATCACAGCTCTCACCCTTAACCTTTAGCCATCGATGACTAAAGGAGCTCCAAAAACCACCCTACGAAAGCACAATGACGCATGATACATACAGCTTCCTTATGTTTTTCTTATATTTATTGTTCGATCTGTCAGGGACGAGAGGAACCAGTCGATCATTGTGAGTGGGGAGTCCGGAGCAGGAAAGACGGTATCAGCCAAATACGCCATGAGATACTTTGCTACGGTCAGCGACTCCACCAGCGAGACCAACGTCGAGCAGAAGGTCTTGGCTTCCAATCCCATCATGGAGGTGAGGACAGGAGGCCGGATGTCGAGTGAGACCCTGAGTCATTTTCAGTTTACTCAAAGAAACCTAGAACATGTCTTAGCATTTCCTATTTCCACATTTTAATCCTTCAGTGACTCATTCGTTGCGGATTCACCGTCTCGACTTATTCATGGATGGTTCTGCTCACTCTGCTTACTGGATTCAAATTTGTCCAACCTGAGCATGAAATGGGTTGTGGGTGTGACGCACTGGAAAAAAAAAGCTCTGCGTCATTTTTCCCGGCAGTTTGTGTGTAGATACTTGTTTCCTCGGCCCAATTACGCAGTGAATTTACAAGCTTAATTGATTCATGGATGATACGGCCGAGTGTCATTTAATTTGCCCTTCTCTCTTATCTTGCTCTTCTCCACGGGCATTTATTACTTCCTTCCTCTCAGTGTCTCCGCCACACTGTCTTTTTGGCCTCGATCTGCTCTCCACTGTGATAACGCGAGTCTTGTCCTTAACTGTGTGTTTTGTATTGCATCCTCGAGTCATGAGGACAGGAGGGGTTGGAGAGCTCCCCTGTGCCCATATGCCGCCTCCCTTCTCTTTCTCCTGACATCCCCCACCCTGTCCGTCCTCTACGAACGCTCTACTAACATTACTGACGTCGCTCTCGTCCTCCCGGCCGCAACTTTCCCCTCGAGCCAATCGGAGACGAGCTGACAGAATGAATAGAAAGCTTTCTTGCGTCGCGGGGATGTCACTTTAGCCTCGAAGGCGGGACGAGAGTAGATGGTTGCATCAGCCTTTCCCATGTTACAAAACCTGTGTGTGTGTGAGAGCATTTCTGTGTTGTGTTTATATGTGTTTGGCTGATGCAGGCAGAGATTGAAATACCTGCTGAAAGACTCCTTGTCTGCAGTGAAAGACTGTGTGTTTGGCCTTCACTCAGCAAGAACCCCCACTGCCCACACACACAAGATTTAACTCCGATCAAGCCGGCGACTTGAAAAGCTGGTGTGTGTGCGTGTGCGTGTGCATGTGTGTGTTTGTGTGTGTTTCCACCCGTCTCCCGACAATTCCTCGGAGGGTCATTGATCAATCCTGTTCAATAAACTAAGGATGCTGACTTTAGTCGATTTTTATTTGTGTATGTGTCGTAGGACATATCCGGCTCTGGGCTTCGAAAGGACAAAGGTTCATTTAACTGCTGATGTTGAGACCGATCACAAATAATCATAGCCTTATTTCTGTTGTAAGCCATAGTATGACGCTCTGGCGCACTGGTTTTTAGGACTCGAGGGTGTGTAGTACCTTTTGGATGAAATGAGCGTATTTCCCAAAATGCTCAATGTATCCATGTCGGCCCCAAATACAGGTTCACTGTGATGGTATCTACTGTGTTGACTCTGTGTACTTACTGAATTACTTTCAATCTGCTGTTGTGATATCCTGGAACAACTAGATCTTTTGATCTTTTTCCACCCCTCAGGCAATTGGAAATGCGAAGACCACCCGAAACGACAACAGCAGTCGATTTGGAAAGTACATCGAGATCGGCTTCGACACACGCTACCGTATCATCGGCGCCAACATGAGGACATATCTGCTGGAGAAATCGCGAGTGGTGTTTCAGGTGAGCACTTGAAAAGCGGGATGGTTTGTTTGTGTCGTGTGCATTTCTCCTGCCTCAACCGACCACAAATCCATGCACAAAGTTGTACAATCGAACATTTTTTCTACACTGTGTAGATGATGCTATGCTAGATGATTCCCTTAATTCCTGTCAGCAGTCGTGCTGCAGCCTGGATGTAAAACATTCAGGGTTTTGTTGACGGGCATCAGAGTGGTCACTAAAGCATGAGTCATGTCTTACTGCCTAGTTTGAGCTATTACTAAAAAACACATCTGGAATCGTATTCAAAACATTGCAATACAATTAATTGTATTTGAATTGTGGTGTTATGTGTGTTCGGCACTCCGCCTGAAAACTGAAACGTTACATTCAAAATGCAGACTGTTTACCAAATTTGTAATTGTAAATGACGCAGCACGCACACCTACAAGCACACTGGGACCATGACTTTGTAGTTTATTAGCTTCCCGTGGCTCACACATGACTCTCATGTTGCTGCACATGCCATACACACACATGCATGCATGCACTAGTAACAAATAGTGTGCCTCGGGTCATATGTTGAAGAATTAAACTCTATTGGAGGAACAATAAGCAGGTGACATGTGGGGAAAGAAACTTGCATAATAACCCCTGGCCTAGTTGTAAATGCGACATCACTGACTCAATTCCAGCCGGGAACATGTTGTCCCTGTATTCCTAGACTCACCATCACTATCAAATAAAGTAAAAATGCCAAATATAATGACTTCTCATTTAACAGTTCTGACTATAATGCAGACCCTGGTGGTCGAAGCCTATAACATGTTGTTGGCCTCAACCAACATTTACTGTCTGGAGTCCTTTAGAGCAGAAGAAGAATGTGACAAAAATGTCCTCCACAAAGACAAGGAAACAAAGTGAACAATCCCTCTGTCTCACCGAGTGACAGCAAATATCTCTCTCTCTCTCTCTCTCTCTCTCTCTCTCTCTCTCTCTCTCTCTCTCTCTGTTTCTGTCTCTGTCTGTTCACATGGTTACCAAGTGTAAAAGTTCAAACTTTTATGTTTTGGTGTGTGTTCTACCTAGATGGAGTTTACTTGCCTTTTCTCTTTTTTATTTCTCTCTCTCTCTCTCTCTCTCTCTCTCTCTCTCTCTCTCTCTCTCTCTCTCTCTCTCTCTCTCTCTCTCTCTATATATATATATATATATATATATATATATATATATATATATATATATATATATATATACATATATATTTGTAGCTTTATTGCTTTATTGGATATTCAGAGGGTGTGTTTGCTGACTGGTGGAGCCAGTAGCGCCTGGATAAGGAAACATATTTTAGCGCTGCACGTTTACACACACACACACACACACACACACACACACACACACACACACACACACACACACACACACTCTGCTGTCTTTTTGTTGGGGAATGAGGATGTTGGCAGAAAACATGATCACTGTCCTCACATTTCTCACATGAATGCCTCTGGTGCCACCCATTTATAGGTGTGTGTGTGTGTGTGTGTGTGTGTGTGTGTGTGTGTGTGTGTGTGTGTGTGTGTGTGTGTGAGAGATAATTCTAGTAGCAGAAGCACCGTTGTATGACATGGATAACAGTTTACTGCTGACATCTTTTTTAGTTGTAACTCACTTAAGTTGGATGCAAAAAAAATCCAGAATTTGTGGATCAACAACATTCATGTGATGCGTTTTAATAAAAATGTCATATAAGTGTGCATGCAGCATTTCCCTCGCATTAAATGATCTTCGTGCTTTGTTTCAGGCCGACGAGGAAAGGAATTATCACATCTTCTATCAGCTCTGTGCATCATCCCATCTGCCTGAGTTCAAGACACTGACGCTGAGTAAGTGTCATGCACACGTGCATGCATCCACACACACAGCTGCACGTTTACAGGCAACTCTACATTCACACCATAAGCAATGACAACAACAGGAGCTTGAAGTCGGAAGGAACAGCTGGAGCCGGAAGACGAAGTAACCGATTGGAAGAGCACTGTGTTGTCCCCCGTCTACGTCCCTGAAAGAAACACCTTGATAGACCACCGTTAGGTGTTTGAAGAGCGCTGACAGATATCAGATTATTATTATTATTATTAGTTTAGACGTATCAAACACAGCGACTCCGTGGTTAAACAGGCACTCAGAGCTCTCCCACTGCGGACATGCACCTGCTCATCCAAGTCATGGGACACACACACACACACACACACACACACACACACAGACACTGCTGGCAAAGGCACTTTCAGCCACACACACACACACACACACACACACACACACACACACACACACACACACACATACACATACATACACACACAGACACTGCTGGCACTGGCACTTTCAGCCACACACACACACACACACACACACACACACACACACACAGCTGCTGTCTTTTCCTCTCCTACTGACTTCCTGGCTCAATAAATGGGGTGGTTGTCACGGTCGTGTCAGCGCCTCTCGTTGCCAGGAAACAGGCCTTGCCTTCCTTCAGTGTAAATTCTGCAGAGAGAAACAGATTGATGGAAAGTTGGACTTACATAATTTTTACACAAAGGATAAAAGTGTTCTTGACGATGCAGTGATGTCACATTGAATGATTTTAACAGTTCATCCGAGCGAATCAGAAACAAAATGTTTCCTTAATAAACGTCCTTCTATTGAATCCGGTTCATGTTGGTTTCCAATGCTGCGTGGAAAAGGAGGATCCTGGGACGGCAACGTTGTGCCCACGTTGCACAAAGTAAAAACTGCACATTCTGCAGGTTTTCTTAATTTATTTTTTTCCCCACTCAGGCAACGCAGACGACTTCTTGTACACCAGGCAGGGCCGCAGCCCGGTGATCGACGGTGTGGACGACACCAAGGAGCTGTCCAACACTCGCAAAGCCTTCACATTGCTCGGTAACACATTGAAAAATAAACAAACGTTCAAATATGTCTGTAAAATATACACAGTGTAACCCACTCGTCTAATATATCTGAAGAAAACAAACACGCCTGCTGGATATAAGTATTCCATACTTTGAATTTGTGTGTGTGTGTGTGTGTGTGTGTGTGTGTGTTTTTTTTCCCTGCAGGTATTAACGAGACTAACCAGATGGGGTTGTTCCAGGTTTTGGCTGCTATTCTTCATCTGGGAAACGTGCAGATAAAGGACAGGGACTCAGACAGCAGCGTCATTCCTGTGAGGATCATATTAATGCGGCAGTTCAGATTGCCCGTGAGACAGGCTGAAACAGATAGCTTGACATTTGTGGTTATGAGATGGCCTGTATTAGAGAGTAATCTAAAAATACATACGTAGGGCCCGTTAGAGCCAAGGAATACGTCGGTGATGCTTATTTGTGCAACGTGTTAACTTCCAAATGAGGAAATTCACTTTTTCTTAGCTTGACATCGTGTGAAGTATTTCCTGGTATTGATTAAGATCTCCTCTTTTCCCCGTAGCCCAATAATTGCCACCTGACGGCGTTCTGCGACTTGGTGGGCGTGAGCTACCAGGACATGTCTCAGTGGCTGTGCCACAGGAAGCTAAAGACGGCCACGGAGACGTACATCAAGACCCTGCCCCGCCTGCAGGCCACCAACGCCCGCGATGCGCTGTCGAAACATATCTACGCCAAGCTCTTCAACTGGATCGTGGAGCACGTTAACAAAGCCCTCATCACCAATATCAAACAGCACTCCTTCATCGGGGTCCTCGACATCTACGGGTACGTCTGTGCATTCGCCCGCCTGTGCATTCGCCCGTCTGTGCGGGGCGACTTAGCAAGTCCGAGCTTTGAATATCACTCACGTGTACAACATGGCTAAAAACGGACTTTCCTCGCGGTGTACTAGCAGCTTCACTCTGTTCTTCCTTTTGAAGGTTTGAGACGTTTGAGATCAACAGCTTTGAGCAGTTCTGTATCAACTACGCCAATGAGAAACTCCAGCAGCAGTTCAACATGGTGGGCAGCGTGTGTTTTACCTGTTGGATTGCACATTATATTTGTATTGTTTGATGCAAGTCTACAACTTCATCCCAACTTGTGTGTCTTCTGCGCAGCATGTGTTCAAGCTGGAGCAGGAGGAGTACATGAGGGAGCAGATCCCCTGGACTCTGATTGACTTCTACGACAATCAGCCCTGCATAAACCTCATCGAGGCCAAGATGGGCATCCTGGACCTGTTGGACGAGGAGTGCAAGGTATCAGTCCACTAAATAATATTTAAACTGATTCATATTCCTTTTTTTCTAGTGTTAAAAGACACTCATGATGAAGAGATAATGGTTTCTGGCACATGACAGAGAGAACAGGATTGTGTTGCTTTGTCACAGCTTTTGTTTGATGCAGCTCTCTGTGTATCATGATCTTTTTGAAAGTGCTGTTCAAAGGAATGCACTTCATCCTGCTTTTGTTTGACAAGAATAAAAACTAAAAAGACTGATTATGAATCTTCTCATCTTTAATCTCTTTGATAAGAGTCTGCTTTGGCACCAAACCTAACAGTGTACACTTGCAGAAGACTTGCTGTCTCGTGAATACTGTTTGTGGAATACAAACGTTATCACATGCAAAAAGTAAAGTAAGTACAATCTGCATATTGAGCAGGAGCATGTGGGTTGTGCTTGAACTTCTCCATCAGTTCACACCCACATTCTGCCTTACATTATTATTATTATTTGTTTAACAGTCGACCTGTCGGTGCCTCCCACCACACACTTGACCCGAGTCTCCCAACACCTACGCTTAATAGGTCACATCGGAGTTCACCTGCAGAAACCCAGAATAAAAACAATGACCACTTCCTAGCGTGAAACTGAATGCATGTTTTCTTTTTTGTTGGATGCTACACACAACTCCTAGTATTGTTGGGCGGAGCTTTGGTTGAATGTATATGAATTATAAGAGTTATCTGAGTTGCAGCCGGTGTAGATTAAAGGCAGTGCTCATATCTGTACCATCGACACACTTTCACAGCCCAGCCAGTGCACTAACAATGCTGACGAATCACGTTGTGACTCTGAACCGCTGCAAAGTCACTTTACAAGCTGTTGACATTTGAGGTGGTCCACATAGCTAACATAACTGCAGGCTAACACAAAATCAACATTCGGTTTAACTTCTTGGCCAAGAAATATGAGAAAATATGTTCTCCTCATGCACTTTGTGCACTTTCAGAAAGAAAACATTGTAAGATGTGACGCAATCCACTTACTTTAATATCTTGATCGACTTGAAAGTTCCAGTTTTTGTCTTGCAGTGTATGTATAAGCAGATGGTTACGTACATGTTTTCTTCCTGATAGTTTCCACCGTCTGTCGTCCCTTTCTTTACCAGATGCCGAAAGGTTCGGATGATTCTTGGGCTCAGAAACTCTACAACACCCACCTAAAGACCTGCTCCCTCTTCGAGAAGCCTCGCATGTCCAACCGCGCTTTCATTATTCAACATTTTGCTGACAAGGTGGGCTGAAGGGGTTCGCTTCATGTTTGCACAGTGTTTGTTATACTACAAGAGGCATTAGTCATTCTTTTTGAAAATTCAAAATTGGTTGGTAAACTAATGGCGGGAGCCTTTGTAGCTCCACATACAACACTTAGGGACACACTAGCTGCAGTTACTGCTGCAGTGCTGGAGTTATTTTTAGATGGCTGGAGGACAGATGACTTTTTTTATTATCATTGTTTTCGCACACACAAAAACAGCACTGCAGTGAAATGTTTGGAGTGTGTGTGTGTATTGACTAGTGTAATCTACTTTAGTGTCTCATCCCCTGTAACAGGGTCTGTATGACGCAGTGTTATTTTTACTGTCTGTTTTCAGATCCTCACTGTAAGGTTACAGATAAACCGGGTCAAGGACTAATGCAGGCTCTCCCATCAGGTCCCCTGACATTCAAAATGACTCCTTGGAGATATTTCGGACCAAACATTTGAAAAGACGAATGTTGATAATATATGTTAAGGCACTTTCATTGGGAGTTCATGTCCGTACATGAGCTACTCTGAGGGTTTTACTTTTTGCCTTTTGAGCTTGACATAAAACCAATCGAAAGAGACATTTACCTTTCAGACATACCCTAAACATTCAGACAGTCAAGACACATTTCTTTGGGTCAGATTATGTGTTAAAACCTGCAGAAATGGGATTAGGAATACGACACTGCCAGGTAGAGAAGGTAAACTGTAGGGATGCAAAACCGAACCGTCAAAACGAAACCGCTAAATGACTTACGAACCAAGATGTATGTTATTGCTTCATGTAATATAGCCTTATTATTATTACTATTATTATGAATCCATCTCTATATTTCCATATTTTGGAGGTCAAACACATTGGTTATGGTTTTGTTTTACTTTTCCCTAAAGTGCTAAGCGAACCGAACCAAAACTGTGGCCCAAGAACGACAAAACCTATCGAACCGTGGGCTTATTGAACCGTTGCACCACTAATCAATGCTGAATCCCAGTGACATGTCCTCACAGGTATAGTAACACAAACCGCTCTCTGGTTGTCGAGCAGGTGGAGTACCAATGTGACGGTTTCCTGGAGAAGAACAAGGACACAGTGAACGAGGAACAGATCAATGTGCTGAAGGCCAGCAAGGTGAGGGGGACAGACTCACACCTACATTACGTTTATTTACACACACAACAGTCGGATCTCGACTGGATTCATGTGCCGAGAGCCACGATCAAGCGTCCACTGAGACCAAAGCCAAGAAGCCTACAGCCGGTGGAGAGCTGGTGCACCTGCTGTATGTGGGAAAAATTAACGACTGCTTACTGACCCAAAGTCCCACCTGAAGGCTGAGGGAAGCAGCGCCCTCCTGTGGCCATGTGGAGGTTGTGACGACACCAGAAGTGATGACAAACACTCGATCCAGGAGGTTTAGGTTATTTTTGTACAGAACAGAAGAAGCTAAATACACACACAGAGACACACACACACACGTGTTTGTGAGAAGATTGGTTGGGACACACACACATACAACACTATGATGTCGTGTGTTTGCTCCTAAATGCTCAAAGTGACCATCGGCTGTTCTCTTATAGACTTCATCAAAAGCAGAATTGGGTAAGGGTTGAAATACTGTCTGCTCTAACCTCTAACACAATCATTTAACACTCACACACATACACAAACACACATGAACACACACACACACATTACTCACGGACGTGAAGGTTGAATATTGCCGTGGAAATCAGGAACATTTAAACAATTGTGATTAAATGGTGGTGAGCTCTTCAAGAGAATTAGTCTAATTGACGGTCGTTTTACTTCCCTGCCAAGAGGATCTTATCTTTCAGCCACACGACCGTGTCTTGAACCTGAGTGAAACATTGTTTTCTGAACAACAGATGAACAGATGATGCGTTTTCTAAAACTTCTGCTGTTGATGGCAGTGAAAATAAGTTCTGCTTTCTTACTACGTGGGTCTCATTTGCATCGTCTTATTGGCTATTGTCTTGTTCAGTATTGATAAACTGCAACAAGTCATTTCTGAGATCTGGTAACAGCATAAGCTGTGATAAATATTTACATTTACTTTTGTTTTGTTTTCTCTTCTCAAAAAGTTTGGCTAATTTGGGGGTTTGTTTAAACTCCCAAATCCTGCCGCTGTGGACTTATTTTTAGCACTTAAATACCAGATCTTAGCAAATGGCCAAAAACTCTGCAAAGAAAAGCCATGTGGTCTCAAACAGGAACCTCTGTTCACGTGTTCGTCCTCGTGATGCGTTCAAAGAGCACCTGCATTGCTCCGAACCGCATCGGGACCTGCGAGAGACACACGAGTCTCGCATCCATGCAGACGTCTGCTCGCAAGTCTAATCGATACAGTGGATTCGAGAAATGCCTGATGCATATATTTCCCACGATGCATCGCAAACCAGGAATCTGATCAAGCATTCGACGGATCAAATTCCACCCCGTGGCCGTCATGCAGCATACCTCATGCAGGCGGAGAGCTCAGTGGAAATGCATCCCACGGGTTTGGGAAAGAAACCATCACCCCGCTGTGTCTCTCCAAACCATTTCCACCTCATTAGTCTGCCTGCTTTCATCTAATATTATACACATTCATGTGTATACACATTTAATGATTAATCATTAATGAATAATGATGTTTGAACTTGAGCTTGTGGATTTTCTTTCATTTTTTTGGTAATGTCATTGTGTTTCTTTTGTCACTGTCTCTCCATGTGTTGTCCATGTATGTTTGGGTCATCATGACAACCCTTCCCTGCCAGCAGAAGGTAAACCGAAGCGTTCTTACAACGCTGATCCGCCTGCAGCTCATTCTTTAGCTCCTTTTTTTAGTTTTCCTCTCTTCCCCGTCTCTCTCGCTGTCACCGAGGCAGCGTCACTCTAACAGCACCGAAGAGACTGAAGTTGTGTGTGTCTTTGTTTGTTGCATGGGGAGCACTAAAGGCACTCTGAGAGGAGAAAAGAGGGCTGCACATAAAAACAAGGGACAAAGGAAGGAGGATATTTGTATGTTTTCAGAGCGATGCTGTGAGCCCGCAGCACGTAAAGCCTTTGTGGCCGTGGCTGTCCAGATTATCCTGCTTCATGGCTCTGGCGAGAGCAGCAGCATGGCAACGCTCCGAGCGCAGCAGGAGGACCTTAAGCTGCACATAACACAGCATCCTTCCTCCATATAACCTCTGTTATATGAAACATGACCGATGTGTTTGTGTTTCATACATGATTTCTGTCCTAACACCATGGCAAGATATTGCCGTGCAGTCATATATGGCCACCGCGTACTTTCATATATGACACAACATAACCTCTCCTTATTTTTATTGGCTTTTCATAACACCGTAACAACTCTCAAGCGGCGTCTGCGCGACCTATCCGGCAGATTTGTGATCTGTCTTTGTGTGGAAAAATAACTCTCGCGTCAAACCATCTCTGCACTTGATTACTAGGCTAGATAACTGGATTGTTTTTTTTAAATTAACAAAATAAGTCGTTAACATCGTGGTTTTTGACGCTTGATGAAGGCTTGTGGCGAATGCTCCCTGAAAGCTGTCGTTTTGTAAGCTTTGTAAGGCTTTATGCAAAAGGTAAGAGAAATGCATTACGCATGGCCAGATACAGTAAAAAGAGGCTGTTAGAAACTATGTTTACTGCTCATCAATATGTTTTGTAGTTGCACTGAAGCTTGATTTAACATTACATCCAAAGTCAAATTGTGGATAACCTATTTGTCAGTAAATCAATATTGCCTGCAGTGTCTAAAGTTTGCCAGCAGCTGCTCTGTTTGACTGTAAGCGGGCTGCTTTCCTCAGTTTCCCCTGCTGGTGGAGCTGTTCCAGGACGGGGAGAAAGCCGCCAGTCCCACGGGTCAGGCCCCTGGCACCGGAGGCCGGACCCGCCTCAGCCTCAAACCTGACAAGGGCCATGACAAGAGCAGCAAGGAGCACAAGAAGACCGTCGGCTGCCAGGTTGATCTCTCTTTCCAGCGTTTTTTGTTCTGTGCAATGATGCTGTTGCACGCCCACATACTCAATGGAGGCGTTTCCACAGGTGCTGTCCGATCTAACTGCACAAAGGGAGATCAGATCCAGCACATTTTGATGGATATCAGATATACACTGAATATGTATATTTATTCTTAATCTGTTCTAATAGTTTTTAGATTATTTTTTGATGCCACAAACAGCATGTGTTCCTACTGATGATGATTACCCAAAGCTGTAGCCGAGTTTAAACTACAAAAAGAAATGATGGTGATGATTGTCCTCTTGTAGTTTCGTAACTCGCTGCAAATGCTGATGGGTACTTTGAACGCTACAACGCCGCACTACGTACGCTGCATCAAACCCAACGACTTCAAGATGGGCTTCTCGTGAGTCTCGCTCTTCTTTATTTATGGAAAACACACATTGTTATATTTAGTGGTAACCATAATCATAGGCCGCCATCTTAGCTCGGGTGAAATTCATAGGAACCATATCCACTGCGCTTATTTGATGTTGGCAGGTTTGATCCTAAACGTGCGGTGCAGCAGCTCAGAGCCTGCGGTGTCCTGGAAACCATCCGCATCTCTGCTGCAGGTTTCCCATCCAGGTACTGACGCAGCCCGGCCACACTGCTGCTGTTCCCATAGAGCGTCTTGTGTTGGATATGTGTTGTGTGTCCTTAAAGAAGTTTTAAAGTTTCTGAGCAGAAGGCAGATGTAAAATGTTATCTTGCATGTAAGAGTCTTCTGTACAATTATGTCTGAATACATCCTCACAACAAGCCTTCCAGCTCGGTGCAGGGTTGATTTGATTTGTGTCTTTGTTATCTAGCGTTCTCCCTGTTGAGGGGAACTGTTTTGTATAGCCGAGTCTGGCTTTGCTTACTGGTCTTCTAAATGCGTTCAAGATAAATATTGATGCTAAAAAACCTGAGGATTTGAGCAGAACCTTAAAAAAAAATGAAGCATTTTTACATGTTTGTTAGGATTTTAGCCAAACAAATGACTTTGCTGCAAAAATGAACTTGAATGAACAAACAGTAAACAAATCAAATGTTGACACCATCGCTAACTCTTGTTCTGTGTGTGTCTCAGATGGACGTACCAGGAGTTCTTCAGCCGGTACAGAGTGCTGATGAAGCAGAAGGACGTGTTACCTGACAAGAAGTTGACATGCAAAAATGTTCTGGAGCATCTTGTGCAGGTCAGGCTGTCTTTAATTTTACCTTTCCTTCACTCTTAACGCTTTAAAAACCCACCTATTTTTAGGCCTCTGCTCGGAAATTGCATACCCGAACTAAATAGGGTGCAGCTCTGCAACCACGAGGGCTATTTTAATGAAGCAGAACAAAGTTAGAGAGGATTTTAGTACAGAAATTTGGTGTTCAATACATCCAAATACAGCAGTTTTGGGCTTTTATTTAAAAGTAAAAATCATATAATAACCTCTGATTTACAATTTTATATCACTCGCTTACCTTTCTAAGCAAACACTAGTCTCACAGAGTAAATCTGTCCATCTAACCCTTTTCTAATTACTCCTGATCTATCTTCCTTCAGGACCAGGACAAATACCAGTTTGGTAAGACCAAGATCTTCTTCAGGGCTGGCCAGGTTGCCTACCTGGAGAAGCTACGGTCGGAGAAGTTGCGAGCTGCCTGCGTTCGCATCCAGAAAACCATTCGCTGCTGGCTGGCGCGCAAGAAGTATCTCCGCAAGCGCAGCTCTGCCATCACCATCCAGAGGTTCACCAGAGGATACCAGGCTCGCTGGTGAGTCAGCTGAACCTGATTTGCAACCCGTTAAAATGGAAAAATCACCAGCAAACGCATTTGATTCCTTCTTACGGATTGTTTTAAAAGACAATGCACTGTAAAACGGTTTGCTTTCATTATTATTGCAGTTAAATTAGTCGCCTAAAGTTTGTAGTTGTGTTCAATACTCGTTGAGACCTCTATGTCTCTGGTCTCCTCAGTCTGGCCAAGTTCATGCGTCGCTCGCATGCGGCCACCGTTATCCAAAAGTACCAGCGCATGTGCGTGGAGAGGAAACGCTACAGACAGAAGCAAGCTGCCGCTCTGGTCGTGCAGACGATCCTCCGAGCTTACATGGCGCGTCAGAAGTACCAGGCGGTAAGACGCACGTCACAAAATGCTGCAATATCACCTCCTAAGATCCAGCTCCCTCACAGGAAAAACATCTATAAACGTTTCTTATACTTACCGTTCAGTTCTTGTCCTGTTCCGGCGTACTGACTCACTTCTACAAAATACTGTAACAAGCAAATCACACCAACTCCAAGTGTGAATTTCCTCAGATTCCTCTCTCATCGCTCTCTCTGCTTCTCCTTTACTGTTTGTGTTTGCGTCTGAAGTTACTGCGGGAGAGCAAGGCCGTGATCATTCAGAAGCGCGTCCGTGGCTGGTTGGCCCGCTGCTGGTACAAGCGCTGCCTCGTCTCCATCGTGTACCTGCAGTGCTGCTTCCGCAGGATGAAGGCCAGGCGCCAGTTGAAGAAGCTGAAGATCGAGGCTCGCTCGGTGGAGCACTTCAAGAAGCTCAACAAAGGCATGGAGAACAAGATCATGCAGCTGCAGAGGAAAATCGACGAGCAGGTGAGTGATTGCACCATTTTAGTTTTTTTTTTTTTTTTTTGTCTCCATGTCTTGATTAATGTTGTCGTTTGGATGTTTGACGTCCCCGTTGTGTGATCTGTCCCATGTCTCCAGAACAAGGATAAACGGTTGGTCAACGAGAGGCTAGTCAGTCTGGAGACTACGTACACAACCGAGAGCGAGCGGATGCGTACCGAGCTGAGCCGGCTGCGCGGGGTGGAGGAGGACGCCAAGAACAAAGGCAACCAGGTGACCTCGCTGCTGGAGGAGCTGGAGAAGCTGAGGAAGGAGCTGAGTTCCACACAGAAGGAGAAGAAGACCATCGAGGACTGGGCGCAAACCTACAGGAGCGAAATGGAAACAGTAAGACGGGAACCACACCTGGACCTCCAGACCTGTTGTGGTCCAGGTCCTCCATCTCGCTGTGTGTATGTGTGTGGTGTCACATGTCGTCTGTCGAGGCCTTTTTTTTTTTTTTCTCTTTTCTAGATGTTTGTCTAGATTTTTCGAGAATAATTTGGAGATTTTAATTTGAAGGGAAATTCTCCCTAAAACGACCTCTGTCTTTTTAGTGAGATGTCGTGATCAAAAGTCCTGTAATTAGTTTAAAACTAAGGTCCCTAGAAATTGCTTTAGATTAGTACAATGTCCCATAGTTTCCTGGAAATGTGTGTATATGTATATATATATATATATATATATATATATATATATATATATATATATATATATATATATATATATATATATATATATATATACCAAAAATCTATTTTGCATAAATATGCATATTGGAGGAAAATGGTTTTTCCCCAACTTAGGAGCCAGAGCGAACCAGGGTGAAATGGACACATGGTGGGGTCACAGGGCACCGCCCCGGGGCAGGTGAGCACAGGAGATAGAGTAGTGTGCTACAGAGGTAGCCATCGTGCGCTCTTTGTCTTTTCTGTGTTTTTGTCTCGTATTTCGTCCGTTTTCTGTCTCAACCCGAGGAGCATCTTTTAAGAGGAGTTACAGTAATGTGGTAGATGTAGAAAACAAATGAATCAGACCCATTTAGTTCCGTAGAATGGTCTTTAGATATTTCATGTTCAAGATGCAGACCTTGCTTTGCACAACATGTTAGTAAAGGATTATTTGTTAATGTGTGTGTGTTTCTTTGTGTGTAGATGGTCTCGGAGCTGAAGGAGCAGAATGGCTCGCTGAAGAAGGAGAAGGACGACTTGAACAGGTTGATTCAGGAACAGAGTCAGCAGATGACCGGTATGAATAATGTCACCGCCTAAATCATCCGTCCCTTTCATGCAGAAACACGTGATTGTCTCCTAGACCGTACAGTTTGCTTCTCTGTGACCCTTCAGAGAAAATGGTCCGCGCGATAGCCGAGGAGACTCAGCAGCTGGAGAGCGATCTGAACGAGGAGCGATCTCGCTACCAGAACCTGCTGACAGAACACCGCCGGCTCGAGGAGAAGCACGACGACCTGAAGGAGGAGATGGTTTCTTCGGTGAGGAACACAAGCGCACGCCGGGGTTTCATATATGAACATGACATCATTTAAGTGTCGATCAACTTAAATTCTGAAAATGGAGACGACACGTGTGTTTGGTCCATTATTCCGTTTTTCTTCACATCAATGGCTTGTGATATTCAACACTTAGCTGCACCTACAGTCTGAAGTGGGACCTTCTTTTTTTTGTTTTGTTTTTTAAATGAAAAGGTTTATTTTCTCTCTTATTTGCAGAACGGCTCCAAGCCTGGCCACAGGAGAACAGATTCCACCCACAGCAGCAACGAATCAGAGTACACCTACAACTCCGAGTACGCCGAATTGGAAGAAGGTTCCCGTGCTGCGGAAGTAAGAATGTTTGGCATCTGGCACCGTCACATTTAATAAGAGGAATCAGGGAGAGTTTCTACTTTGATGTGGAAGTGGCCTTTCATGACAACATTGCCGTTTCAACACTTATCACGGGGCTCATGCTCTGTTCTCACATTTCTTCGTCCTGCAGGATGTGACACGAGGAATAGACACCTCGCTGACCCTCAAGCTGCAGAAACGTTTAACAGAGCTGGAGCAAGAAAAGCAGTCGCTGCGCAACGAACTAGAAAACAAAGAGGACCAGTTCCAGCGGGCTAGAGCCAGGGTACCGACACCCACACTCTGAAATATATCACCTTATTATCAATATGTATAAAGAAATAACTCTCATACAACACCCAGTTCTAATCTTTATTTAAGTGTTGACTAAGTCATTGTAAACGTACCGTAATATTTGTGTAGTGCCGAATGAAAAGCTTTCTAAAGCCAAAATGTACACTTGTAAGCTTTTAATAACCCAGTGTGAGAACAAAAAAGTACTTTTTTTTTAATACTTTTTATGCTTCCTTGATATAATAAGAGCCTCTGCATCCTCATGTACATAATTGAAACGCCTCATTACATAGATTAGACAGAAAGGTTCTCATCAGGCCCTGTTTCTAATCCGTCTTGTGTCAATACAGAGTTTGTCACTGTCCTAAACACCTCTTCATCACCATGTGTCGCTGCTTGTTTCAGGATGACGTAGAGTTCAAAAAGGCTCGTGGGGCAGAGCTGGAGTACGAGTCCCTCAAGGTAAGATATGGGAGGAGTAAAAAGTAGAAATGTTTCCAGATAATGACTTGATATAAAGGCAGACATCTTCTTTTATGACCGTACTTCCTGCCACAGCTTCGGAAAGCCTCATTTGGCACGAGTTGTCATAATTAGAATCTCTTCACTGAATCTTTTTCACGTCTCAGCGCCAGGAGCTGGAGTCGGAGAACAAGAAACTGAAGCATGACCTGTCGGAGATCAGGCAGAGCCTGCTGGGTAAAGCAGCGACAGGCGCTGGGGCCCCGGGCTCCCCGGCTTACAAGGTGGTCTTGGAGCAGCTCAACTCCTCCTGTGAGGAACTGGAGGTCCGTAAGGAGGAGGTGCTGATCCTGCGCTCCCAGCTGGTCAGCCAGAAGGAAGCCATGCACCACAAGGTAGAAGAACAGTTAACCGTCTCTGTTTTCTCTGTGCTTAAAGAGGGACAGTTCATCCATCACCACTGCTCAACTGGAAAAGATCTTGAAAAGCCTAGTATATGGCCAATAATCATCCACATGTAATGAAACGCGTGGGCTCTGTGGTCACATGGTGCTGTTGTCCGTTCACAAAATGAAGCTCTAGGTCTCTAGCTCTGTAGGTGGATGTCACCTGCTTGATTGCATCCACCTTTTTGCATTTTGTGTGTTGTGTTTTCACACTGCTTTTCTGTTTGTCTTTTGTTTATATTGTTTGCACAATATCCCCCAAAAATGACTGATGGATCAGGCCTCTCATGGCCTAAAGATGAAAAATATCTGTTTCATTTGTGTGACAAAAAGCACTTGAACGTTACTCGATTGGCCTTTAAACTCTCGTTAGTCGGTAATTTAGGGTCACGTTATTATTTCCACTGTATGTAGATGGTTTCACTGCACCGTCACTGTGTCTAACTCCTGTCTCCACCTTCTCTCCTCCATCCCTGCTTTTCCACAGGATGAGAAGGTACAGTTTAAAAACTGCATCATGCATGAGTATTTCACTTTTTTTTTTCAAAGTGTGTCTTGCATGTAAACCCGCCGTCGGTAAGAAATCTGATCCAGCAATCAAATTCCCCAGAGATACTTAAAAGCAGCTATATTTCTGGTGGTTGTTCAATCGTGGAGGTTTATTATTTTGCACTAGCAGCTGCTCAAATATGTCTTCTTCTCTTGGGTTTCATAGAGAGTTTAATGAATATAAACTTCAGGACCAAAAGAGGACCTAAAAGCTTTAGCACTTGTTTTTTTTCTGTCTGCAACCACCAATATCCACTTTTGCGCCTCCTAATGTCAAATGACACAAGTTAACTCTTGTAAATGTGGATTATTACTAACTTCATTTGAGTAAAGAGAGCAGCTTGAGGAAAAGTCGTGACAACAAAGATTCCTGAAATGCTGTAAACATTAAATGTTTGATATGTAACAGCGCGAGAGCATTCAAGGGGAAGTGTTCCCGCCAAAGTACGACAAATTATTGTCAAACAAGAAACCCAAAAGTGCAGCTTTAACATAAAATCAGAGGAGACACAAGATCAGTTTTCTTACTTTAGGAGACTTTACACACACACACACACACACACAAACACACACACACACATATATAAACATGGGGCGATTGTGGCCCAGTGGTGAGCAGGGGTCGTCCTTCAATCAGAGGATCGGCGGTTCGATCCCTGGCCCCGCTCGCCAGGGTCGATGTGTCCTTGAGCAAGACACTTAACCCTAAAATGTCTCCCATAGCTGCGACTACGGTGTATGAAAGTTCGTTCCACTGATGAGTTCCTCTCGTCAGTGTGTGAATGATTCTTATGTAAAGCGTCTTTGAGTATTCAGAAAAGCGCTATATAAATACTAACCATTACTACACACACACAAACACACACTGTGGTGATTATCTCATCTGTCAAGTCCATTGTCTGTGAATGAATGTGGTTATGGACTGTTTGTTTCACTGAAAGTCACAGAGTTCTGCTGCTCAGCAGCAGCTTTTACAGCTAGCTTTTTTTACAGCTAGCTTTTTTACAGCTAGCTGTATTTTACAGCAGCCATTTTGCATTTGTTCTTGTGGACACTGTCACTACAGAATGAAAACCCACAGCCAGTTGTACTTGAAATTACAGTCATTCGAAAATTGCATACAATGCACTTTTCTTTTAGAATTGCAAGTTCAGAACACAGCTTTTAAATTCACAACACAATATTTAACATCTGATTTAATAATACAACTTATGAAAACTGTTTAAAAATATACAAAGGCAACATAGACGAGAGTCTTCACTCCCCAGTGCTGAGCAGTGGTGACTACTCATGTCTGTACATACGTTTTTGCTTATTTATATTGCTGTTGACTCACTAAAGAAGTAAACTTGTTGGTCTGTTGCGTTATACTTCAGCTACATGGATGCACAGACATGCTGGTTCCCACTCATTGTCTTGTTGTCATCTCAAACTGTCACACACTGGTCACGTTTTGATCACAAGTGACCTTAACCTCCTGTTACTCATCGGCTGACGCTCGGCACCTTTTGTCTCATGAGAGCTTGAAAAAAAAAAAATGGCATCGCTGTGAAGGGAGGTTCCCTGTAGACGGACAGCCGACGCTGAGGCATCGCTTGACGGCTTGTCACTGTTCCAACCCGAGGCTCCAACCGGCTGATGATTGTCAGAGTGAAAGGACAGCCATAGCCAGCAGCTGTAGTGATGCTGGCAGGGAGTCAGCAGCGCACATGCCGCATGGTGCAGGGAACTGACATTTATGAAACCCCGGGTCCTCTTGTCTTCCTTCATACACATGAACTGTGTGAAGCTGGTTCATGATGCTGCTTAGCAAGCGGTTCTGCCAGACGGGTTGCACTTTTAAACAATCTTTCCCATTAATCTCCGTGTCCTTTGTTTACCTCCCTCTAGGAGACCATGACGGAGCCTTCTGTCTTTGTTGAGGATGTGTCCAAACTGAAGGACGCTGGTGAACTCAAGCAGGCTTACATGGGCCTCAAAGACACCAACAGGTACTTCAGTACACTCAGTTCTTCTCCCGATATCCAGGTTTCCACACTCATGTTGAAGTCACCCGGAGGCAACCGACCCCAACATCTATCTTTTTGTTGCTCTCGCTCCATTATTGATATCACCGTGAAATGTGTGCAGGAAATGTGTGTTTTGTAAACGCTGCCTTGTCCTGTGCAGATCCCCTCGGTTCATGCGTAAGCCGTTGGAAGTCAGTGATCTCCTGAGTAGGCTGAGGTAACCAATGAGACGTGGCCTATGCATCATGGAGCGGAGCATGCATGGCCACGCTGATGCCAAACCCAGTTGAAAATGTCACTGGTATTACAGAAGCTGATAACAGCTGAGTCTCCGTTGCGGTGCTGATGAAAGCTTGGGTAGCTTGGCGTGGCGTTATCTGCCCTAACTGCATGTCGAACAATGCAGCAGCTGTAGTTACAGCTAGAGGTCTCACTCGTGCTCTAACAGACTGTGTTCAGCGGTATCTGAATCCAAGGAATGTCTGGTTTTAGGATTCATATCTGCATGGGGTTTCATGAATCAGCATGGAAAAGATTAGAGTCTCTTAAACTGAAGGTAGTTTCTGTTTGAGGATGCGAGGATATTCTCACAAGCTCGGGTCTGTTTTTGGAGACGCTGCAGAACTCTCTCTTTCCAAAAATATGCGGCATGAAAGCATGTGAGGTAAAAAGGTATTTATGCAATCGTTACTTGTAGTTTAACCTTTATTAACACGTAGATTTACGACACAACTTCCCCCTGACCTTTCGGCAGCGATAGGTTGGACGTCGCTGTGGAAAGCCTCCGGCCTCAGCTTTCATGGAATGAGTTTGGCATAAATCCTGCATGAAAGCCCACTTGTTGTCTTTGTTTGTTGAAGCAGAGATGCACGGCACATTTTTCACAAATTAAATGTCCACACGCAGATAATTTATGCGAGGATCCGTCATGCTCTCCACTATTGTTTTGTTCCGTTTTTAAAATGTGTTTCGTCTGATTGGTCACCAAATCCTCCACACAGGATGTCAAAGTGAATACACACGTGATATTGACCTGATATTGTGCTTCTATACTTAAAGTTAGTGTTGAGGGAAACTCTTCACATTGTTTCTCAATGACAGAGTTGCCAAAACCTCTGCTGTGCATCACTGCCTTCATACGTTTTCTCCCATGTTGCTTCCTTTGGTTTCTTGTGACCTGCTTTGTTCACACTGACATACGAGTGTTGAGTGGATATTTAGTACACAGCAGACTACATTTAGACAGTTAGGGACTCCACCGCTGTTGTAATCAATCAAAATAATGACATAAATATGAACGTCACAGTCCAAAACCTTATGGCTTAAAAAGTTTCAACTTTTAGTTGCGTGGTTAAATCATGTAAATTAAAGCTACTAAGAGGAACTTTTATTTAGTGTTGATTTTGGTGGTGCCTGTGGGAGAAAAAGGTAGATTTTACGACCACCAGAGTCCCTTTAGAAAACCTCTCATTTTAATGCAGCAGGGTACGACAGGCTGGACGGAGGAGGAGCCGCTGCTGCAGGCGTATAACTCTCCTCCTCCTCCTCCTGGCTGGAGGCAGATAACTCTCCTCCTCCTTCTCCTGGCTGGAGGCAGATAACTCTCCTCCTCCTCCTCCTCCTGGCTGGAGGCGTATAACTCTCCTCCTCCTTCTCCTGTCTGGAGGCATATAGCTCTCCTCCTCTTGTCTGGAGGCGTATATCTCTCCTCCTCCTCCTCCTCCTCTTCCTCCTGGCTGGAGACGTATAGTTCTCCTCATGGAGCGGATGGCTTTGTTTGCTTATGTACATGTATGCCATGTAGAGGCATCAGGATTAAATTGAGACCGTTTCATTACAAGTTCCTCGTAGTAACTTTAGGAGACACAGGTTTTCCTCCACAGTCACATTCAGTAAGGTTTTCCATGCACATATGCAGACATCTCAGATAAACGGAAGAAGGCATGTTACTGTTGTCTTGCACATCTCTTTCCCCAACTAAACCATCCCGCATTTTTATTTTTATTGTTGTGTTGTTCGTGTTCCTTTTTGTGTTGTTTGTCGGTCAGATCTGCCGCTCCAGACTTCCATAAGCTGAATGAGGACGGAGAGCTGTGGCTGGTTAATCAGGGCTTAAAGGAAACCATCAGGTGGAACTGTGTTTTTAACACAAGTGTCATTTATTTTTAGCATGTTACGTTTTGCCTTTTCACAGGAACGAATGTGTGCTGCTGTTTTTCTTCTTTCCCCTCTTTTCTCGCTCTCACACTCCATCACCCGTGAATTTCTTCATGACGGCTGGTGATTTGGGTGTTGTTACTTCCTCCAGACTTATAGGAACAGCTCCTCTAAGCCTACTTCATGTTTTATGAATCTACTTGGGTGCTATCAATACTTTTGGCACAACAGAACATTTGCCCAGTTGTTTTTGTCCCACTCTCTCCTGACAGTATTTGACAGGGGTGTGTGCTCGTCACAGACGTTTCTTAACACACAGTCATATATTCAAGGTTTTGGTTTGAATTTTCCATTTTATTTATAGACAAGTGCTGCAGACTTTGTCTTCATCCTGCCACTAACTAAATTGTCGCAGCTTCTTGTAAAATATTAACTTTAATATTCACTGAGTTAACCGATTAATCAGTTAACCTGAAGTTAACTGATTAACCATTTACATTGTAGTAGTGGTAATAGGTGAAAGTCTCACTTCGGTCACTTATTTCCATTTAACGTGTAGAACTCAGTTTGAAGTGACCCAACCAGAATAAAGAGATGCCTGAACACCGAAGCATGAACTCTGTCGGCGCTACCTTGCCGAGCCTGACCTCTGACCACAGCGCTGGCTCGGCTACATTTTTCAGGAAAGGGAATCTTAAAGTCAGCAGCTTTAAATCTTGAGTTCAGAGAGGCTGGGCTGTGGGCTGCAGGTAGTGTCTGCACAGCATGCTGCTGTCCTGCGTCGCCACACTGGTGAAAGAATCTTTCTTTGACTGTTTTTTTCTTCTTGTACTGATTTATTTTCCTCTCCTTCTCCCATTGATGCCCTTTCTCTTGTTATTTCCCCAATTTGTCTTCTCTTCCACTCCATCGTCCTGCCGTCCCTCACTTTCTTTCACCTGCCACAAACCTCTTTCTATTCCCTTCCCTCATCTTCTATTTATCCTCCATCCTTGTTTCATATTTGGCACACCTCCTCGCTTCCTCTTCGTCCCCTCCCCCCCCCTCTGGTCTCATCTCCTTCCCCCACCTCCCTCTCCTCCAGGCTACTGGAGCACCAGCTGCAGACTCAGCGCAGAGGTTACGATAACGAGGTGGAGTCGTTGCGCGGCGAGCTGCAGAATGTCAAGGAGGAGAACAACCGTCAGCAGCAGCTCTTGGCCCAAAACCTGCAGCTGCCTCCGGAGGCCCGCATCGAAGCCAGTCTGCAGCACGAGATCACCCGGCTCACCAACGAGAACCTGGTACGCTGCAGCACACACAAAGAGGCATACAGGTTGAGGAGGAGCGGGAATTTAACCTCAGTTCATGTAACGTGCACATCGCAGAGAGTCTCAGCACACAGCAAGACTCAACATCGACAAATACACGCTAGCAGAATACCTACCTGCACACACAGGTAACAACGTTAATGACAAAGACATTTATATGACATAAATATGTGTATGTAGCCTGTTATTATCTAGTAACATCGACATTTCGAGTTACAATATGCATGCTCTCCAAAATAGATCCATCTAATATAACCAAACATTGAATAAAAATAAAAAAAGCACAAAACCTTTGCGACGTTTGAGCCCTGTTCTTGCACACTGCAAAGCGTGGCAACATGTTCGGGTCGCTTCACGTCCACTTGGGCCACGCATACAAAGACAGAAACGGTGTCGACGCACACTCATTTGTGTGGATGGTATCACCTGACAGGAACTCCTGGCTGAAGACCCCACAGCATCCCGAGAGGCTCGAGTCATCATTTTACGGCGGATGGTTGTATGTAGAGTGTGTGTGTGTGTGTGTGTGTGTGTGTGCGCGCGCATGCGCGCGCATGTGTGTTTGCATGTGTCAGAACTAACTCAGGTTGTACGTTTTGAATGAAGCTGCGCTCAATGTCGCTCTAACTCTCCACAGCGGCGTCTTCTAACTCACAGCGGAGCAGCTCTGCACCGTCTTCTTGTTTCTAACAGCCAACGAGTCCTGTAGCTTCTCTTCCCCTGAAAAATAAATCGGCACAGCAGCTCTCATGTTGATTTTACCCTCTTCCCTCTTTTGTTTCCAAGATGTTACTAAATGCAAAGCCAACGACTGATGAACAGAAGTGTCTGAGTGTTTCTTTTTACCGCTAGACAGTGTGAAGCTGTGAAGTCAGAGTCGTGCCGTTCGTCCTCACTATTCTCTTTTCTTTCTCCTTTCATCTCTCTCTCCATCACTCCAACCCTCGGCATGTTTCAGGATCTAATGGAGCAGCTGGAGAAGCAGGACCGGACCATCCGCAAGCTCAAGAAGCAACTGAAGGTGTACTCCAAGAGGATCGGAGAGATGGGGGGTAATTGAGAACATGTCATTCAGCGAAGGCTTGAGAGTCCGTACATATTGTGTGTTTGAGTGCTGCAGGACAGGATATTCTGACCGTCACGTGTTGTGTGTCTGCCAGCGGGTCAGACCGAGGGACAGACGTCTCCCGGACAGATGGTGGACGAGCCCATTCACCCCGTCAACATTCCTCGCAGGGAGAAAGATTTCCAGGGGATGCTGGAGTACAAGAAGGAGGATGAGCTCAAACTGGTCAAGAACCTCATCCTTGGTAAGAACTAAGTATGAAGAGGAAGAAACCACAGGCGGACAATCAGATCAAAGATACTCGTCAAAGATCTATAAACCTTTAAGAGGTTATTTCAGGACCTTGTGGTTTCCTTCTGTGGTTGTACTTTGACAAACCACTTGGCCTAACATGAAACTTTTAAGGTAGGGGCTGGGAAAATTAACGTGTTAACGCGGCGTTTTTTTTTCGAGTAAAAAAACAAACAAACATAATTATTTACTATAACTTAATAATGCCTCAAAGAAAATTAGATTCAAACAACTCATAACGCAAGCTTCATTTAAGGTTTTTACAGTCTGACTGACCTGTAAAAAGCATCTGTAGAAAATGAAGCTTTGTGAGACTTCAGAGACTTGATGTTCTCCTCGGTCCATCGCTGAACTCCTCTTGCTCCTCTTGTCTCTCCAGAGCTGAAGCCTCGGGGCGTGGCCGTGAATCTGATCCCAGGTCTGCCGGCCTACATCTTGTTCATGTGTCTGAGACATGCAGACTATGTCAATGATGACCAGAAGGTCCGCACCCTGCTCACCTCAACCATCAACAGTATTAAGAAGATCCTGAAGGTATGCGTGTGTGTGTGTGGGGTTCTTATGAAGTGCAAACTGATTTATTAGGACTTTGGACCTTTACTGGGTTTTGTCATTTTTTTTAAATACCATTTTCAGTAACATGTGGAATGTTTGTTTGATTTGGAGAAAGACTTGACTATCATCTCATCTCATCCTGTCAGAAACGAGGAGACGACTTTGAGACGGTCTCCTTCTGGCTGGCGAATACCTGCCGCTTCTTACACTGTTTGAAACAATACAGCGGAGACGAGGTGAGACTGACACGCTTTAGCTCAAATATATAATAGGAATAGGGTTTGGTAAACCTCCAGGCAATTTAGCCATTGTGATTGTTTTTGGTGTGGTTTCTTTTCTTGGGAAAAAAACAGAAAATATATAAAATTAAGTTAACTGGAGATTATTTTTTCGATCGTTTGTAGATAATTCATTTGTGTGATTGCAAGTGGTGTTACGAGTGATAGAACATGTGAACATTTTCCATGCACATGAAGTATCTTACACATGAAATAGTATTTTTAAGAGAGTTGCTGAACTCTGCCCTTATCTGTGTTGTTTAGGCCTTCATGAAACACAACACGCAGAGACAGAACGAGCACACTCTGTCCAACTTCGACCTGGCAGAGTACAGACAGGTGATCAGTGACCTGGCCATCCAGATCTACCAGCAGCTGATCAAATGCATGGAGAACATCCTTCAGCCCATGATAGGTGTGTGCATGTACATGTGCATGTGTGTGTGTGAATCTACAAGATAATGGCATTGTACTATTGATGGGATTTGCATATGTGCATGACACAAATACTTACTGTGTGTGTGTGTGTGTGTTCGTTCCCTGCAGTTTCTGGCATGCTGGAACACGAGACCATTCAGGGAGTGTCGGGGGTGAAGCCCACAGGTCTCCGTAAGCGAACATCTAGTATCGCAGACGAGGGCACCTACACGCTGGACTCCATCCTGAGGCAGCTCAGCGCCTTCCACTCCACCATGTGCCAGCACGGCACCGACCCCGAGCTCATCAAGCAGGTGGTGAAGCAGCAGTTCTACATCATCGGAGCGGTCACCCTCAACAACCTGCTGCTACGCAAGGACATGTGCTCCTGGAGCAAAGGCATGCAGATCAGGTACAGTAGGAGATGTCGCTGCTCACAGGGGGGGGGCTCCAAAGTGGAGCTGGTATTTTTACCCTTTTGTTGTTGTTGTTGTTTTTAACTTATGCTGTGTGTCTGTGTGCAGGTACAATGTGAGCCAGCAGGAGGAGTGGCTCAGAGACAAAGGTCTAATGCTGTGCGGCGCCAAGGAGACTCTGGAGCCTCTGATCCAGGCCGCTCAGCTGCTGCAGGTGAAGAAAAAGACCGACGAGGACGCCGATGCCATCTGTTCCATGTGCCTGGCCCTCACCACTGCGCAGGTAAGCTGTCCCGTCATTTATTCACAACGTTCAAAGAGACCAGAGCAGCTTTTTAAATCTTTGTTCTTAAATCTGTTTGCGTGCAAAGAAACCCCTGCCACTGGAGGTCAAATTGTCTTTATAACCTCTCTGTGTTGCGTCTCTTCCAGATTGTGAAGGTCTTGAACCTCTACACTCCAGTCAATGAATTTGAGGAGAGGGTATCGGTGTCATTCATACGAACCATACAGGTAATTTACACTGACATACTGTTTCATGTGGCTACAGGATAAATATGAAGGACATGAATGCTCCTGGAAAGGTTACACCTTCCAAACCATAGCATGAATTGAATCCACAAACGGTTCATTCATTTACATCGGACTGCATACTCATGATTTTATCTCTGCTTTTTCCATTTAGACTCGCTTGCGAGATCGTTGTGAGAGTCCGCAGTTGTTGATGGACACGAAGATGATTTACCCGGTCACTTTCCCGTTCAGCCCTTCCTCCCTCGCCCTGGAAACCATCCAGATCCCCAGCTCGCTCAACCTGGGGTTCCTCACCCGCGTCTAAGCCACGGCCGCCCAGGACAGCAGGCGTTTAGATGTAGTGGTCATAGTTGGGATTGCAGGTCAAAAAAAAATATACAAGTAATTGAGATTTGTATTCACACAGTTTGAGCAATTATTTCCCAAAAAATAGGTGAAAAGCCTCAAAGAGCTTCTAATTTAAAACATAGATTCCAGTTCTCATAAGATATTCCTTGATCCAGAACATTGACACACAAAAAATCTGACATAAAAAAACCATCACAAACTGAACTTTCAACATGCATCTGTACAGTACTTGCATCCTCTGAACGTACACATGCACGCCTACATTCATGTGCACTTTCTCTCTTACAAAATGCACAAATACTCACGATACCCACGGTCGTCGCCGTCGATTTTAAATCTATCTGTAAAAGGCCTTCATCCGTCCACTGCTTGTAAAAACGCCTCTGAGAGAAGCCACAGGACCAGGTCGATGCCTCCAGTACTCGCTCTGCATCGACACCTGGGTCTGTTTGAGTGGTCCTGACCCCGGTGACCTCCAGCTCCGTCCTTTTGTGTTTCAACTAGCTGTTAAGATTGTTCTTCTTGTTGCCCATTTTAAAAACCCAGTTGGACTGATTAGACATCAAATGTTGTCATCGTCTCGTTCTCCGCTGAGAATGTTTGCAACAATACACGGGAGCGGACCCAAAAGAGGGGTCGAGACCTCACGAAGGGGAATAACTTCGTAAATTGTGGTCTCGCTTTGAATGTTGGGTCTTTATTTAAGAGGCAAAGTGAACACTGAGTCCCAGCAGGAAGCCGGCTGAGTGACGCTGCGCTGAAGTTAACTCTGTCCACCCCGTGTTGAGGCAACCCGGACCGGGCTCCCTCATTTCACCCTCTGAACACAGTCAAGCCAAGACAGATCTCATCATCTGTACTCTATTATTTATACATTATTTAAATATGAATAATATATATATCATGTATTTTATTGATTGCATTTACCTCCGTCCCCACCCTCCCTTTATTAGATTCGAAGCTTTCTCTTTGCAGTAAACTTGTCTGATATATGAAGGCTGGACCCATCATTTCCCCCAGCTTTGCAAGGACTGCTTTAGTTTAGGTCCATTGTAGGCTGTCCATGTCAATATCAGGTAACTTATATTACTTAACTTGTATTTGAGAACAACTTGATATCCATATGCTCTCATTGGGACCACATGTTATCAGTCTGCCTTCTGTTATATCACTTTGGGTTTATGGATAGTTTAAAACAAAAGTATGGTTTGTGTAAAAAGTACATTTCTGTGGCAAGGTAGGCGGTAACTGAAGGTATTAATTAACCACATGAATGTTTCAAACTGTTAATGAAGTGTATCATGATTTTAGTTGCACATTGTTGGACAAAGCCTTATCTGAATTATTTGCTATCTAAACAACTTAAACACACAATCAGCATTGTGGCATTGTTTTGTTCTGTCAGTGCAGTTTTTTTTTTTCTTCTCCACTGTAAAATGAATATAAATTGTTAAATGTGGTCATTTTTTTGGTTTTGATAAGGTGTCCTTTCGTCCTACCGTTGGTGTCACAGATGGGTAGCACTGTTTAGCCATCAGTCCAGATGCACTTTTAAGACATTGCTGAGGAAGTCAGATAAGTGATAGCTGGATAAGGACTGTCAAAAGAAACAACCCTTCCACTGAACTGCGACGCTTCCTTTACCACATTCCCTCTGCGAGTGGGCGCTTTACTTTCTTAATCAGTGATTTTTTTTTCTTCTTTTCCTGCTGTTTTATTCAAAACTATGAATCAATGCAAACCGAACAAACGCTCTTGTATCAGTCAAACTCTCCTGTGAATGTCGTGCAGCCTGCTCTCTCTTGCTCCGTCCATCCTTGTGGACTGAAGTATTGAGAGTGCAGAGTTGGAAGGCTGTCCTAGTTTCAGAGGAGGGAAAAGAAAAACCACACGTTTGTTCATTTTGTTGAGCTGCAGCGTCTCGTCCCCCTGGGCTTCTCTCGGGCTCTCATCGAGGAGAAAGTGTCATTCCTTCACTCTGCGTTTTTACATGAAGGAGAGAGTTGGTTGTATGATACGACGTAGACATTATAAATGACCATTGTTCTTATCAGCACTAGCGTTGATTGTGCCATTTTAAAAATCGTTAAAAAAAACAGAACATATATCATCACCCCAGCTGTTGTGGTACTGGTGTGAACACGCTGAGGCCAGTGCCACATGTGTCCCCTCTGACCCATGTGTACAATTGACAAACTGGACTGTTTGTAGTTTCTGGTAGCTGTGCTTCGTGAATGTGTTCACCGTTAAGAAACTAAGAAACTTGGAATAAATTGTCAAATCTGTAAAAGTCAAATAAAATAATTCAGCACTGTTGGATTGTCTCTGAGAGATTATTTCTGGGGGTATTTTTATGCGTCTTTCGTTCAGTCATTGTCGAGCCGTTAAATCAACTGAATGTCCGCGTTATGTATTGATCTCTAGGAGATGCCTGTTGATTTGTCTAATTTATTCCACTTTTATTGACGGCACAGGGACTGAAGGTAATCTGCGCCAGATGTAACCGATAAATCTGATTTCACATCCAACAAAAAGGTGAAATAAATACGTCAAATATATATTTTAGTTAATCCTACATCAAGAAGGCGATGAAATATAACATCATGCAGTTCAAGTGTTTTTAATTTTTTAATATTACATCTATGGAGACTGGATTAGGCTGTTCATGTAACTTTCCAGGCCTCGTAGGTCTAAGGCTGGAGGGACGTATGGAGCAGAGTCACAGCTTAAAACTTCACTAAGAAGCTTACAGTTCCCTCACTGTCAATCCTCTTCACTGGAAAACTCAACTTAGTTCTCCAGGGACAAATACCTGCTCTACAGAAGGGGAAACATTTCTTGTGAGGTAAGTGATTGTATCATTGACGTGGTCGCTATTTGTGAGAATCTTTTGTAAACTGGTGGTTTGTTAAATTTGTGTCAAATATAAGGAACCCCATATGCAAATTTAAGTAGAGAGTGTAGAGTTTCTAGCTTGTGATAAACCAGCCTGGATGGAGTTTGACTTATTAACTATACCAGTTTTGGTTGTGGTTAATTTTGTACTTAAGGATTACCTCACAGCCTCAGTGACAAGTTCCCTGATGATGAATTGAGAATTGAATGGTAGCTCAGTTTGAATTAAAATGGCAAACATAACTCACATTATTTTATTCTACATTCAGTGCAATATAATATCCGTATTAATGGAAGGACCGAACTTATAACTTGAATCTCTTAAAACGCTTGTAGTTTTCTGAATATGTACATACACTGATTTATTTTATTGTGTTTGCAAAATGTAATGCAACGAAGTGCAGGGACACTTATTTGTATGTAATTACATTATTGTGTGTTAAGTCATGTAAAGTATTCATGTTGGAAAGATGACTGTCAGAAAATAAGTGACTGCAGTAACATGACAGTACAGTATATCATATATACAGATATAAGGAGGATTTAAATAGGGAAAAGGTCATATTCAATTGTAATTTCGTTGTTTTGGAGTGTGTACTGGATATGTGCAGTTCCCAGAATAGATGTGCTGCACTCCTTCCCTCTGAAGCTCAGAGAAGGATCAGGCTGGAGTAGATTACCAACTACTTATCTTCTAACACACACACACACACACACACACACACACACACACACACAAACAGGCCAAGTGGTCACAGCACGGTACAGAAAATCAAGGGAACCTCAATGAACCAAAATATCATACAGCTGATCGGCTGAGTCTTTATGTTTGTGTCTGTGTTTTCCACAGGGCTCCTTGTTGGTGATCATCTGCAGCCATGTGTGACCAGACGTTCGTGGCGGCCACTTTTGGCCCCTGCGACAGCTGTGGGAAAGCCAGTCCTCTGATGAACATCTACATTAAGTCTGAGGCCATCAACTACTGCTCCTTCTGTGTGGAAGTGGTACGTTTACCTGCAAAGCTCTGAAAAGATATGAATCAGCTGAGAAAATATAGAGTAAGAGAAGCAGAATCTCCACAAACTCACTTCGGTGAGCACAATATGGACCTGAAGTTACCTCCTATTCTTATTGTTTATCTATGAACACATATGCTAAGAGCAATCTGTGAGGCAGCCGCAAAGATTCTACTTACAGAGCATCTTTAGTTTGACGAGGATCACACTAACACTTCATGTTTAACTGAGGACAGACCACTCAGCAGCACCTTTTGACATGCAACTGTATTGTATCATAAACACACACACACACATGCGCACATGCACACATACACGCACAAAGGAAGTCATGAGGACCTTTCAGAGATGCACGCCACTGATCTGTAGCTCTTTGTCAGCTCCGTCAATACCAGTAACTGTCCAGAAATAATTTCATTGGAGCGATTATGTGTTCAAGGAAAAAGCTATAAATACTGAGAAAATACTGAAACTGTTTGCAAGAAAAGTATAACAAAAGTAATGTGTGCTCAAATTTACCTCGTCATCCAAACCTTAAATCTGCGAACAGACAGCTCTTTTAAAATGTATCTTCCATCTATTGCCTTTAGCTTTGATCCAATGAATGATCCATTGGGCAAAGACACACAATCAAATTTAAATATGCTTAAATCTGGAAATGGATTATTTTGTTCTTTTCTTTGTTTTTCATTGGCATTTTTAAGGGATATGTTTCTAATCATGGTTTCAATTTTAAACACAATATTGTCATTACTGAAGTGACATTTTATCCAATATTATAACTTTGTTGAACGTTTCCTCAGTAGTAAGGTGGCAGAGTTGAGCAACTGAAGTGTTTGGATGCTATTATTAAGATAAAGGGACGTTGAAATCACACATATTAATGGAAACCGTAAAGTGTTTCAAATTGATAAGAAGCAGTTGCAACTAGAGCAGACAGAATGGTGTGGAGCTCAGGCTATAATATCCTCAAGGGTCAGGAAAAGTTACAAATTGTTTTTGAAAACTTTGAACTCACCAATTCAACTGTTTTGGGAATATGTGGAAGACTAAAGGCGGCACCGTGTCTGCGTGTCTAAATGCCTGTGAAATGAATTTGGAGGAGGGGGAGGAAGAAGAGGAGGAGGAGGAAGAGGAGGCTGACAGAAGCGGAGCACGCGCTGTGAATGTGGCGCGCGCGGCGCAGCATCCCCTTCGCGCTCGGGGACAAATCCAACGAGCCTCGAACCAGCAAACGTCCCCGTCGCGTTTCTCTTCCTCTCTCCGCGCCCTCCTGACTGTGCTCTGTTGTTGTTGTTGTTGTTGTTGTCTTTTCCCTCTCAAAGATGGCTTGTCAGGGGCTCCAGTCAGGGGAAACCGTGGCGTCCCTGAAGAGGGAGAGCGACAGTCTGAAGAAGAAGCTGGAGGAGGAGCGGGGAAAGCTGAGCGACATCGAGTGTGAGTGTCTGAGACAAAATGCAAACTATTACTCTAAAAGCTGTGGACTCGTCTCCTCCACATGTCCTGCTTTACTGGGAGATGCTTTGAAGTAGCTTCAGTTTTCATGAAGTAGCTTCCGTCAGATTACGTTTGTGTCAAGTTATGCTGATATTCCATTTTCTGCTGCGTTATGCTTCCACTTTATTCTGTTTCAGAGTAAAATGTTTGCTTTCTATATTTCTCTGACAACACCAGTAACTTTGCAGAATAACATTTCTACATGCAAAACCTTTCAAATGTGGCAAATTGTTAAAGATTAAGCTGCCTGGTTGTATCAAAGACTTTAAATCAACTTCAACTTGACTAGTTACAAACAGTAACTGCTGCATACGCGTTTAAGCATTATAATAATAACCCAACAATATTTAATATAGTGGTATAGGCACCATTCTGCAGCATTTTAAGTGCTTTTACTTTTGATACTTCATGTAAGCCCACTTGTACGTATGTTTAGATTGATGCTTCCCTACTTGGTGGTGAGTAGTTCATGATGTAAAGGCTTCTCACGGACGTCTGCATTGTGTGTTGGTTCCTCAGTGAACCAGGTGGCCGAGAAGATCGAGGTCTTGGGTGCTCTCTCCATAAAGACCAGACGTGTCCTGAAGGGTCATGGGAACAAGGTGCTGTGTATGGACTGGTGTAAAGACAAGCGCCGCCTCGTCAGCTCTTCACAGGTAGGCCTACACGCACACAGATGTATATTTAAGAGAACTACTGTGCAGCATTATCTAAAACAGTACGAGTGTAATTTTATGTTGAGCATGACTATAGTATATGAGTTGTATTTATTTTAGGATGTGATGAAGATGTTTCTTTCTTATTTAGGATGGCAAAGTGATCGCCTGGGATGCATTTACTCTTAATAAGGTGAGTGGATGTCTGTGTGGAAAGACAAGACAACATAAGACAGGGTAACATAATATCAAATGTATGTTATTGTCCCGGATGGGCAGTAGTGCTGCACTCAGCTGCAATCCACCTAAAGCAATTCATAGCCAACAGACATCATAGTATCACCCACAGAAGAGGTGGAGAAACATGTCAAATGTTGCCCGTGCCTTAAGCGATACAATATATATATATATATATATATATATATATATATATATATATATATATATATATATATATATATATATATATATATTTTAATTAAGGGGCTGAATTCAACTTCCTATCTCTTTAGCCTTCCATCAAGGTGCATTTTAGATGATAGGCGAGTCTTTGACCAGATAAAAATACAGTACATGACGGATGTGGCGTTCGATTGTTTGAGCTGGACAGAGCGATCGGCTTGAGATCTTAAACTCAGATATTGAGATACAATCTGGATATGAGACGCATATGTGAAGGGTCTCAGACTTTAAATTTCTCTAAAAAAAAGAGAACCAAATGCACAAACAGACATTGAAAAAATGGATTTAAATATGTATAAACGATCATTTGCGATTGAAATATGGTGTGTGTGTGTGTGTGTGTGTGTGTGTGTGTGTGTGTGTGGGTGTGTGTGTGTGTGTGTGTGTGGGTGTGTGTGTGGGTCAGTCATGCTCTGCTGTCATACTCCTCTGAGAACTACGATCGCAGGGAAATATGCGTTTAAGGATTATCCGTCCATCTGTCCCCTATAACGCGTGTGTGTGTGTGTGTGTGTGTGTGTGTGTGTGTGTGTGTGTGTGTGTGTGTGTGTGTGTGTGTGTGTGTGTGTGTGTGTGTGAGTGTGTGAGTGCACTAAAACACATCAGGAGGATTCAGCTTGATTTGACCATCATGTCACTTCTTGATGGAGTCGAACCACACTCAGCCTAATCCCTATTAATACAGGTTTACCACAGCTGTGTGTGTGTGTGTGTGTGTGTGTGTGTGTGTGTGTGTGTGTGTGTGTGTGTGTGTGTGTGTGTCTGTTTATGTGGAAGAGAATAGTTGGTTTATGCTTATTAAAGAGAATGTATGTTTCTACCAATAATGAATTGCCACGGACATGTGTTACAGGAACATGCGGTAACCCTGCCGTGTACGTGGGTGATGGCGTGTGCTTATGCCCCCTCAGGCTGTGCTGTGGCATGTGGGTGAGTACAGAGAAGTTCTCTTTTTATTGCCTGGATTTAATTTTTTTTCAACTACTCTTTCAAATAAATAAAGTTCAACAACAAAACAGTTAAGTACAATTATATATTTAGAGTTATTGCTATGTGAAAGAAAAGGTGTATGTAATTTAGAGATATCCTCGTATTGTGTTCAACTTTGCAAAAGTATCAATAATTTGAATTACCCTGGTTGCTCTTTTTTAATACCTGCACACTTATGTAGTTGTATTACATCAGTGTGTATTCAGTGGCTACGTCAATTGTTTGTAAACATGTATGTTTGCTTGTACTGTTATTGCTCAGTGGAACTAAATTAGATCCAACTGGGAAAATGTTTTAGTTAATATTCTGAATCTGAGATATAATGTAAGAAACATTTATTTAATACTCAGTCATCATTTATTTTTCATCATGCAATATCCAGACCCGGACCTTGTGTTAGTATTGTCTACTATTTCATCAGTGACCCATCATCTGACTTCCTGTGTTTTATCTCCTTCCAAAGCGGGTTGGATAACAAGTGCTCGGTATTCCCGCTGTCACTTGACAAAAACGAGAATTTGGCTGCAAAGAAGAAGTCTGTTGCCATGCACACCAACTATGTGTCCGGGTGCACCTTCACCAGCTCGGACATGCAGGTGAGCACCAGTTCAATGTCTTCTGAGGAGCGGAAAATAAGAGCATTTGTCTGGATGACACTTTGTAATCTATTATTAATGATTAAATGCATTGTTTCCACTTAACCAAAAACAACAACATGATGGACTATGATTTTTTTTTGTTGGGTGTACCTTTGACTCCCCAGCTGGATAGAAAGAAGCTAGAGAGAGCATGAAGGAAACAATCTGAGATATTTGACTTGAATAATTTGCTCTGACAGAGCGGAGGGAGATGAATGGCAGGGCTGAGAAGGGTGCAGCGGTGGTGATGGTCCTCTGTCCGGAGTGTATTAATAGACACTGAGTGGTTCTTATCAAGGAAAGAGGCCGTTATCGAGTTAAGAGTGGAGCACACTGACCTGAGGGCAGAATATTTAACAGATAGACACGCACATACCCTCACACACAAAGACATATGCATGCACACGAGCACACTGTAACGCTCACAGCCTTTATACTTTAGCATTGACATGACTACATCGAGGACTCAGAAAGTGTGTTACTATTCATCTTATTTCAAAGACCGGTTCCAGTCTCCTAACAGGAGAGTTAGGATGTGTTGGTTGGGCTGTGTGTGTGTGTGTGTGTGTGTGTGTGTGTGTGTGTGTGTGTATGTGTGTCCTTTTTTTCACATCTGTCTGCCAACATACCGGATGTTGTAACTATCAATGAGTCCAGAAAGTGTTTGTTTCAGAGGTGACCTGCTCATTTGACTGAAGCCTTTATGACCGAGGTCTTTAAATACCAACAAGTCGGCCGTCTCAGAACTGGGTTTTAGTTGCAGACGACTCGTTGTCATATTTGGCCACCGAGGACACACTCAGGCTGGTCGAAAGAGGACATCGATACCTTGGGGCGACACTGCTTGCAAAGTACTCTGCTGTCTCTGCTATCATTGTCAGTCGCCATATATGGTGGCAACGTTTCTACTCATATCCTCGCTCACTGAGTGGACCTACTTTGTTTTCTATTGTGAGGACCTACAGTATGTCACCAGACCGAGATTCTGTGAATGTATTCAAAGGCACCTTTCACATTTGTGTCCTTGTATTGTTCTTCTCTATGCAGCCATGAATAAATAGTTATACGGTGTGTGTGTGTGTGGGTGTGGTGGGGGGGTGGGTGTCTTATAAAGTGCAAACTATCGGACTTTGGGGCGACCTGTACAGGTTTTTGTATTAATTTTTTTATGCTGTTTTAAGTCATTTGTGGAATGTTGCACTTTGAGTAAGACTTGACTATCACCAGCCGGTTTACTGTGCATGTGTGCGTGGTTGTGTGTGTGCGTGTGTGTGTGTGTCCAACTGAGAGGAAAAAAAACATTTGAGTAGTGCACTAGCTTTAAGCTGATGAGTTTTGATATGAAAGATCTGCTGCTGTTTCACTGACTGAGTCGTGTGGCTTTCTTATTCAAGATATTTACATGTAGGATCACTGAGTAATGTAATGAACCCCTGCAAGTATTTATTAACTGGTAACATGTAGGTGGTGGTAAGAAGAATCAGATTGATGCAAAGGCTCTCTGTTAGATCAATGAGGTTCCCATCTGTATGTGTGTGTCAGTAATTGTGGCTTACTGATAATTGCATTCATGTTGAAACTCGAGCTACATCTCAGTGGAGGCAGGATGTAATGTGTTTTTGTGCTTGAGGTCATCCAGCAGGAGCTCTCTAATCCTCCAGCTCGCACAGATCTCTGATGTCTGCATGTGTCTCTGAGTGCACATAATCTGTTTTCATCAGAGGGATCGCTGACATTTTGGAATTTTGTTTGTGTGTGGAGACATTATGCACAGTCAGAGTGCGGAGGTGCTGACCTTAAGCTTTTGTCTTTTTGTTTTTGTGTGTGTGTGTGTGTGTGTGTGTGTGTGTGTGTGTGTGTGTGTGTGTGTGTGTGTGTGTGCCATCCTGCCTTGAATGCATCTGTTGGTATGTGCACATAAAGAACAACAGCTATCTTCATGGTGCCATTACATGTATTTCTCTACCTGTCCACATTATAAGAACAGCTCTCTGAAGCATTGTGAGGACGCTGGTCTGTTTCTTTTAAGCTACCACTGAGTGGCACAAGACTTGTACCTTTAAATATGATTCAATATGAAAGTCAACAAATTGGCTTAGAGTTTGTGATAACAAGTCATTGTATGGTATGAAGTGGAAAAAAAGTAATTGTATATGTTGTCATAAAAGGTGATAGTGTAATTTATCATTAAAAAAAGTCCTGAAAAGAAAATCATGGTATAGTCTCTGAAAAATGCCATACTAATATGTCATAAAAGGTCATAGTAAAATAAATTTAAAAAAACGTCCTAATGTAGCATTTTGAAAAAAATCATAGAAAAGTAATTGTATATGATGTATATGATGTCTGAAAGGTCATTAAAAAAAGTCATGGTATGTTGGAAAAAAGCACAAAAAAGTCATAATATAGTGTGAAGTATAAAAGTCATTGTATATTTTGTCATACTAGTATGTCTTCAAAAAGTCAGAAAAAAAGACATAGTATAGTTTGTCGTGAAACAGTGATTAAAAAGTAATTGTTTATTTTGTCAAAAGGTCAGCGTACAGTATGTGAACAATGTCATAGTGTCGTGTGTCATAAAAACTCATAGTTACAAAAAGCATAAAGAAATGTCCTATAATTGCATTTTGAAAAAAGTTTTTTTTTAAGTCATATTATAGTATTTTAAATTGAAACAGAAAAGTATGTTGGAAAAAGTAAAAGTCTAGTATCTTAAAAAAAGTAATTAGAAAGTAATAAAATAGCATGTCACTGAAAGTCAAGAGAAGGTCTATATATATGTCTAAAAAGGTCATCGTACTATATGTTGAAATAAGGGATACAAATGTTACACGTTATGTGTAAAGTCATGGTATAATATGTTGAAAATAGTTTTGTTTAAAAAAAAGCCATTAAACGTTTTAGTATAATAATATAATAAAATGTCAAAACGTCATAGTATAGTAGAATACCATTAAAATGTCTTATGTTACCAATTTCTCTTTAATAATTGGAGGCTGATGTCTAACATCACCTTTCTAATCTTCAGTGCCAAAATGAATGCCACTCCAAGTTTCACCTGTTAGCACAAACGTTCATGAGGAGATGAAAAATATCCTGAACCTACATGTCCTGTTCTTGCACCAAAATATTTAGAAATAAACTAAGCTTCATGTTTTCATTGTTTTTTGTTTTTGTTCATATGTTGTCCATGTGCATGTGTCCGTCAGCTCCTGACCTCCAGCGGTGACGGCACATGTGCATTGTGGGATGTGGAGAGCGGGCAGCTGCTGCAGAGTTTCCACGGTCACACAGCTGATGTCTTGTCTCTGGACCTCGCCCCATCTGAGACTGGAAACACTTTTGTCTCTGGGGTGAGAGAGAGCTCGTGTGTGTCTTTATGTTTGTCATGTGGTCACAAAACCCTGTAACTGATTGTCGCTGTTTGGAGTTTTGGAGTTTTCATGAAACAGTTACAATTTAAAGATTCTGGATATTTGTTTTACAGGACAGAAGCAATATTTTCATTCTCTAATGGGTGTGTGTGTGTGTGTGTGTGTGTGTGTGTGTGTGTGCGTGTGCGTGTGCGTGTGTGCGTCATCAGGGCTGTGACATGAAGGCCAACGTGTGGGACATGCGTTCTGGACAGAACATTCAGTCTTTTGAGAGCCACGAGTCTGACATCAACTGTGTTAAGTAAGTCCAACTCTTTGATAAAAAACTAGAGTTGAAACTTGAATGATATAAGTCCTACCGAGATCATGAAAATGTAGAATGAACGAAGACATTTAACTGACGTGTGTGAACTCATGCTCAACATATATACGTCTGAGGCACTCTGCTACCTTCAGTGACCTTTTTTAAAATCGGATTTTCAATTTCTTAAAACCTTAAGAGACGTTCAGATTAGATACTAAAAACATGTCTGCTTTCAATCTGGTCTAAAATAACTTTAAAATCGGTCTTTCAAGTTGTCTGGTTTGTGGGAAAATATTAAATTAATATAGATTTGGGTTAACTAATGAGTTACTTTTGCCAATTGTGTCAAAACACACCACTTTCTTATTCTGTTCTCGGTCACGTGTGTTCAGGTACTACCCCAGTGGAGACGCATTTGCATCCGCTTCAGACGACGGCACAGTGAGTCACGTCATATTGACCTGCTTATCAGTTTGTCGTCATGTATCAACTAGTCATGTCAATATGCACATGTGTGCAAAGTCAGTTGATTTTTACCATTTGTGTCCCGTCTGTGTTGTTGCATGTTTACTGGTGTCTCTCAGTGCCGTTTCTACGACCTGCGAGCTGACCGTGAGGTAGCCATCTACCAGAAGGACAGCATCATCTTTGGTGCTTCAACTGTGGACTTCTCTCTGAGTGGTGAGGAGTTGATGAAGCACTTAAGGTTGAACCATTGATAGATTAAATAATATGCATTACTTATCAGCATCTCCTGGGAGAGTATAAAGTTCACAAAAGTAGGCAGCATTTAATATGAATAAATGCATTTTTTTTATGATTCAAGGAAAAATAAATTCTCAGTTTCAACTAATCCTCCGTCATTCTCTACTTCTGCTTATTTCAAATTCCCCACTTCCACTTTCATGTACTCTCTCCTCCTCGCTTTCTCACGCCTCCAGGTCGGCTGCTTTTCGCTGGTTATAACGACTACACCATCAATGTGTGGGACGTTTTAAAGGGAACTCGTGTCTCCATCCTGTTTGGTCACGAGAACCGCATCAGCAGAGTCAGAGTGTCACCTGACGGCACGGCGCTCTGCTCGGCCTCCTGGGACAACACCCTACGGGTGAGCTGGAGTTTCCCTGCAGCTGTGTTTGATCCATTCATTTGGAAAACATTGAGCTTATAATATTGATTAATATTAACATGTGAGTTGTCATCTGATCTTTTTTAAGGGTGAGGATTATAACTAAGCAGCACTGTGCACTATATGTGTTTGGGTCATATTGATCTTGATCAATAAGGAATGCTGGGCTACTTACCTGTGTCTATAGGATTTGAGGTCAAGTGTCCTGGTCAACTATGTCCATATTTTAACACAATACATTTATTTTCTCACATTTTCTTTTAGACTAAAGGAAAAGGGTGTTGTATTTTAAGGTTGTTTAGCCCGTATGTTGTTTAGCTCGTAACATGTACGTGAAAAATCCTGTTTTATATATTTAACCTATATGATTCTTCTCACTTTCCTCATGCAGATTTGGTCCTAGAGCTGATATCCCAGTTGTGATCCAGTGAACTACTGCAGGAGAGAGTGCAAACAAACCTTCAGTATGACAAACACACGTAAAGACCTAAAATGTCTCTTATGAATGAGAACACACCATCGTATCATAACTGTAGTGTGAGTATTGATTGAAGATGCAGTCAAGTTTGGATTCATAATATTTGTTATTGGTAGCTTGATGACTGATTGTATGTAATTGTTTATGCTAATGTAGAGGAAAATAATTGCGAGCGTCAAAAGCTGCTCGTGTCTGCTCTGTTATTTAGATCTGCAAACAATATAAACGATTATCTTGTAAATTATGAACATTGGTTAACAATTTTACCCCCTCCCCCTGAGAATCAATCCGTCCAGAATCACACAATATATATTTGAGATATATTTGATTGTTATTAAGACCACTTCAATGCAGGCACCTACATTAAACATGAACGTCAACAGCTTAGATATATTACTTGTGGAAAAAAATAAAAGAGATTTTAAATACCTGTTGAGCTTTGATGATTTCTCTTCTCTCTTCAATTCACTCGGTTCTGGTGACCTCACTGGAGTCAAAACAGATTAAGATAAACCAACATGTTTATGTGTTTACAAAATACAAAGGGATGATTGGAATATTCGCTGATTTTAACAGATTGTGCCAAACATTCGACTGCACCGAGGTTATTCTAGATTCAGTTACAATGGCTGACATTTGCATTGCTACTATTTTCTGGAGGGGAGAAGTTTTACTATCCTGAGATCTGATGATCTTGTCAACATGATCTAGTGTTATTAGCACAGCCCATTCTTTGTTTGTTTTGAAGACAATATTCTTAAAAAGACAAGCCAAGAAAAAACGTTATCCTGATTATATAAATACAAAACGACAACCAGATGGGTTCAAGGGAAACTGGAGCGTACTGACTAACACTGTGGTTGCATTGTTTGCCACAAGGGGGCGTTGCACTTTATTACAATTGTACCATGAATGCCTGGCTGCCCTTCATAAAACAAGTCCTGTTGTAGTGTTTTTAAGAGTTCACTTGCATCATTGAGGAATACATATCCAGAGAGAACACGTTTATTTATAACTTTTAAAAAATGCTGGTGCACAATTGTGGAAGACTTACAGATCAATGCAACACTCAATTTGTCGAGCACTTGACGTTGTGTCCCTGAGTGGGAGATTATACTGTGCGGTTCATGACTGTTTGTCCAAGTGTGTGTCCTGGAAACATTATTGATCAGATGGTCTCTGCATTTTACACATCTTTATTTATTATTTAAATATTGGTCAAAGGTCAGTTGTCATCCTCCACCGCATTCCCCGAGTGTTGAGAATATACCTGAACTGTTTTTATATAATTACTAAACTGTGGTAAAAAAAGCACCAAAACCAAAATGACCTGTCAACTGCAGCCTTCTCCTTCCTTCCTTCCTTCCTTCGAAAGAGAAAAAAAATTATATTCAGTGTCAGATGATCAAATGTGTTTCCCAGTAGCTCAGTTCATAAAATGTGATGTTCACATTTATAGGTTATAGTTTTATCTATTCTCGTTAAAAAAAATTAAATAAAATTCAAGCCTGGATCAAAGATTTTTCTGGAGTTTCACGAGGGAAACACGTCGAGGGAAACACCAACGTCAGAGGTTGTTGAGAGACGGGGAGAGAAGATGGATGAGAGGACAGAAGGGTATTACCACACAGAGGAAGTACCCAAACGTATCAGCAGCTGCACCACACTCCCTTAACCGTTTCCTTTGACTGCCATTTACTTGACTACAACTCAAAACATGTTTCACTTCCTCATGAAGATCAATGAACTGGTCTGTGTGTAGTTTACAAAACGTAAAATCACACATAGAGCCATTAGGAGTGAGACTGTTCTGTGATGAATGAAACCAAAGTCCTCAATTCAAAAGTCTGCTCTCAGCTTTTTTGAAGCAGAGGTGAAACCTGGCTGAGACCTATATTTATTTTAGATAGGTCAAATGAAGATGAATTAATTTACATGAACGTGTTGAGTGTGAGAGCATCTTTTATTAAGTGATGAAAGTTGACTAATGTGGTACCTGAGAAGGGCTGAAACTAACTATTATGCACATTATCATTGTTTAATTTGCTGATTATTTTCAGGGGTAGCCTATTCCATGAATTGTTTGGTCTATATAAGGTCATAGATGTGACAAGCTGCTCCGAAAAAATAAAAAACGTAAACATTTTAGGAGATAGTTGATGTTTGATTTTCTTTTCTCTTTTTTTTAAGTTTACCTTAACTATTATTAATCGATTCTCAAAATGTTTCTTTCAATTCTCCCTACAGGCCACTGCAATTGTTCCTTAACAAGATTGTGATTTTAAAATTGCATGAAGGCAGAGAGACTCAATACAACTTCACATTGGACCTTCAGACACACTGTAGCGAACCAATTCATCACAACAACTCTACTTGTGATTGTTTTCTTCGTGATATCTTATATCGATACCAATTTAATAGGGTGTATTTTTCACTTTTCTGTCGGATACCACCAAATAAAAAACCAGGTCACTGCGTTACGAAGGGACTTTCTCGGGTCTTTTTGCGGGCAGCGGATAAATCACCCGGAGGCGGGGCCAGAGAATAAACGAGCAGCAGCCGGCTGAAGGGAAGCTGAGAATTGATCGAGGATCTCCTTCCGCCGTCCGTGTGTGCACAGAGCAGTCTGATATCGCTGGGAGGGTAAGCTTTTGTTCCTTTTACGCACGGAAACCCTATTGCACCTTCTTACACACAACATTATGAACACGTCGACCCTCATCGATGCATTCGTGTAATACTACTACTAATAAAACAGCGTTTAAAGGCGCCGGTTCGCGGTCGAGCTGGCTCATCGTTCGCCTGTGTGTGTGTGAATGTGGTCCTTTGTGTCCTCCATTGCTCTGGTGACGGACCAACGGCTATAGTGAGAACGCAGCCGGCTAGCCAACGGCAAGTTCACCATTTATACGAGAGTAATGTCTACTACCATGTATACTACAGTGAGTGCATATGTCGTTTTGGCAGTCTGTTAACTAATTGCGTCGGCTGCGTTGAGCCTCCAGCATCATCCGGCTCGCGGAACCGAGAGCTGCAGTTCACACGAGAGGCGTCTCTGACGCTCGTGACGCTCCGCGCTCGCGCTAGCGTCGCTGCTAGCTGCCCAGCTCTCCCTCAACACGTCGCGAACGGACCACAGCAATCAAGCTACACGTTTACACCTGGTTGAGAATATATCGCGAGAGGCACTGGATTCAGATGCTGGATTATTAACTGTTTCTTTTCAATTTTTTACACTTTTTTTTTTTTTTTTTTTTTAATAAAAAAAAAGAAGAAAATAGGTCGTGGTAATCATGGTGGTACTATAAGAATAACGTCACTGTTCTGTCCAGTGGACGCTGGTGCCGGCAGAGCGTTGGGTAACCTCGTCAAATGCAGAACGGTGTCTTCAAATCTTTAAAAAATTTAATGTAGGATTTTCTTCAACATTTTGTTTAACAAGGAATCTTAAGATGACATTTTGGGGTTTAAAAATCATGATTAACATTTTCAGTTTGAATTTTTTATAGACCAACCAATAATTACGTATTTGGCAGATACATTGCGAATGTGATAAACAGTTTGTGGTTAATTGGTTAAACATCAACAAACTATATTTGTGTCTCTCAGTAGCTGTACAATGACTTGATACTTGCATGTCAGCAGGCTCCCTTTTTAGTTTGTACAATTAATTGAACTGTCCTTTTTTTTTTTTTTTTTCTCCCCCTCTTAAGAAAATGTCGTGCGGGCTGTGGAAAGAGACCTTGGCTCTGGCAGAGGACTACCTGTACCTGTGCTGCACAAGCCCACGGCCAGCCCCTCCACCTCCCAGCGAGTCAGCCGCAGCCATGAGGCGCCTGGCCCAGGACATGGAGACGCAGCACCAGGCTCGCTTCAACTCCCTCGCTCAGACCTTCCTGAGGCAGTGCGGGCCGGACCCCTGCTCCGGCCTCAGGAAGGTGATCGAAGAGCTGGTGGGAGACGGACACTTGAACTGGGGGAGGATCGTTTCCCTTTTCACCTTTACCGGGGTGCTGGCCAGGCTGCTGCTGGAGCAGAAGGGCACAAAGCCGGGGCTGGACCTCGGGCAGGAACGAGAGCTGGAGTCCGGAAACTGTAGGGGACTGGCGGAGACCATAGCTGATTACCTGGGAGAGGAGAAGAAAGACTGGCTGCTGGAGAATGACGGATGGGTAGGTTAAAACAACATGTCTGCATCTAAAGTGAGACTGCAGAGCCAAACCAACACGTATACTAGATAACAGAAGTATTTTAATTGTTTCTACGGTGTTGAGCCAGTTTAAAACGGAACTGTAAAGACTCCCAGTACGTCTTAAAGTGAAAGTGACAATTTAAAACTTTTGCTGTTGGAAACCACCTGATTTGATAGTCTCATGTTTTCTTCCTGCGTGGGTTTGTATTCAGATCTGTGTGTAAACGTGGCTTTAAAAAAAAAAGTCTGTGGCTTAGTTTAGATGCCGCCTTTTTTCCTTTACTGTTTGCTGATGAGACCAGTGCTCGGAAGACTCGTGTGGCTGTGATGATTATATGAATTGTGGAGCAGCAATAGGCCAGATTGTGAGTAATGTAGTGTTAGAAAAAACAACCCACAGCAGTGCATATTCAAAGCCATGATTAAACAGTGTTGAGTGTTAGACTATCAGTGTTTTGTTAGGCCAACTTGGACTATAAACCTTTTTTTTTAGCCACTGGCAATCAAAAGAACAAAGATCATTTTAAACCTGCTCCTTGTGGTTTAACTGGAAACACTTAAAGGGATGGTTATGACGGACCCTACGTAAATGAAGGTCCCAGAAGCCTCCAAACTGAAGTTGAATGTCTGCTTTTGTGAATGGGATCGGCCTGGCCCCCTCCCAAAAAACCACACAAACGCACACTGGCCCCTCCTTTCTTCAGCTGGCAGCTGGTTTCAACAGACACGTAACCTGCTCAGCCAGATGGACTTTGTAGTAACAGTCAAAGCTTCTGTGTGTTAATGTTGGCAATGGCCACATTGTAAGTTAGCGTGGTATGACTAGAAAAACAAGCAGCTGCAAAGCAGAGAAACACCTGGAGATGAGAGCAGGTGCACTCGCTGGCTGAGTCTGTGGCTGCAGTTTGAAAACATGACAGAAAAACACACAGCTGGTGATTGGGCTGAACAGAATCGGACCTCCCCTAGATTTTTATTGTCTTGCCAGGGGAACAGAAGAAGCAATTAATAGTATTTCCAAATTGAATAGTTTCTAGACAACTGGCACGTTTCTCAGGTTGAGACTTATTTTCTCTGTGCTGTCAGGATATCAGCAGCACCCATAGTGCAAATGTGTGCGTCTGTGGAGAAACCCGTGGCTGTCGGTGACACTGACATATTTTTTCAAAACATATTGTATAATTACCACCAGCTGTCGGCTAAAAGCCACTGTTAGTTGGAAGACCGCTTGGCAGCTAATGCTTTCTCTTTTTGTTTTGTAAAAACTTGCGGTATATGCAAAAAACAGAATGTTGCGGGTAAATATTCTGTCTAGTAAACAAGAAGTTTCTCAACATTTCTTTTTGTTTTCTCTCTTGTAGGAGGGGTTCTGCAAGTTCTCCCACAGTGCTAGAGAAGTCGGCCAGGACTCGTCCATGACGACGGCGCTGTTTGCTGCTGCTGGCGTGGGCCTCGCTGGACTCACCTTCCTCCTGGTGCGCTAGCTAGCCTTCTGCGTCCTGAACCGATCCCCATCCATGTTCTCATTTCATTCGGCACAATTAAGTAGACTTTTTAATTCTAACGTCGATGCTGCAAAAACAGGCTTTATCTGTAGTGAATTCAGGGTTGTATCTTAAGTCATCAACTGAATGTTTGCATTCCCCCCTCCCTCCCCACACACACACACTTACACACAGTGTGGTTCTATTCCATCAAGAAGTGACATGACGGTCAAATCAGGCTGAATCCTCCTGATGTGTTTAAGTACACACGCACACGCATATTAATACAATACCGGCATTTTGTCACTCATTCCATAAGATTGTAAAAAATGATTTCAATGCCTTCAATAATTTTGAAGTAGGTGACATCTGCTTGCATATCAGACGGTTCAATTACAAAAGCCCAGGTTTCTGGACAGAATCATCTTGCTCTTTGTATTTTCAACTGTGCAGCTTAAAGACTTCATTTCAATTTTACCACAGCTTTTTATTTGGAAATTGTCAGCTGCCTTTTTATTCATGCGTTTACCTGAGTTGTGTATGTGGTATAGAGCCATTCTAGTGTACAATGTATAAATTAATATATTATATTTATATGAAACTGTAAGCACTGGCCCTTTTTCTAACTGATCCACAGCTAATTCAGTTATTTCATTGTTTTCACGTCTGTCCTGCGTTCATGTGAAACATCTGCTTTACATGGGTCAACGGCTGAATCCAGCGCTTAAGACAACACAACGGTGCTATGATATGTTGTGAAATGTTTCTCATATCAATCCAACAAAACGGGGACCAATCTGACTTCAAACGCATTGCTATTAGAACAAACTGTTGCTATGGCACCCCCCTCCACAAATCCCTTAAACATTATATTTTTACATTGTTTTGGTCTATTTATTTGTCACTGTTTTTATAATAAAAAAATTTAAAAGAAGCAATTATTGAGTTCTTTGTGATTGAGTATAGTGAAGTCTGGTTTTTTTTTTTTTTTTTTTTTTTTTTTTTTTTTTGTCAGTGTGAACCAGTGAGGCGATGTCACCTTTTACATTGTTTTCTTCTCAATTTCTACACAGCTGGTTTGGAGTGTGTTGAGTAGAGATCTTAAATGATCTGCCCTCCTTTCATATGCAGACATATTGTCATAAATAAAATATATTCTGCTGTCTCCCTCTCTGCTCCATCACAGAGCTCGAGTTGGTGCTGCATGAGCAACAATTAAGGCAAAAATGCGTTAGGAGAAATTCCTGGAAATAAAGAATAATGGGTGTGATTAAGCTTAATTCATATTACACATTAGATTACATTTCATTTGTCTCCAGGCCAGTCATTAAGGTGCTTTAACTGTTTGTGTATATTACATTTATTCAAGTACTTTGAATAATTTTAAAGTAACTACTCCACTGAATTGCCATTATATGTATTCACCTTCTACTTATTAGCTTCAATTATTGCAGGTTTTAACCCAATACATTTATTTGAAAGCTACATTGAAAATCAATATTTTTCAAAGAAAACATTTGCTGCCAAAAGTATTAAGGTACCGGAACATTCACTTCAATACGCACATTAAAGTAAAACGGTTATTGTTATATTTACTTAAGTAAAACAGTATTCAAACATTATTTTTATTACACTCAAACAGCTAGATAATGTTTAAGAACAGAGCCAAATAAAGATTGGTTACCTTGTAAAACTGGCTTGTAAAAGAATCAACTTTATGTAAATATTAAAACCCCAAACTTATAAATATATAGATGAAGTTAACTTAAAGTATCAAACAAAAAGATCATATATTTACGTGTTTGTTACTTTTGTAACAATGTAACTGTTGGGATATCTTTTAAATGTACAAAGGATACAATGGCATTGACAGTATCAACATTATCTTCTATGAATCATAAATTTGTAGCTTTTTCTTGTTGACTAAGAATAAGTTGAAGTTGCTCTTTATAGACGACATTGAAACTGACTGAACGCTTTATATCAACAAACTGAAAAAACAAAAACAAAACACAAGATGTTTTACTAACAGAAGAAATAAAGTGGCACACTTTATCACCAATGAAGCGTGTGTGTGTGTGTGTGTGTGTGTGTGTGTACACCCGCCATGACACTGCAATGAGGTCATTGTGCCTGCATCTCTCCGACTTCTCATGCGCAGACAAAGAGCCCATGTGTTGGTCTTTTTATTCATTGGAGCACTGAAACTGAGCATTTTTCCTCGAGTAGACACACACACACGTCAAGTATTGTCTCCATTACGGTGACAACACACAGCCCCATTGTTTGCGAGAAAGAGAACCACAACAACTTCTGATGTGGTGATCTGTGTTTCCTGTTGATACTTTTAATCCATCAGCGAAACCCAAATAGTGTCGCAAACAGCAGACAAATCGGGTATTATTGCTACGTGTATTATATGGATTATACAGTGCAACGATTACATGGACAGCAGTCCTCTATATATGATTTAAAAGTTAATCTAGAGGGTTTAAAAAGGCCAAGTTTAGCTCCACAACATATGTGTTTTTTTTTTATTGTTTTATTGCATAAGCTAATTGATATCTTTTTTTACCATCAACACATCCCATGAAAAGACTAAACCAGGAGCGGTTTGACCCTATTAACAAAAGTATGGTGCATATCTAAAGCCTGGTATTTCTGAGCCATCCTCTGACGTCTCTTATTATGATGTACGTGGCACTGAAGTTCATTTGAAGTCAGTCTCATTCAAACTGCTCGATTGCCACAAATACAAAGCACCAAATCTGTGGCTGGAAACAGTCCCCAACAAAACATCTCATCTGCACCTGCCTGCGTGACATCTGTTAAAAACTACACTGCCCAGCTGAGAAAATTGTTTAGCCTTTTTTTCCCCCCCTCTTCTATAAATCCCTGACCCCTTTTTAACAGATTGACGTTTTCAGGAGGAACCAATAAGCGTCGAGCTACAGACGCCACAAGAGTGATGAGGAACTCTGTGACCTCGGAGCCGACAACAGCCGCCAGCTGGTCCAGATATTACGGCTCAAAGTGATAAAAGGAGGCATGAAAAAAACAAAATATGAAACAGTCCGATTGTATTATCAAGTCTCCACAGATGACGGGTAAACAAGTACACGTATTCACATGCTAGAGCGAAAGTACACTAGAAATAGCATTATATATTACTACATTTCAGATATTTAAATATTGTACTTTTTAGTCATTTTCCTTTATTTGACACCAACAGTTACTACTTACTTTGCAGATTCACATTTAAAAACCTCGATTGACATTACAAAATATAAATCCGACAATAATGATTATGAAATAGTTCAAACAGGAAGGCTTCGTATGCATTTCCATCCCATAGTTATATGATTAGATTGTATCTGGTGCAAACAGAGGGACACAGGAAGTCTGGCTCATCTCTGATGAGGCGGACGATTGTACCAGTCAGCACTGACAGCCACACAAAAGACATTTGAAGTTGGCACGGTTCAAGAAGTAGTAGGAAATAATAGATTTTTCAAAGTTTTTTATTGCACTTCAGGAAATTATGATTCATTGGAATTGATTACAAATTAGATATCATTATATAAATACTGTAAGTTTTATAAAAGGCTTACCAATATGCTCCTAGTCCAATTAAATGTCACATTTAACATTTGTCATTGATTTATAGTTTATTTTTAGCCGGTAAAATGCTAGAATAATACCACAGATGGCCGTAGTCTTTATTTCAAAACATCATCCAGGTGATAGTCTGTGTATTTCTTAAGGGAATTATGAATTTAACATATGTATAATATGTTATAAAATAGTGAGTTTCAAAGTGATAAAAAGCAGATTTTGTTGACATGACCAAGCCCAGGAAGCTGATTTCCCATTTTCATTCTTAATGCTAAGCTAACAAGCTGCAGCTTCACATCCACCATAATAAACAAGTGCGGTACCAATCTTCTCCTCTACCCAACTCTTGGTGCGAATTTGGAATCATCGAAACAATGAAAAACTGAAGATGAAAAAAATATGAGTGAATTGATGAAGATTCCTGAGTGATGCAGCAGTAGAGACGATATATTTATGAGTAAATACCAGACGGACATGACGAGAGCAGTTCCTGTGGCTCCAGTCAGCTGAAAAGCTTCTAGACTTTCATCATGTGCACACCGCATAACTTTTGGTGCGAACATTCATAAACAGAAGTGCAGATCAGTGCCCGGCTCCTCAGAGATGCCCTCGCCATCCTCTCGTCTTTGTCTGTATTCACAGTGAAGATAAACGATCTGACCTTCTCATGGCGGACGGTGACACTTTGGGGTTTTCATTTTGGTCCAAAATTACACTTTGAAAAAATGTTTAAATGTCTTATTTTAATATTTGAATTTGCTTTTGTATTCAGATTAGCAGCTGTGAGCAGATGTTTTTCTGAACCATGAAAAGAATCAAACCATTGTTCTTGCAGTGTGAATACGACCAGCGTTTGAACCTCCATCTTTAAGAACAACCTCTTCTGTTTCCAGACATGAAGTTTTCAACGCTCTCCTTCACCGCCTTCTCCACCTGGAAACATAAAACACAAAACATTGTTTTACTTATTTTTTATTCATGCTAACTCTAGTCCAAACTGAAATATCTTTTCATGGTTAAATGTTATTCACCTCTATTCAGGACAAATTGCTTGTATGTAAAAAAAAAACAAAAAACATACATGGCAATAAATGCTTCTGATTCTGAGCTAAACAACTGACGGATGAATAACCATGAAATTAAAGACAAACATCACTTTGAGGAACCTCATCAATATTTTGGTTTACAACAAATGAGCCTCAGCTGGACATTAAATAACATGGTTTGAACAGTTTGGAATATGTTTTATAAAGTATAGTCTATTCATTCACACTTTCACTATGTACTGAAACAGAAGCTAAACTACAGACCATCTCCTGCTGAATCGGACCAGGACGGTAGGTGTGGGTGGTGAGTCACACAAGGTGGAAACCAGACAAGCATTGCTGTCATGATGGCTGGTTATTACGTAAGGCTTCATCTCTAAAGTATGTGGGTGTGGAGGCCAAACCACAACAACTTGAGGAGAGCAGTCAGGTCAGTATCGCCTGACTGCTCCAATATTTTGCACCAAAAGTAAACGGTTTTCTGCATTAAAAATGATTGTGCTTCTTGAGATAAACGTTACAAACTTAAGCTTATGAACAGTCAATTATCAATTCAGGAAACAGTTGTTGAAGAGCACCACAATATCAAAGTCAGTCTAAACATGTGTTCTGTAAAGAAGTAGATATCCATCTCACTAACCGTGTTAAGGTCCCCATTACTCTTGGGGTAGACCGGCTTACCATCCACGAACACCCTGAAGCCTGTGGGATGGGGAGGGGGGGGTCAGCGTCAATTCATACCAACGCTGTTCATTAATAGGACATAAGGATTTGACATATAAACCAATGATGTCAACAGAATATAAGGGTTGTTTATAACGAGATAAAACTGAACTGAACAACTGTGTCTAGTAGTTCATTAACTGTGAGTCAGAGGAGAGAGAAGGAAAGAGCAGCTTCATGTTACCTGACCCGACCGGGCGTCCAGTCACCTGACTCACACCAGGAATCTTCTTGAGGATGCTGGCCAGTTGGTTAAACCGGCCTACGCCACCTCATCCTGAACTGAAACACAAAATAAAAACACATTTAAAAAAAAAAGAAAAAAGCATTAATGGCACAAAATAACTTTTTAAGCCATGAAGGTATTCCAAACCGTCAAAGTTTGCAATTTAAAGCTCGAGTTTAATGCAAACTTCAAGCCAACATGAATTTACATATCTACCTAGACATATTTCGACATGGTTCTTGAGCTTCTTCGGAAACCCAAATGTAACAGTTAAACTGGAAAACTAAGCTGTGCAGTCACATACAGATATGTGCAGTATGATTACGCCCCAACTTCAAATAGAAAATCTAATTTACATCCCAACTTTACAGAGTTATTGCAGCCCGTCCTAACGACAAGAGCTATCATCACATAATAATGTTGTAAAATAAACTTACACATATTCAACGATGACTGTCACCATGATTCCTGATTTGGATCACCTCACGCTGGAGTTGATGACGAGCTGTAAACTTCAGACAGAAGAGGAGCCGAATACAATGCAGACAGGATTGTTGGGACTATTATAGGAGCAGGCGGCCCACGCCCAATGGGAGGGTGAACCTGTCCGTACAGTCTGTGGGCGTACTAAAGTTTACTTCCTTCTCTCTCTTACGCAGTATCAAGTCCTCCCTTACTCAATTAACCACATAGACGGAAGACCAAAGCCACAATTTGTTCAGTGCAAAAACAAACTTCAAACAAAAAGGTAATACGAGGCTTCAGTAGTCTCAGTTGAGTCAAATGAAAAGTGGATGTTCTCTGAAGACCTTTGAGCAAAATTCACACATTCTGTGGATGTAAAGCTGCTGCAGCTCAGCAAGGAAACAGTGTGGAGGAATAGTTGGTGACAAAGAAGCAACACACACACACACAGACCCGTTTGTGTCGTCTGGAACAAGGTCCCTGAAAGCTGCAGGTCTGCCGAGACCCCCAGCTCCTTTAAATCCAGATTGAAGACTTTTCTGTTTGCTGATGCCTTTAATTGAACCACATTCAAGGATATTAATCAACTTCTGTAT
>NW_027175820.1:17093816-17143816 GCF_023055335.1 Clinocottus analis | reverse complement strand
TGTTCGCTCTTCTTATCACTTGGAAAAAGGTGAACCCTCGTGTTATTTTTATTTTAATCTTTGCTTTAATTGTAGTTTTTACCCTTGTGGTCCCTGATGGCTTCGCACAGTGATACTCTGGTGGTGTTCTTTGGGGCAACAGCTGGTGCAAATGGGGGTAAACTGGGTTCGGATGAGAGGGAAATAATTCTCTTGGTGTGGCAAATTGTGGATCTACATGAGAAAAAGGTACGGACCTTTCTGACCCGTTCGTTGTTACGGTTTCTTGTGTATCCAGAGTGTGTGTGTGTGTGTGTGTGGCCTAGTGTCGACCTGTAGTGAAACAGTTAGTTTGACATCTAAACCAACATGGTGTGCTCCCTAAAACCCTTCGCAGCCCGCTTTTCCTACACGCTAAATTACGCTGCTTCAATTCTCCGTCCAGCTGCCTCGTTAGCTCACCTTGTTGCAGGTGTGCGGCCCAAAACAATGTGTCGAGCAGGCGAGGGCTTTAATTTTCAGAAAAAAAACACACCGTTTTGGTTTAGTGTGTCAGCCTATTGGTATAAACACCGCTTTATTGACATTTGTATTTTATTTTTTGAAACTATTAGCAATTTTTTTTGACGTTTGTGAGAGTTAATTTCCTGAATGTGGGTGTATGAGTCTATCTATACTTTGTCCATGAATTCAAACGTGTTCACGCTGTATTCTGCGCCATGAACCGTTGAATCCCTTCACAGGTCGGGAAGCTCCATAGATGTCTTGTCAAGCCAGACACTTTGGAGCTGACGGATCAGTGTAAAGAGGACACCGGGCTGACTGCGGAAGACCTCGTAGAGGCTGAGCCCCTGGACAAAGTTCTGCAACAGGTGAGTCTCCCCAGGTCAGCTAGTGTGAGCTGGATTCCTCCATCAGGGATATTTAAGAAGGTGGTTTATTGCATCAATACCTCTTCACTCTATTGTCACGCATGTTTAAACACAAGACCTGTACACCGGCATTATTGTTGTGGCCAAGAGAGATGAGTGATGGGGCAGCCAGAGTCAGGCGCCATGCTTATGAGCCCCTCGGCATATTCCAGGTGTATAGGACTGGGCAATAATTCAGTTTCTTGCAATGGATACAGTTTGCTAATTAAATTGGAAACAAGCAAAAACTAACATTCATTTTCAATAAATCAGATTATTTTCCCCTAAAGTTCTTATATCTATCGTTATGAAATAATCTTTCATTGGGTTAAAGGATTTCCGCCATATCGTCCACGTCTACTCAGGGGGTCAACAACCATCTCTCCAGCTACCAGTCCTCACTTCATTCCTGGCGTTGAAACAGCCACCCTCAAATCCCCAAAAACTGAGCTACTGTCCCAAAACTTCTTTCCTGTGCATATCAGGCCTTGCAGGCCGTACGCCATGTTGGAAAACCATCTGTACTGAATTTATACAGAACGAAACTCACAGCAACAACTCATAAAATCTCTCATCCCTGAGTAACATGCTGAGCAATTCAGAAGTTAATTAAACTCAGGCCGCTTTCCACCTGATGGTTAATGCCCAGAGCGAGATGAGACGTGACAAGCCTAACTCTGTTTTGAACTGTAAGTTAATGTGAGGTGTGTCAAATTTCCCTGATGCCCTTTAGAAAAAATGGTCTTCCACCTGGTTGAGATATGTCATTGGTTTGGCCCTGACAGCCAAACTCTGCTGACAGTTTGCAGAAGCGATGGGGGGGAGAGATGGGCAGAGCCTGGGGCATCTGCAGATAAGGAGGAGTCGCAGGTCTAGTCTTGTTTCGACCTGATGCATGCTGCAGACATCTGGAAGGCGGAATGTTTACCTGGGACCGCACCTCTGTTTTAGGCTGCAGGACAGACGGGACTGAAGGCTTTTCAGATCTTGAGCTTCATCCTTCTTTTTTTTGCTATATTTGCGTTCTGGTTCCTCCCTGTGCGAAGGTGTGTTTCAACAGAGGTGTTGCCAAACATGTTTTTCAACCACTTTCTCAAGAGCTGGTTGCACCTCTCCCATCCCTCGAATGTCATTATCGTGCAGTACTAGTGTGGTTTGGTTGATGGTAGCGCTGATGTGGTCGAAATACCACGTACAGTAAAATGCAGAAAATGGGGTTGTTTTCTTAAAAATCTTTATGACACTCAATACCACCAAACACATTGTACATCTCATTGGAGTTTGAGACAAATACTTAAGCCATTTATGCCTCATACAGACCTGTTAACACTTTGGCTCCACTGTAGGTTAGTTTGTGTGCTGAAGCTTCAAATATTAACCCAAGCAATCAGTTCGTTGTGGGCATACCTTTGAGTCATCAGTTACTTTCTCTCACTGTTGGTTGTTCCAAGATTAGTTTTGTCTTTCTTGATACAGATAAGTAAATTAAATGGATACTATAACGTCTGCAGAGACGAATACCAAAAGCTCCAAGGCTTTTATTTTAATCAATTTAATAAACTTACTTTTTTGTTCCTTGATCCTTAGTTTCAGTGAATGAAATTTGCTACATGGTAGTCAACACAATAATAAACAACCTATCTGCCTTTTTATTTATTTATTTTTAAGAAAAAAAAAGATATCTAATCTGTTTTAAACTATAATGATACATATGAATAGACCCAATGAGAATAATACAAAAAAACACTGAATCGCATGTATCAGGTCTGTGTCACAACACACTGATGTTAGATGATGGCTGTAGGCAACATGCTAGTACAAGTGTGTCTCTGTTTATGACTTTAGTTGTGACACATTATGTTGTGTCAGTTCAACTCGTGGTTTCTGATGGATGGTTTAGCTGTCGTCCGGCTGATGCTGACTGTACTGACTTTGCTTTAGTCATGAACACTGACAGCATGTCGCAGCCTGTTGGGCGCTGCATGTGATGTTGTTGTTATTGTTGTTGTGACACTGTTTTTTCAACTGTTGTAGACCAGTCAGACATACTGACTCCTGGCTTCAGCATTGTGTTAAGTTACTGGTTTGGTGCTTGCCAAAGGGAACCACATTGTTACCAGGAAAACATGCGTTATTTAATTGAGGGATACTGTTTGCGGGGAGAAAAAATTTAAATTTGAAACTGTTTCACATACTACTGGTCAGCTAGGTATGAAATCAGCTGTTCTTAAGAGCAGTTCCTCCTGTTTTATAACCTTATTGCCAGAATAATGCGGCGAAGTTTTTTTGAAGTGGAGAATTACTTCTTGAAAAAAATATCTCAAACTATCTAAATAATTAATACTGAAAACGTAATACAAAGAGTCTTCAAACGTTGCTTAGATTATTGTTATTATTATTATTAGGAGTTGATTTCATGCACACATATTTGCGGCAAATGGTGTTGTGTAAGGACCCTTTTAAGTTAAAGGGTGCTAGTTCCACCGAGAGTAATAGTTTATTTTAAAAAAAGTTCCATTGGCGACGATTTAGGCAGATAAACCGACACATCACTTGACCTCTTGTCGCTACAATGACTACATTAACATAAACACACAAAAATAAAGTTCTTGGGTTATTGTGTTAACAAAAACATACAAAAAGAAAATTATTGGGTTATACTTTATACTAAGTTACTATATACTAAATTAGTGTGAATGCAAGCAACATACAACACTCTAGTGTTGTGTTGGTGTGTGTGTGTGTTTTTTTTTTTAACTTTAAGTGCCTTAACAGTTTCCACAGGGACTGCCCCGACACTCCCTGCTGCTCTTATCAGAATTTGCTTCAGCCACCTCCAACCCACCTCACCTCTGCATGCAAACAGTCCGGCTACACTGGAGAGCAAACTCTGATAGGACCATGTTCAAAGGCCACTTCCTCCCCCTCATCTGTTTCAGAGGCTACAGTGAGGCCAAAAGTTGGTTTAAGAGAGTGTGTGTGTCCTAAAATATTAAAACGGAAGACAGATGTTGATTATTGGCTTTGATTCTAATACATTACTTCTTCTTTATTGCAAGATTACATTATTCATAGATGAAGTGCAATGTGTTAAAATTGGCAGATAGTTTCTGACAGCAAAGTCAACATGCCAGTAGAGCAGAATAACGGCCATTGTGTCGTAGGAATAAAATCTTTATTTACTTAGTTATTATTTGTTTAAGTAGGACAGCTAGCTGTTTGTTGGCATGTTTCTTTTTAGCAACAGGGTTACAAAAATCAATAACAGAAAATTCTTGAGGAAAAGGGGAGCACTTTGCTCATTAACCCTTTCATGTAAAGGACTTTATTTACTACTGTTGTACAATAGATTATATTCATTAAAAATGATATGTAGCTGACCTTTTTCTTTGTGGTCGCTTCATGAGTTAGGCTCAACGGCCTGTTGTCTACCTATCTTTTGTTACTGTGAGATTTGTCTTCTGTTCAGCTTGTTTGCTCAATTTACACTGCAGCTTTGACACAGTGGCGAAAAGGATTGGGTGTGCCGCTATGTCATTTAAAACATTTGCTCTTCTCTCAGTAATCCGGCTTTAGTAATTGGCGAAGGTGGAGCTGCATTCACAGCTATGAGCAAACATTAGTCCTGTTGTTACTGCAAACATGAAAGTGTACAGTGTGTTTGTGCTTAAAATGTGCTTCTTGATTAATCTACGCAACAGCAGAGTATAATAATGTAGAATGTGACTGTTTTAACAATAAAAGTTTTAGTTGTTAAATTGCATGAAAGAAGATGCCGATATGTTTTATTGGTATTGTGAGCATTCAGAACAATGCAGCTCTCTGAGAAATAGACTGTATGTACATTCAATGAATGAAGGAATTCAAGGACTTTAATTTCCTCAATTGTGTCCTTTTCCTCATCTTGTTTGCCACCTGCTTTGACTCTTAAAACTACATAAGTGGCTATTGTTGCAAAGGCTTTATACAAAGTGTGCTGGTGAGTTGGTTTGTTGATACTGTGGTCAATACTCAGGGAACTTTGGTTACATCAGCAGTATAAAATGCTAATTGGACTAGATTTAGATCAAAACATGAAGGGCCGGCTAGATTTGATGTTGCCAAGACTACCGAAGAGTTAACTATGTTGTTTTGTTCAGAGTATGATATTTTAAGCACCTGGAATAGATCTGTCCTGTCTGCGTTGTTTCAAAAATCGATTCTGGGTTCCACCTTTTTTAGTGAAGCATAATACTAAAACGTATGTGTTGTTCTCACGTACAGTTTATGGAAACAGCTTAATAAGGAATCCAATTATCTCTGGGATTCTAGTGACGGCCAACACAGCAAATCTGTCATCCAAGTATACACTGTTGTGTACCCATGGCGGTCATGTCAATGAATAACTCCTTTTTCAGATCCGGGTCACCATGCCAGCATTCCCTTATTAAACAGCACTTCTGAAACGTGTGTTTATTGTAGGACATATAATTCCTGCTACAAAGGGCATTTGTACTTTAATTTTCCAACAAGATAGTATATTCATGTAAATGCCGTTTGGCGGCTAACATTTTAGAGCTACCCATCACAACACGTTGACCCTGCATTTCATGTGGCACACTCACTTGCTTTCGCATATTGCTTCAGTTTTTTTTTTTGTTTCACATAATTTCAAAAGGCTGTGACTCGGAAAACGGCAAACATTTACAGTGTGAGGTGATTTAGGCTGAGCAGATTTGTTAAAAATGGTCTCTTTGAGGATGGGGAACGCATTTAAGTACCGCCCGCATCCGCTTCAAGACACTGGTACTTACGTACCGTGCAACGAACAGATCGGGTCTGACCTACATCCAGGACATGGTGAAACCGTACACACCAGCTTGTTCGCTCCACTCAGCTTCAACCAATCAGCTTGTCGCTCCGTCGCTGCGAACTCAACACTCAACAAAATCATGACTGTTTGCAGTCCTGGCTCCTCGATGGTGGAATGAGCTCCCCATTGACATCAGGACAGCAGAAAGTGTCTACATCTTCCGCTGCAAACTAAAAAGTCATCTTTTTCGACTATACCTTGAATAAAGACAATGACAGCAGCACTCAGGCAGCACTTCGATGGCTCTTACTCATAGCACTTAGTAGTTTGACTTTATTTAATAAATTGTTCTGTCTTGATGCTTGTTGTTAGTAGATTTTATGGATAATCGTTTTTATATTAGGGAAGTGGTCTTTTATCTGGGTGGCTGTAGAGAAACCTGGAAGAATCATCAATGTAAGAAAAAAACAGCTGGCCATTTTCATGGGGCCCAAAAACACCCACCCAAAACAATCAGAATTTCACCCAGTAGCACTTGTTCCCTTGTCAGCAGTTGGTTGGGGTTGCCAAATGGCCCTGCATTTCTCACTGACTGTTAGGGAGCAGGCCTCAACACGCACTAATACTTTTTCACTGTCTGGGTATCAGTCACACAGTCAGTGGCCTGTGAAACAAGTTGGTCGTTTTTAGCTGGCTCACCACCTAGACAGTCTAATTTTCCTCTGAGACAGGTGACTTTGAGGATTCAGGGAAGAACAAATGAGAAACTACAATAATCCTCTGGAAGCAAAATAGTTGGTCTTGCATGGATTCATTGAGCAAGAAATTATTCTCAAAAATGCAGTCCTCTGAACTCATCAGTGGACGTTGATATTGAGGTGATGGCCTCTGTTGACATTTGAATGCTGCCAATAACAGGTTGACACAACACAGTGATTGGGGCTCATTAAAGGTGGTAGTTATAAATAAACATGTCCACATGTGGGAGTTGCTGGTCTCAGAAACCATCAGTGTAACATGGAGGCAGGCAGGTTAAACCTGTATGTGATGTTTTTCCTTTTGTTTGGCTATGACTGTTGATTGTGCTCAGAGAAAACTGTGATCCTGATGATTAGTGGGGTGATCATTCCTCTCCTTTGTCCGCTCCCTCCCTCGCTCGGCAAACACCAAAACCTGTTGGACGAGCCTCGTTCCTAATGTGAAAGAAACAACACAACCCAATGTCAAACGCAACACCACCTTCGCTGCCTTTTCGATCAAAGTGTAATTCTCACTTTCACATAGTGGATGGTGTTTGCGCAACAGAGTTGAAACATATTTGACCCATTTATTAAAATGAATGTGACTAAAACAAAGAATTTTAGATATGTTATGTTCAGATTTAATGTTTACTGTCCCGCCTTCCAGAGATGGGTACAATTATTACGTTTTCTTCTGATAAAAGCCATGTTTAATTGTCTTTTTTCATTCTCTCTGTTTTATTTTGCAGTTCCAGCAGTCGGTGTCATTAGAAGTGAAATGCCTCGGCAGAAGCTCCTTCACACTTTGTGTCGACAGTCCTCTTATCATCCGGCAGGCCCTCCACCCCGAAGCCTCCAAAAAGGTAACGGCTCAAACTGCTGTTGAAACTTTGTTAAACAGAAAAGTAAATGTGTGTTTTTCCACCACGTGCTTTTTATTATAATAATTATTTTGCAGAGAGAGACTAGCATGTCATGCTCTGCTTGAGAATACCAGTAATCCATCTAAATAAATCAGCTACGGCTTCCTCTGCTCATAGCTCAAGTTCAATTATAGTGTCCCATCTGGAAACCTTTAACATAACTAGTTAATTATTTGAAATGTCCTGGATATAAATGCTTCAAGGGTATTTCTTTCCATCAAGAATATAGGCATTGACTCATATTAAACACAAGATAGTCGGCATGGGCATCCGTTTTTCTTCTGATCTATATCTCTATCATCTCTTTGTCCCCTGGCTTGTCCAGGTGTCTAATATGTCATACTGAATACCTTGTCATATTGTCTGTTCCTTTTCAGAATGTTGTCCTTCCTGAATGTTTCTTTTCATTTGTGGATGTGAAGAAGGAGTTTCACAAATGTTGCCCCAATGCCAGCCCTGTGCAGACGCTCACACTTGCCTCCATGTTGGAATGTATCCTCAACTATTATTCACATTGTCTCAATACTCTGTTGTAAATAATCTTTTTTAGTTGTATATGTCAGGGCAAATGCAATCATAGTGTTAATGTTTAGTAAGTAGAATTATATTAACAGAGTTGAGAGGTGTTTCAATGCAGATTTAGATTTACTGATGTGAAATTGGCATAAAATCCTTGACGCATCAGCAAAGTCAAAATAACAGGCCGCTTATACAGGTCGGTGTCCTTAACTGTGTGTTTAGATGTTGGTCTTCCTGCTGCTTCAGAGCAGTCAATGGGGGAGATGGAGGTGAGCAGCATGGTGCAGCTGACTCTCCAAATCCTGGCTGAGCCCCACAGTAAGCGAACCGCCACACTTTCTACCTGAAATTATCTGATCTAAACTTGAATTCTGAAATGTCTGTACGGAGAAAATGAAGAAGTGCATATGACAACCAAAGAAGTAGCATGCACTGGTGATTTTTGGTTTATAAAATCAGCACTGCAACTGCAAAACTGGGATCTTTTTATTGTCCCACAACCCATCTCTCCTTTTTCTTTAGTTGTATGGAAACCGTAAATGATCAGAGGGAACACTTAACTTGAGGATCTACGAGTTTGTGGAAGAATATCTTCATTGTATTATTGCTAGCCATCTAGACATGCTTAAATGTCCCAATTCAATGCTACTTTAGATGATTTACTGCAGTATGGGTGGGTGTCAGATGACTCCAGATATGTTGCAGTGGATGTAAATCAAACTTTAATCTTGACTGTTGCCTCTGACTCTACCCCTTTAATAACAGCCAAGCATGTCTTTGGGTGTGACAAGTAACAGGAATGCACATGGCTTACAACACGCACTGCTTGGCAGGTTGAACCTGTTCATTACAGTGAAGAGAAAATGTTGTTTTGGACATTCAATCATACACTTGTTTTTATTTTTCAGACCACAAGTTCTCCTGTGTGGAAACAGTGAAGTACAAGTTTGATTCCGGCACATGGTATGTATGAACTCTTCAATAGATGCACATGTATCTCACTCCAGCTTTGTTCTCACCACACCTGTCTGTTGCTGTCTGTTAACCCTCCTCCAGCCACATTTGTCTCTCAGACCTCTAGCCCTTAGCATTGATTACAGCAACAAGGAAACCACAAGTGTGTCTTTAAAGCTGCCCAACTTTGTCATCAAGTGCTTATCTGGTAGCAGAAGACCAAATCCTGCTGCTCTCCTGCAGTCAAAAGCCTGTCACCTTGACAACCCCCCGACGTTTAATCATAGGAGTGCGTTTCTCTGTTAAGCACTTACTGTGAGTGGCCTCTCTGTCTGCAGTCTGTTCAAATGGAACAAAAGCGATGGGGCTTTTTCTAAAAGCTATAGACGTCTGGAGGGATTCTTTTTTTTTTAACAATCTCTTCTTATTATTATTCCTTTCTAAATATGATCAGAATGTCATTAATGTTTATTTTTTATGCTTATTCAGCAGCAAGTCGGAGCCGGTGGACAGTGAGACAGTGATCAGAGCGCGAGGGCTCCCATGGCAGTCCTCAGACCAAGACATTGCTCGCTTCTTTAAAGGCCTTAGTATTGCCAAGTATGTTGGACTTAATGGACATTTTTCAGTAGCCCAAATATAAAAAAAGTGTTTGTAGATCATTTAAAGTCAAATTGAACCCTCCAAAATTATATTTAAATGCTAATGGCATTGGTTTAAATGCTCTAATAGGTTTTGGGCTAAAAAAGTCGTCACAAAACCTCAATGGGATATATTAGAAAATGATTGACACTATGATTAGAGCTGATTTTATTAGCTAACACATGATACTAAATAAAATGTAAAATAAAATGTTTTGTAAGAATACAAGTATTTTATTATAAAATTAATTAAGTCATATACCAAGTCATATATGTCAGAGGCCATAAAAAATAAAAGCTTCAGGGAGCTCTGCTCTTTTGACGTTTCATCATTAACTGTGTTCCTAATCGTGAGTGGATCTGTGCACCTGTGTGTCAGAGGTGGCGTGGCCCTGTGTCTTAACGCTCAAGGCCGGAGGAACGGTGAGGCCTTGGTTCGTTTCATCAACTCGGATCACAGGGACCTGGCCCTGGAGCGCCACAAGCACCACATGGGCAGCCGCTACATTGAGGTTAGATTCAGCATTAACCTTGTGTTCGAAATGTAAATTGTTTTTATGTGTAGCTGAACAGAGAGAGCCATCTTTAGAACCTAAGGTAGTTAATGTGAGTCTGGAAGATGTCTTCTAAACTAAATGACGACTACATAATGCTCTTCATGGCTCAACCCAGTTTTCCTCGCGTTTTTATAGGTCTACAAGGCCACAGGAGAGGAATTCCTCAAGATTGCTGGAGGTCAGATTTCAAATCTCTTTTTTTCTTCTCTTTCTCTCCTGATTGTACGAGGACTCGTGGTGAAAGGCTTTCTGTTAGTGTGAGATAGACTTTGATTTCATGGCTTTCCCGCATCTTTGAGGAAAAACAAGACCACATCTGTAAAAGAGCAGCTCTTCAGTGACCGTAAAACAGGAGCTCTTATTTGCACTCTGGCTCTCTCTCCCTCTCTCTCCTATTACCTGTGTCATTGACTCATCCCAGTGACTCTCCGGCAGCTTATGTTGGACTAATGAAAGACTCTTTGTGAGGCGTTCTCCCCACTGCCCCTCATCCCTTCCTCGCCTCCTCATCCCCAGCCCAACTTTTCGGAGGCCTGTGGGAGAGAAATTTCACTCTCGACTAACAGCAGCTCACCTGTTCAGTTCAGCCTCAAGCTGCACTCCCCCTGAGGGAGAGACGGCTGCCGGTCGGTGAAAGGACCTGTTCAGTGTTGATACAAAAGGGGTGTGAAGGGACAAAAGCAGGGCCTGGGGTCTGTGGAAATGAGCAGCAGCCACCAGTAACACAGGACAGAGATAGCAGACAAAGAAACACAGTCACACAGAGCAGATAACTTACCGTGGCCGCCAGTCTGACTGTGGACTTTATTCAGATGTGTTAAGATCAGTATAGATTGACAACACATTGGACTTTAAGCAAATAGTTAAGGCAGACAAGACGGCTGCATTTATACAAAAAAATGAAGCAGTCCACAGTAAACAAAAGTATAATCCAAAAGAAGTAGTGTATTGGGCAACACCATTGCTGTTTTGGATAATTACATTAGTTATTGTAGCTGTTTAATTTGACCTTTTTACAATATAATACAAACAATAATTAGGGGCTGGAGTTTCATGGCTAGTAGTAGAAGGAACAACACAATACACTCTTAAAAAAATAAAAATAAATGACAAGTTGATCTTTAAAAGGCTCTTAGTTTTTCTGAACATAGAGTTTGATTTGTTGCATCTACTTTGTGTTTTACAATTTTTACAAAGCGGTCAAAAAACATTTGGGTGAAGCAACACTGATCATGGCACTTTTGGCAAACATAATGTCTGTTTACATTTTTGTGACCTGAGGTCAGTTGGTTTAACAGCACTATACCAGAGGAGGATAGTTGCAAATTGAAGGGTTGACTGCGAGATGGGAATAAGTGAACGTATTGTCTTTACAAGATTGGAGAACATATCTCCATATCTCATCATGCTAATTAACTTGCAATATTATCCACAATGGTGTGGACAATATTGCAAGTTAATTGGCACAATTCTTTCATAGCAAAGTTAGATTTTCATGATTATTTGATTAATTTAATACCTCATTGTTTGACAAATATTTTATTTGCTGGATTAATCAAACAAAGACTTTACTGTTATTTTATGCTCCGGGATGACAAATGGCTGGTTTTTCAATTAAACTCTGGTTCAAACTGAGATACCATTGACATTGATGTTAGCATACTGATGTTAGCATTTAGCCGAAAGCTCCACTGTACTTATTTACAGCATTACTGGGCTGCCAGCACGGCTGGAGATGCTCTCTTGTTTCAATAAAAATGGTCCTAACAGTATAAAATAGGATACATTCTGATGGATGGTTTTAGCCATATTGCCCGCTTCGAGTGAGTGATGTGTCATGTTGAAAGCTTCCCTGAACCGTGATCACTGGGATGATCCTCATATGACCAGGTGTTTATTCATTGCTGTCCTCTTGAACCTAGGTACGTCTAACGAGGTGGCCCAGTTCTTGTCCAAAGAGAACCAGGTGATTATCCGGATGCGAGGGTTGCCATTCACTGCCACACCCCAGGAAGTGCTGTCCTTCCTTGGATCTGAGAGCCCAGTTACAGATGGTGCTGAGGGTCTGCTCTTTGTCAAGTACCCCGACGGACGGCCCACTGGCGACGCTTTTGTCCTCTTCTCTTGTGAGGAGTACGCACAGAACGCCCTGAAGCGGCACAAGCAGATCCTGGGGAAGCGTTACATCGAGCTGTTTCGGAGTACTGCAGCTGAAGTGCAACAGGTAAATTATGTTTGGGGTCAGAGAAGTTGTTGAGCTGTAACTTTTTGTCATGATGTGGAAAACCGAAAACATGTCAAATTCTTAAGACTTCTTAAAATGTGCGGAAATGGATGTCATTTAAGAAATACCATTGGTGATGTTTATGTAACAGTTAAGGCTGAAATTATAAAGCTGGAATCTTGTGGCTTTCTATTTCAGTCAAACATGTTTTTTTTGGCAGTAAATTGAGTACTTTTTCAAACATAATTCTGATAAACAGAGAGGTTGCACTAAAAATTTCAACAGATTTCTTTGGTTTTTCTTATTTGCACATGCTTTCAGTGATTGCAGTGAAGATACAGCAGATTGACACAGCAGTAGTGCCTTTTGACTTATCAGCATCCTTTTCTTTGTTTTCCAGGTCTTAAACCGCTATATGTCCGCACCTCTGATCTCCACACTGCCCCCTTCACCCATCATGCCGGTCCCCGTCCTCGCCACGCCCCCCTACCTTCCAGCGGCCAGCAGCTCCCGGGACTGTGTCCGCCTCCGTGGCCTGCCCTACACTGCCGGCATTGAAGATATTCTGGAGTTCATGGGAGAGCACACCGTTGACATCAAACCCCACGGAGTCCACATGGTCCTCAACCAACAGGTCAGACTGGTGGGGACTCGTGGGCTGTAAAGCGCCAAGTCTTGATCCCCCTTCATCTGCTTTGACATCTCTTTATCAGAAATCACAAGACAAACCAGTACTGAGGTTTAAGTATAGTAACAGTTAATAGAAAACAAGAAACTTCAACTGTTTTAGAAATAGGAACTGATTTAAAAAATAAAATGTAATAGTTTTGCAGGAAAAATTCCACCTCGGTCTGAATTTGAATTGTCGGTGCTTTTTCTGTGTTCTTGTTTTAATTTATTTGTCTCTGCAGGGCCGGCCTTCTGGTGACGCTTTCATCCAAATGAGGTCCCCTGACAAGTCGTTTATGGTGGCCCAGAAGTGCCATAAAAAGACCATGAAGGACCGTTATGTTGAGGTGTTCCAGTGCTCCACAGAGGAGATGAGCATTGTGCTGATGGGAGGAACCCTGAACCGCAGCGGCCTCTCTCCTCCACCCTGCAAGCTTCCCTGTAAGTGAACGCCACTAAACGGTTTATCAAGCCACCAATTACCCCACTCTCTTGTCTCAGTATTTGTGTGAGTGTGTGAAATATATGTATATTTGTTTGAATACTTGTCTGTTAAGAAATGCTGCCTGAGCTAGCAGCAGACATATTTCATACCTGCATCCTGCCACTCACCTCCAGTCAAATTAGGTTTAATCATTTATTTCTCCTCTTTCATATCCCTGAAATCTGTGGTTATACTACACTGTAACGTCTCTGCCGTCCTTTGAAACAATGATGCCAGTTGAGGCAGGACTGAATGTAACTCTGTGTACTTTACTCCGTTTATGGCTCATATCTGTCTTGCTTGAGATTAGATTAGGATGGTCAGTGATGAGACAATGTATACCATTGTTTCTTTTTAATAATCATTAATAAACAAATCTTTACCCTTATTTTTCTTTTCTTTTTTTTAACTCTGATTAATACTTTCTTAAGAAGTGTGTCTTTTACTTACTAGAACGAGTGATGGTGATTTCTTTTTGCGTATAGTTATACCTGACTAACCTGGAACCCAGCAGTGTTGTGTGTCACTGTGTTGGCACTGAGGTAGCCCACAGCTGCCCACAACCTCATACTGATGGTGGCTGTTTGTATGTAAACACACCCATACTGGCATTTGAGTGTGTTTACATTGTACGTATGACAGCCTGAAGGACACAGTTGATGCCGTCAAGTTTGGGAGCGTATTTGTGGTATAACACATAACACAAGGCACATGGTTTGTTTGTAGCCAACCCATTCAGCATGTTGTAACTAATCATTTACTTCCTTGTACTACACTTTACAACTGGCAGGACTCTGAATGCACTAAACACAACATGTAAATGACCCCACTCTGCATGTCTTTGTCTGTTTCACAGGTCTATCTCCCCCCACAGCCTATGCTGCCTTCCCCACCCCGCCTGCCATGCTTTCTGAGGCCCTCTACCAGCCCCCCCTACTGGCTGCTCCCAGACCTCATCCATCCATTACACACGGCCCAGCTCACACTCTGGCCTACTACCCCCCTCAGCCTCACATGTACATGAATATGAACATGAACTACACCGCTTACTACCCCAGGTTAGTACATTAGTCATGAGTATCTTCTGCTCTCTAACGTGTCCCGTCTTTGGTTCTGTCTAACGTCGCCCCTTCTTCTCCTAAAATACGTTTTCTCCAGCCCCCCAGTTTCTCCTTCCACAGTTGGCTACTTTGCAGCCCCACCGGGAGCAGTGGCAGCTGCAGTCGCAGCCCAACCCCATCCTGCTGCAGCCACCGCCTCTTCTGTGATGCCGCAACACGGTGGACTGGTCAGGATGCAGGGCCTGCCCTACAACACTGGAGTCAAGGACATTCTCAGCTTCTTCCAGGGATACCAGGTCAGCACAGTATTGATATAAAGGCTGTGTTTGTGGTGATGTAAGGGAACATATATAGTGTTATATGTATTAAACTCTATCAGTGATATTAGCCCTATTTGTTAAATGCTTGTACACTTGGATTTAAACTGCACCTTCTTTCCCGAAGGCCCACTGGGGTATTGCTACCATAACAATTGGCAGTGTGTTTAGCTTTTCCCTCAGCCTGAAAGTCTAGTGCCGTTTGACTGCTCAGCTGTCAACCCTGCAACTGGAAAGATTCACCCGTTACCATTGGTGCATTTTATTGCAATGTTCGATTAAGAGATATGTGTGCACTTGTGCTCTCCTCCCTTCATTGTGCTGCCCATATTTTTCGCTGGCAGTCCAAATTAGGTGTCATCATCTGAAGCAGGTATGAACCCTAAAGAGTGGCTTCAGACGGCTTGGCATGTCGGGGAGGGGAGAAGGGTGGGGTTTGAGGTGGCGTGGTTAAGCTGTTGTTGTGGCAAAGAGCTTGGGGCTGCTGTTGGCCTTCATGGCTTATGTCCTTTTGTAGTGTTCAAACCCCTATACTTTGGTTGTGTATGTCTGAGAGCCTTAAAGTAGGCCAGCCCCCAACTCACATAAAATAAGAACTTATTTTGTCTTGCACTCAATAGAACTTTACATGCTGAAGTGTGTGTGTGTGTGTGTGTCTCTCTCTTTCTCTCTTTCTCTCTCTCTCTGTCTCTCTGTCTCTCTGTCTCTCCCTCTGTCTCTCTCTCTCTTTCTCTCTGTCTCTCTGTCTCTCTCGGTACGTTTAGGTGTGCCGCCTAATTGGGCGTTGCATGGTGTACAGGCATACACTAATACTATTATCGTCATTTTGGTTTTATTTCTGTAACAGAAATAACAAGTTCGTTCATATCGGTTGTAAAAATCAACTCTACTTAGTAAAATACTTTATACAATACTAATACATTTTTCAACTCTACATATAAGCGTCTGCTCTGTACAGCAGCACGGAGTAACGCGAGTCAGATGTCACGTAAACGTCATTTCGGATTTAAACCAAATGTTAATAGGAAACCTAATAACGTTAATGAGGCAATCTGTAAACTTTTGTTGTGAAGCAATGTGGAGGACGGAATGAAATCGAGGGGTTGCAGCTGGAAGGCGGCACCAGGTGGACACCTGCGCCCCCGCAGCAAAAGCTTAACTGGAGAGGCCAGACGCACAGCCATCGAACATTAAATATCAAAGTAAGCGCTATATTGAGCTTCATGAACGTATATCTTTCCATATGAAATGTCCAATGTAATCGGTAACACCGGAGTTTACTAATTGTTAAAAATAATGTCCTTCCCCTGGCATCGTGTGTGTGTGTGTGTGTGTGTGTGTGTGTGTGTGTGTGTGTTGTCTGACTGTTGGCTGAACTATAGTAACTGTATCCTTAACGGTGTGAATGTGTGTTTTTCTGTCTGCAGTAGTGTCTCTCACACTGGCCTTGGGTGAGAAAACAGTTCCCACACCAGTACTAGTGCCCTTTTACCAGACAATCCTAAGCTTAATTACACCGTTTGGTTCAAACGTAACCTGTCCAGCCTGGTTTCTGTCTGTGTTTCTGGTTTGACTGTGTTTGTCTTCCTTCAAGTATTTTTAAGAGTGTATATACCTCTACATCTTGTGTGTATCTAAAACTGTGTAATGTTTCTTTGTGAAACGATGTGGAGGCCTTCCACCCTGACTGTCCGTTCATTATTATGCTATCTGTAGTACGCCCCTGACGAGTACAGCAGCATGGTTCAGATGAGCGAACAGGCCAGGAGTCTGATTCAGCCCAAAGAATGGCTCTGTCTTTAGGGACTCACCCCAAGGTAAGAGGAGCCTCCAGACGAGAGAACCAGCGTGGAAAGAGGGGGCATTTCCTGCACTTCAATAACATCCATACTATTAGGCTTGTACACGACATGCAGCAATGACTAGCATTCTACTACCCAATGAGCACTAACTTGGTGATTTGCTGAAAAGGGTTATGGTTAGTTGAAGATTAATACATTTTTTATGCACTGACAAAGTGTGAATTACTTGTCATTTATATGACTGTATATCTATTAACCCGCAAATACACAAATCAGTGTTTTATTATAGGTTTGGCCACAAGTAGTGAGTCAAAAATGTTTGTAATTGTTTAGTTTATTGCAATCTACACATCTAGCAGAAACATTGCAGCTTCCTAATTAAGGCTACCATGAAATCTCTCATGGAAGTTCTGACCATGAGAACAAATAACTAAATGTGAGCTATTATACACATTTTACACATTCTACCAATCTAAACAGTATTGCCCGATCTAGCCAACAAGGTTCTGAGCTTTGGATCTGTCATGTCGCTTTGCTGCTTCCCAAACCAATCTGCCTCATGACTGAAGTCTCTACTGTAGGCCTGTTCGGAGTGCTGAGGCCGGACACGGCAATCATTAGTGAATACACATTACACAGAATGTATGAAATATTATGGACATTAAATTGCTGTTTGCTTATTTGTTAAACCTTTTGATGGAGTGACTGCAGGCCACAACTGTTGTCCTACAGTCATGCATTTTACCACCAAGATGAGTTATTGTAAATACTTCTGGCTGGTTCTGTGTCTGTCTAGTGCCTTCCACATTTTCATAAATGTGGAAGGCAGTAGACAAATACAGAACAGACAGTTTTACAACTTGGACTTGCAGCCTCACCTCCTGCAGATAAGTTGCAGAGCAGAAGATGATATTATATGCAGGAAGTTTGTTATTAAAAGTGTGGCTCAAAGTTATCATTAAAGATGAAAAAATATTATCTCAGGAAAAGATCATAGAAAATCTAAATCTTCAACTAATTGTGGAAAAGGTTGTAAGGCGATATCAGTCTTTAATTATTTGTACTTTCTGTGTATGGTGGACATTGTTCTGCAGCAGAGGCCGTTAATCTGATTGCAGGGTTTTCCTTCAAAGGGAACATTATCGTATGTGATTTCACTCACTAACACAACCTGAGCCCCAGATGAGAATCAAACCAGTATATTACTCTGGTTTCATGTGCTGGATGGAGACCCCGCAAACTTCCTGCAGTGACGTTAAAACTATTTATATTCCTTTTCGAGAGGGAGAATTGAGACTTTCACAAACAATTGGGTTTCTTGAAAGTGCTGTTATACCACTTTTTGTTTGTCTAAATTTTCTCAGCATTGTCAGCTAAAGCATTTAGTTAAAAGCTAGTTATATTTCACCAAACTACAGTTTATATACCAAGCACTACTCTCTAAACTGAACAGAGAAAGATAAGATACTTACATGTTCTGCTAAGTGAAGAATTGATTTAGGATCACTGATAAAATTCAAATTGCCAGTGCATCTTGATTCAGCAAGTGCATGTTCATTCAGCAAGTGGTTTCTGAACCAGGGCCCCCTCTAACTCCCTCGACTCTTTTCCAGTGAACGTCCTGAATGCATTGTCCCGCTGACGTTGTCTTCCTCTCTTCTGCTCTTACATCCTCTAACTTCTTGACTTACGGGATTTTGATTTCATTGCTAATGTGATCAGCGAGTTGTTTCATATCTGCATGTCCTGAAGGAAACTGATTTTATTTCTTTTTCCACATCAAACTTTACTTTGATGCAAGGTGTGAATGCATGCAAACTACGGATGATTACTGCGCGTGGCCTCACAACCTGCCTTGTAGGTTTCAGGTCCTCTGGGAACAGCATGTACTCTGCTTTTTCTCTTTAAGCTCTACTCATTGATCTTCTACCTAACTGAACCGGTTTGCTGAGATGATGTTCTTTTTTCAAAGGGCATTGTTCATCCTCTGCTTTATGGGCTCCCCCTGGTGTTTTAACGGTGCAGCTGCATCAAAACAAGTGACTCGTATTGTCTCACACGTTTTGTGTCGTTGTATTTCTTCCTCTGCAGCTCCAGCCAGACGCCGTCCTCATCTTGTACAACTTCAGCGGCCAGTGCAGCGGCGAGGCCTTGATCACCTTCCATAGTGAGGAAATTGCCAGGCGGGCCGTAGCGGAGCGCTCCAACCACTCCTTCTACGGCCAGCAGGTCCACATGGTCCTATGTAACTGACCACTAGCCCTTCATCTATCTCCTACTCCTCCTCCTTTCGTGATTTAAGCGCGTATTGAAATACACTCTACTCAAAAGTGCCTCCAACTGCTGTTCCAGTTGATCCCAGTGCCACTTAAAACAGCTGTCGAACCTTCCTTTTCCATGACCTACTATTAACACAACACTGACACTGCTGGTCATGACATTCCTGAAGCTACTGTTTGAGTTTGGACATCCACTGGTGAAGCAGCTGAAGTCAGTAAAGCTCAACTTTGGGTTATTGACTTTGTGGATGTCATGCACAGCATTTCTGTGTATGTGTGCCTACTGTAATAGCTGCTTAGATGGTGTAGAGCCTGGACAAACATGCATGTATATTTAAATGCTTTATCTGTGTCCCCTGATACGACTGTACAGATGTTCATCCTGAAATGCTTGAGGCTGTACAAACTACTTCTGCACACAATCTTTTCTGTATATTTCTAAATGTTCACTCTTAATCTTAACCACTATAACATTTTGACTTTTCAGAGTTTATGATCTTTTGTGTTGGCTCTATGCAAATGCAGATGAGTGTATGTGCATGCACAATGTTTGAGTTGATGGCCTCCAAAAGTTTAGTGGTGCCATTTAAAAGATAGAAAGAGAAGCCATAAAGACTGACTGTACTTCTGTCATGGATTCATTTGAACTAACTTTAAGCTGTCAACAACTGTTGATAAAAACTAAAGCAACACCACAGATGTGCCAGTGTACCATCTGTACCTTTGTAACTATTTCTTTTCTGTAAAAAGCATTTAAGTGTGACATACAGGATGTCATGCCATTTAGATATATTCCAAGCACTACAGATTTATTTTTTCCAAAGAGTTAAAGTGACAGAGCGTCTTTAACAGTAGCATGACAAATTGATTATATTTTTATTAATCCCATTTCCGTACAATGTTTTTGGGGACATTATGAAATGTAAGGACAAAGTCATATCTTGAAGTCTTTTCGAATGATTGACCGCAGCTACTAGATCTTTTCTGTTTTGGTTTCCAGACTATAACAGTCTATAGCTGATTTAATTCCTGCTTATGACCAGAGTACTGTGTAGAAGCTGCTTGAGTTTTTTCTGTGACAGGCCTTCTGACAGCTGTCTTGGTTTGTTCCTCCTTTGCTGTGCCTTCATTACCCAGAGTGCAAAACTGGCCCACACCAGGCTGGGTCAACCTCTGGTGGCAGAGAAGATATGTTTCTTTTGTTGCAAGTTTGACACTTGTATAAATGTATATCTGTGTTTAAGACCAAACAATAAATAATGTTGACTATGGTCCATGTTTCTTTTGGTCTCATTTAAAGAAATTAATTCATAGGGCACCAATAAAATTATTAAATGTTAAAATTAAAAAATATTTAAAAAATAAAAGAATTGCCCAAAGAGTGAGAAAAGCCTTTTTGGTGTCAACCTTTTCCCAATACAAATGCAGAATATGGGTATTTAAGCAAACTATACCACATTCAATTGAATTAAAGGTGCTCAATTCAATATTTAGAGCATTAATATTATATTGTAGTAAGCAACCATTTGCAATGTAAAGATACAGTGAGTAATAGAAAAACAGAACTGAAAATAGTCACACTGTTAATCACATCTCTCTCTCTCTCTCTCTCTCTCTCTCTCTCTCTCTCTCTGTCATTGTTTAATTAAATGTGTAATACATATTTTTCAAAGTCACTTTTGAGTAGTTTTAAAGCATACTTTACAAAATGACAAATATGTAAAATATTGTGTTCATTGGCTGGAAACATCAGCTGATTCAAATTTAATCAAAATTGTTTGTCTGTCCAGTAAACACTGATACCCGACCCATTAGCTCCAGGCAGAGAAATACATTTAAAAGATATAATGTCCTTTAGAAAAATAGTCTCAGGAAATTATCTATTAAACCCCAAAGGTAGTTCCCATCTTATTTTACATTATTTTACATCTTTTTAGCTAATTGTTAGCCCACTAATATTATTATTTAAAACAGCCGAAACCCCTTCGGGTAAAAAAGACTGTGGATTAGATAAAAAAGTGAAGTAGGCCTACGTGCAAATTGTGTATATAAACTCATAATGAAGGCAACACGAGGCACATACCACATTGCTGATGTCTCATACGTGCCACTTCCTCATTCTGTGAGAAAAGGTCGAGCTTGTCTTAGTGTCAGCTATATTTTCTTGTGTGATTCCGAATCGAACACGTTTTCACAGTTAAAATAATCTTGACTCCAAAGAGGTGACGATCACCGTAGAGCCCTGTCACAGAGGGTTATTGCAACCCTCAGTTCAAATCTATATCCCGATGAGCCATCTCATAGAATCAGACACATATAAATGACACCCCATCAGGAAAATCTTCAGTGGGGCTACTTAACTTTCTTCAAAACTTGACATTAGTTGTCCCCTTCCTTCCACTGTAACTGCTGTATAGCAGCTGATAGTCCACACATGTTACACATTTTTATTTTCTTGATAAGGTGCATGGAGCAAGACAGCTCTGAAAAAAAATCTCATCTTGACTATTCCCTAAATATAATGAGCACATACAATGGGATAAGGAAATTAAACTTTATATTATGACGCCACACTGAAATTATGTTAAAACTCAATTAAAAACACAGTGCCACTGCCATCTAATGGTTGTGCCAGTTGATGATACCATGATGATGGCAACAGACTAACTTATATATTTTTTGATAAGTGTATTTCTTTCTTAAAAGTAAGGGTTTGTCAGTTCCATAAGCTTGTGACAAACTTTAGACATGATTCCGCTTTTTGCTGCCCAACAAAGGAAACATGAAGTTTTTCATTTTGCAATCTTTTGGTCTTGAGGAAGTTGAAAGCACGACTGTTGTTTTTAGTGGGATTTGTTTGCGATTTCCTCATGAGTGAAAAAGCAATATTGTAAGCTGTGGATTCTATGATTAAAAAATCACATTGAGCAAATTGAACAGTTTTATTAGCTCACAATCAGACTGTTTTTGAAAATGAAAAAGTGTATCTGAGACAGTCTACACCGAAATATTTATCTGTAGCAAAATAGTGTAGAAATAAGAAGTGCTGACACCACACATGCTTAGCAGATGAAAACCTGCACTGTGTTCTGTTACCACATTTAAAACAAAATGTTTGACAGAATCCATTATACCTAATCAACCAAAATGATAAAATAACATAAAAAACGTTTCATTGAGTCATGTCATAAGGTTATGTATTGTACTATGGCATTTATCTAATATATGTCATATTTATAAATATATGGTCACAATTCAAAGAAGCAACATGACTTTTTTAAAAGAACATGTGATATAGGTAATTTACAGAGTTGGTCAAGTATTGCACAGATAAACTCTTACTTCCTGTTTTTCTAATTTCATTAAAAAATCTTTATAAAAATACTTACAGTATACACATGAATATCTACACACAGCACAGACATTACATATAATTTCAATATCAGGATGGATTATTTTCACACATTTTTACTAATATGTCCATTTGGTCTTTTGACTCCGACACAAACTGAGAACTGGTCTGATTGCTCTGTCTCTTGGACACGAAGGACAACTCCTTATTGCCCTCACCTGGGGAGGTGCTGGAGATGTGGCGGAAGAGCTTCTGGATGCCGGTGTCGCGCAAAGAGCTCCTGAAGGAGCGAGCCGCGAACATGTAGAGGATGGGGTTAACGGTGCTGCTGATGAAGACCATGGCTCCGGCGATGAAGGTCATGGTGCTCCTGGCGCTCTCCAGATTCTCTGCTGCTTTAGGCAGGGAGTCTTCAGTGGCCAGGATGATGAGCGAGAGGACGTTTCCTATGTGATGAGGAGTCCAACAAATAGCAAACACAACCACCACACTGGCAATGAGGACTGTGGACTTGCGCTTGGACTTGAAGGTCATCTCAGCAATCCGGCCGCACAGGCAACCATAGCAGACCACGAGGATGAAGAAGGGTAATATGTAGCCCACCAGTGTCTCCAGCATCACACACACTAGCTCCTGGGTCACAGAAGTGTAAAAGCGGTACAGACAGTGCTCCTCGCCGGAATCCGTCCCAACAACCTGAGTTGGGATGACAGGTACGCTGAACAAGAACGCTGCAGTCCACAGAGCCAGCAGAACTTTATTTAAAGCTTTTTTCCTCTTCCAGCCAGCTGAGGCAAAGGGATAGCGCACGGCCACAAAGCGCTCCACGCTCATGAGGGTGATGAGGAAAACACTGCTGTACATACAGGCGTTGATCATGAAAACCATGGCTTTGCAGGAGGCTTCTCCAAACACCCATAAGTGGGCCAGGGAGTAGATCCAAAGAGGCAGCGTGATGAGGACCAGCAGGTCAGCAACAGCCAGGTGCAGGATGAGCACCACCGTGTGGGAACGCTGCTTGACGTGCCTCAGGATAGTCCAGATCACCAGCAGGTTCCCCGGAGCTCCCACCAGGAAGGACAGGCCCAGGATCACACAAGCCACCGCTGTCCCGCCGTCAAACTCCTCAGGGGCCATTTCCTCTGGAGAAGACAGCTCAGTTGAGTCGTTCATCCCGAAAGTGTATGTGCTGACAGTGGCGTCTGCAGAAAAAGAAAAACTAAGTGCTGTCCAAGCAAGTCTTCACTTCCCTTTAAAAAATAGACCGGAAAGGGTTTCCTCACTATTTGAGACACAGAGAGGTGATTCATGTAAGCATCATAAATTCATTTGTCCATTTCTCACGTCTGGTCATGGATTAAAAGTGCTGAGGTAGGAGAATAACAAACAAATTAAAGAATCTACAAAAACAAACTGAAATAATCTTTGAAAATGATGATCCTCTCCGAAAGTAAATGTGGTGGCAACTTCATGTGTAAAATAACTTGAATGGAGGCAATTTATTTGAAGTTACTTTCATGTTCACAATATATTTCTGAATTAGGACAGATGTATACATTTTTATTTGAGCATAGATTTTATTTAACCTAATTGCATTACGAGGGCATATTTCTCCCCAAAGAAGCGAGGAATCTAGTCAAGTTGTTCTAAGTTAAATCAAAATAAGAGAGAATTATTCAAATAAATTAAAAAACAGATGCCTCATTAATTGTAATGAAGAAAACAAATCACACAATACAGGAGTATATCACAGTTGTACAGTGTTCACATTTGTAAACTATACAGCAGTAAATTATCATAAAAAATTAGAAACATCTGGGATTGCGATCATGTGTTGACTCGCATTGACATCCGAGTGAAAATGTAAAAGCAAAGATAGGAGGGTTCAATGAGTGTTAATGACGTGAATCACTGCACATGACCTTTGTGAGGACCATTGTACTTGTGGCGTTCAAAGCCTTAGATTCCTCACTATAGCCTTAGATTTTTATGATAAAGTATAGTCGCTTAATTAACGACAGAAGAGAAAGGTCACATTTCCCCGTCATCATCGTTTTTTTTCTCACTATCAGACATTAGCTCAGTCTGTGTATTTGCTGCCCTCTGTTCAGTCTGCTGTTGTACTACCAAATCCCTGAGTTTGTTAGTGTACATGGCCATTTCCTGAAACAGTCTGACCAGACGGGATTGCTCCAGACTCCCTTGCAAGTTCCTTGCAAAGAGCGCATATAACACAGGATTCACTGAACTGCTGATGAAAACAAGGGCACCGCAGCTAAAGACAACACTCTCTGGCACACATTCATGTTCTAGGCCTGATCCTAGAATGCAAACCAGATCAATAATGTTGATGATGTGGTGAGGCAACCAGCACAGTGTGAAAGCTATCACCACAGCATGAACAAGAACCATGGATTTCTGCTTAGAGTTGAAACTCATTTTCCTGAGCTGCGCAGCTACTAGAAAGTAACAGACACTAAGGATGATAAAAGGAACAACAAAGCCCCACACGGTCTGTAGACATAACAAGATGATTGTTTGCGTCACTGAGGTGATTTCAAAAATAAAACACTGCTCACTTCCATCACTTTCAACCAAAGGCTTGGTAAGTAAAGAAGGCCCTCCCAGAAGCAGAGCAAGGAGCCACAAAAGTACCAGACATCTGTTCATAACACTCTTAGTCCTCCATCGCATCATCATAAATGGATGACAGATTGCTAAATAGCGCTCCACACTCATAAGGGTGATAAAGAAAATGCTGCTGAACATGCATACACTAACAATGTACACCAATGTCTTGCAAAGGCCTTCTCCAAACACCCAGAAGTGGGCCAGGGAGTAGATCCAAAGAGGCAGCGTGATGAGCACCAGCAGGTCAGCAACAGCCAGGTGCAGGATGAGCACCACCGTGTGGGAACGCTGCTTGACGTGCCTCAGGATAGTCCAGATCACCAGCAGGTTCCCCGGAGCTCCCACCAGGAAGGACAGGCCCAGGATCACACAAGCCACCGCTGTCCCGCCGTCAAACTCCTCAGGGGCCATTTCCTCTGGAGAAGACAGCTCAGTTGAGTCGTTCATGCCGAAAGTGTATGTGCTGACAGTGGCGTCTGCAGAAAAAGAAAAACTAAGTGCTGTCCAAGCAAGTCTTCACTTCCCTTTATGGATGAATTGAGCAGAATCAGGTTACTCACAGGACCATCTCAGAATAACAGGAAGTCATATGCATCAACATTAATCAGTGTACTGTAGACAGCTGATCGGTTATTCCAAATAACTGTCTGTTTCTCTTCTGTGACCATTTCTATTACAATACGGCTTTGAATTGGTTACATATGTTTATTTGATTGCCATGGAATTTTTATACTTTATTTCCTGTATCACAAACAAAACATCAAAACTTTCCTAATCTAAAGGAATCTCCTCTTACATTTTTGTAGTTTTCTCCCCCAATAACCTTTGTGATTGCATTTGTAGCATCACTAACACACATTAACTTTGGACTTTGTCAATTCCAATTTGATATCGCATAACTGTCAACCATTTGAATAGTTAATTATTATCTAATAACAAGTAATATGCGTTTGCGGTTTTAGTTCCGAGCCAAAGAGTTCAGATATCCAAAGAAATTTAAAATGCCATATTGTCAAATTGTGAAATAGCTCTAGGGTCATAAAAGAAGTAAATCAATAACTGAAACAGTAAAACGACTATGGATATACTACCTGACTCTCACATATCACATTGCTTGGGAAAAGGATAAGGAGTTTATTTTGCATACACATATACATATAATACCTACTGTGATATATTTAAATACCTCAGTTGACAAATTTGGAATTTAATTAAAAGATAAACCAGTTGTTCTTAAATCGGGAATGTGGGCCACAGTTAAGCATATAAGTTAAACAGGTGATAAAATCAGTGGGAAGAAGAAACAACAGGAAGGTTGATAGATTATCAGGAAGAAACCTCAAAACATGTTATATGTTATGTTTTCGGAGTAAATCGTGTAATCCCAATCCACACCCGTATCTGTTAGTGGCGGTAATGCGCCATAACGTTGTTAACCTACCGTCATAAAGCACCACGAAGAAGAAGGCTCAACTGCCTTCGCAATATAATAAACATGACGATGTTGACAACTACGATCTTCTCAGTGCAGCTGCACTAAAAGTACAGCGCTGACTACAACGAGGAGCGTTGAATATTGTGTAAATCTACATTTGTGACAAACTGTAAGTGACGATACAGTTACTAGCTTAGTGTTTGGAGCTCAACTGCTGCTCGCTCTGTTGTTCATGTTCGCGAACGAATAAGATCGTATGAGGCAACGTTAGCAATCTAAATAGCTAACGTTAGGGGCGTGAACTCGTACTAGTTAACATTACCTCTAAATATATTGGCGTTAGCTAACGTTGATGTTAGCCAGGTCGACTCCTGGCCCACTTGGGTTCACGTTGTAATTATTTATGGCTGTTTTAACCTCTAACACCTCACCAAAGACAGCCCAATTTACTAACTGCGCTAACGTGTTAGCCTTGCTTGAGATTTGAGAGCAGGTTAGCTTGATTCAACCCTCCTCTGTTTGAAGTTGAGTTTCCCCACTGCCCTGTCGTATCAACGTTAACGTAACTCACGTAACGTTACCAATGTTTGTTCCAACTCTGAACACAATCCGATCAAATAGTTTGCTTCAGTCACATATCCACAACTTTCAGCTGTCGTTAACTATTTACAATAAATAGTACTATTTGTTATAAACTAAGCTGAAGTCCGGCTAGCAAAACATCTAGCAAGGAAACCTTGCACCAGTTTAAAAAAAAACAAAAAACATATTAAATTCCTTACAACACATTCACAATATTTACTCACGATCCTAGGCTATATGTTTCCTGTACATAGGCTAACACTTGTGTATGTTTCCTGTACATAGGCTAACACTTCTATATGTTTCCTGTACATAGGCTCACACTTCTATGTTTCCTGTACATAGGCTAACACTTCTATGTGTTTCCTGTACATAGGCTAACACTTCTATGTTCCCTGTACATAGGCTAACACTTGTGTATGTTTCCTGTACACAGGCTAACACTTGTGTATGTTTCCTGTACATAGGCTAACACTTCTATGTGTTTCCTGTACATATGCTCACACTTCTATGTTTCCTGTACATAGGCTAACACTTGTGTATGTTTCCTGTACATAGGCTCACACTTGTGTATGTTCCCTGTACCAAAGGCAAATGTTAGCTAACTCACTTCCGCTCTCACAGGTTGTTTTTTTTGGATTGGGATAAAGGCCATTTTCATAAGTTGAAAAGTGGACTATAATCGCTGCAATGCCGCTGCTTTTTTTGGAGAGGTTTCCTTGGCCCAGCCTGCAGACGTACACCGCACTTAGTGTGGCTTTGCTTGCTGGCAGCATCTTTAGTGCCTACACCACTGTGACTGATCCAGGGTTTGGGGTCTTGGAAACTGATGAAGCCCCAGCTCCAACTGAAGTGGATCTTGAACATCTTAATAATGATGTTATTAACACAGAATTGACAACCACTGTCCTGTGGTATATTGCCACTGACAGTCTCTTTGTATGGGTGAGTGTCATCCAGTGCCATCATTTGCATAGCTTGATAAGATTATGTTCTTATGAAAAATAATTGTCTCTTTTTTCTCTGTTCTACTCTAGGTATTAGTCAACACATTCTGCTGCTTGTTGATGTTAATTGCTAAAATGATTCAGTATGTAGTGTTTGGCCCGCTCAGAGTTAGTGAGAAGCAGGTGAGTCAACCGCTTTCATGCCCAGGGTATTAAGCTGTTCTACTGAAGTGTAGACCTAACAGAAAACAAAGCATCTGATTTGCTCTGTGTTAATTCCTCAGCACCTGAAAGATAAATTCTGGAATTTCATCTTCTACAAGTTTATTTTCATCTTTGGGGTATTGAACGTGCAGACAGTGGAAGAGGTGGTCATGTGGTGTTTGTGGTTCTCTGCCTTGGTCTTTCTCCACCTCATGGTGCAGCTCTGTAAAGACCGATTTGAATACGTAAGTATTACAAGCAACACCCTTTTTTTCTTCAGTATTGCATTCTAGTACCGCTATTATGGCTGCCTTGTGTAATTTATTGAATTATTTACATTCTGAATCTCTAATTGTTCCAAATATACACTCATCACAATTCTTGAAAACAATTCAACTGAAAATAATTACAACAACTTACAAACAACCAGTTACAAACAACCAGTCAGTTTTCAATACAACATAGAAGTCTTATCAAGACATATCAGAAACAAGCCCAACACCTGATGTTTTTAGATAAGCAACAAAAGGATTTTCCATACTTTGGTAGTTTTACAATGAGCTTAAGGACTGTTAAGTGTTTAGTTTCTGCTTTGAAAGCAACCATCCCTAAAGTAGATTTGTCATGGCAAAGGACACAGTTATACTGGGTAGCAACAGAGCTCTTATTTGTTCAGACATTTTAGTTTAGGCAGAGGCCTAGCATTCGACTACTGCTTGTGCGGTCCAACTTTTATAATGTGCTTTTTTAGGTTGTGGGAAGTGTTCCCCAAAAGTCTGAGAGTAACTCTACTCTTCTCAGCCCAGGATCTATTAATAGTTAGTTGAACTAGCATGTAAGGCTGCTCATTGAGCCTTCCCCATATCAGATTGTGCTCTGCATGTTGGGCATATCAAATTTAATCAACCCCCTGAGCTCTTCAAGGCAATGACATTTAAAACAGACATTAGGTTATTATATTGTCTGTGATGTAATGCTGACTGGCATTGTGTACTAGAGGCCAAATTCTTCCTGCCATGCTGTAAAAATGTGCCAGTCTATTTGCTGACTGCAAGTCTTTGTTTCTGTATGTGTGTGTGTGTGTATATATATATATATATATATATATATATATATATATATATATATATATATATATATATATATATATATATATATATATATATTGAATATGTATATATATTGAATATGTATATATATTGAATATGTATATATATATATATATATGTATGTATATATATATATGTATGTATATATATATATGTATATATGTATGCCGTTTGAGTATGGTTCTAAGCCTGAGGATATGTTGTGTATCTTTGTGAGCACACTAACAAAAAACCTTGTTCTTTGGTGGCTGAATTAATTATTTTGATACAGGAATATTTTATAAATGCATACAGATTTTGTATTGTTTCATAAATTATATTCTTAAATGCCAACATATTTTCTAATATGAGATTATGGGCATTGAAACCAAAATATTTGGTCGGAAATCCTTTGAATTTTTAGAGAGGAACAATCCACTAATGTTTCACTTTTTTTTTTCCCCTACAGCTGTCCTTCTCACCCTCTACTCCCATGAACAGTCATGTACGAGTGCTTTGTCTACTGGTCTCATTACTGTTGGATTGCTGTGGACTGGCTGTGGGCTGTGGTGGTCTGCTTGGAGCGTCCCATGGCATGCACACTTTCTCCTTTATGGCAGCAGAGGTAAGAACCTGGAGTCACACCGGTATTCAAAGGGTCTCAATGTGTGGATAAAGGCATGATGATTGTGGGCTTCAAGCTTTTGGTTGGGCCTATGTATTTGAATTTTGTTCTCTATTTAACATGCTTAAAAATGTCTGAGTAAATGTGTTTCATTCGCCATATGGTTCACAATGCTAACTTCTTTCATGGCAGACAATTGGACATTAAAGCAGGAAAAGTAACGGTTGCATTTTCATTTTGGTGTTTCAGTTCCAGGGTCCTAGTATTGTGTATATGGCTCAGAAGCATGGCTTACTGGGGCTCTCCTGATATTTTTAGTTACATACGTGCTTATTCTGCTCAGTCAAAATTACGACTGTGTTACTACTTCTTTGATGTAGAAACTACATACATTTCCGTAATGAGATATTTTAAATCGAGGTTTAGTCTAAATAAAAAAAGATTTTCTCTGCACCATTTATTCAAAAACAAATAAAACGAAACTATTATACATTTATATGACAAAGTCGAGGAAAATGACATTGTGTTAACCGGTTTCCTTTTTTCTCCTCAGTGTCTGCTGGTGACTGTGCGCACTGGGCATGTCATCATGCGGTAGGTTTCTTGCAAAGTCTCCTTATGAATGTGTGCACGTTGCAGGTCTGCGGATGACAGATCTGATTTATAATCTGGGGTTAATGTCAGCAACACCATTTGTTTTTCCTCTGGTTCCATTACACCACTATGATTAGCTTCTTTGTCCCAAAGAGAATGCCTTGTATTACACAAGCAGTATAAACAAATATAATCAGACAAAGTACTCCTATAAGAGTTTATCAGTGTGAGACTATTTCCATTCTTATTTTTTTAACCAATCATATTGACTTAAAGCTATTATATGTTGGAAAATGATATGAAACATGTGAACTTTGATTATGTCATTACACTGGTGTTCTCTCCTGTTTGTTATCCTGATTTGTTGCTTCTGATGGCAATGCTTCCTGTGTAAATGTACCACAATACTTTTACACCATCTTTGTTTCATGGATTTTAATTTCCAATCCTCATCCAAGTAAAGTGCCACATCATCCGCCATACTGTCTAAATGTCACCTATTTTTCATGGCCTGATAGAGTTTTGCATGTCCCCTCAGATATGCCATTCATCTTTGGGATCTGAACCATCCAGGGACCTGGGAGAGTAAAGGAACATATGTCTATTACACAGACTTCATCATGGAGCTGACTATGTTGTTCCTGGACCTCATGCACCATATCCATATGCTGGTAAGACACAGAGGAAATGGTTCAATTACATTCTATTTGTATAGTGTAATAACTTAAATCACAAATTTGCCTCAAGGCATTACAATCTGTACAACACACTCTGTAATTGGACCCTCACATCGGATTAAGTGGTGATATGAAAATGTAGTCTTTTTTTACTCTCCCGATCTTTAATCTTTTTGTCCATTTGTCCCGCATTAGCTTTTTGGAAACATCTGGCTGTCCATGGCAAGCTTGGTTATCTTTATGCAGCTGCGGTATCTCTTCCATGAGGTTCAGCGCCGGGTCCGCCGACACAAGAACTATCTTCGTGTCATCAATAACATGGAGGCCAGGTGAAAATATATTTTGATTGATTGTTTTACCTCATGGTTCTGTGAGTCTTTGTTTGATTAAATTATTGATCATTACTTGTTCATCGTTATTTGTATGAACTCGGAACTTTATGTTTTGTAGATTTGCAGTTGCTACTGCGGAGGAGCTGGCAGCTAATGATGATGATTGTGCTATCTGCTGGGATGCCATGTTGACAGCGCGCAAACTACCCTGTGGCCATCTCTTTCACAAGTAAAGTGTTTTTATTTCCACTTTCATCAACAATGCCTGTGTGGACAATATTATGTTGTCAGTTATTTTATTAGTACCACTGACCCATGGCTCAATACATAGCCTTGAAAAGGTTACACGAGTAGATGGTTGAAGTTAAGCCTGCAGAAATGGCAGGCGATTTAGATAAACCAGCCTTGAATGCAGTATCCTTTATTTGGCCAGTGGCCGATTTTTTTTTTGTGTGGATATTTATTTGGTACCTTTTGAGTTGTGGCAGTTGGAAGGTTTACAGCTATAGCAAGATGTTCTGCACTGATTCTGATGTTACCCTGAGACCTAAAATGATGAATGTAAAGTTTTGTGCAGAGAAAAGCCATAATAATATTTGTGTGTGTGTGTGTGTGTGCGCGCGTTTCCAGCTCATGTTTGCGTTCATGGCTTGAGCAGGACACCTCGTGTCCAACATGTCGGACATCCCTGAACATTAATGCAGATGGAGGCCAGGTGAGAGGCCAGCAGCAGGGTGGCGGCTTGGAAGAAAACATTGGCCCAGCAGGAGCTGCTCCAGATGCTATACCACATATCAACCAACACAATCACTTCTTCCACTTTGACGGTAACTCTGTCAGACACTAATCTGAGGAGGAATCTGGAGTTACCGTAAATCAGATGCTGTGTATAGTAATGAATTATGAAAGCCATACATTCTCTTACAGGATCTCGCATTGCTAGCTGGCTTCCCAGTTTCTCAGTGGAAGTAATGCACACCACCAATATCTTGGGCATTGCTCAGGCCAACAACTCCCAACTCATGGCCATGGTGAGTTCATGTATTTTGAACGGTTTTATTATTTTTAAATCACTAATACTGTGTTTTTTAAGACCTATGTGTGTTAAATCTCCAACAATCTTTCTCTAAACCATTTCTCTTTTGCTGTCTTCGCTTTTGATGTACCTTGTCGTTATCAGGCCCATCAGATCCAGGAGATGTTCCCTCAGGTGCCCTCATACCTGGTGATGCAGGATCTGCAGTTGACCCGCTCTGTAGAGGTCACCACTGACAACATCCTGGAGGGACGCATCCAGGTGCCTTTCCCAACACAGGTCAGTCAACTTTGGGTTAAATGTTAAAAGCAGTGTAATCTTTGGTTTACTTGAAAGGCAGAATACAGCAGTCGGTCACATATTTTGTCTGTGGTCCTTCTTCAGGCCATAGAACGTGCCCCAATGCAGGCAAGCACTGCGCCAGATGGCCAGGAAGGGTCCAGTGGAGCAACCGAGCAGGGCCTCAGTGAGTCAGAGAGCATGGAGGTCAGAGGAGGTCGCTTCTCTAAGTCAGCTGAGGAGAGGCAGAAGATGTTAAAGCAGAGGAAAGAAGAGATGATTCAGCATGCACGCAGGTTTGGACAATGTTGGTTTTCAACCTCACAAAAAGTAGTGCTAAACTGTTTTATATTTAAAAGAAGCTCAATTAGAAATAAAAGAACAAACAAACATTTCCTTGTTTTTGTAAAAACAGACATGTATGAACTGTATACTGTATACAGTTACTGCTTAACTGTATAAATTGTGCTTTGCAAAAATAGATCCTTCCTTGTGAGATGTGTTTGTCTCAGTCTGTGAACAAATACAATAAAAGGCCTTTACTTGGAGACCATAATAACTTAAAGGCCAAGCTGCAGAGGAACTAACAAATACAACATTTGTTCACTAACTTTTCAGCTTGCCTTTTCCCCATTACCTTCCATTTCCTGTTCACATGATTATACTGTGTGTTTTTCATTTTGTCCTTGCAGGAGATATATGAACAATAGCCCGGAGGACCCAGATGAGGACTTGCCTGGATTGGAGGAGGACATTGTTCCCGACTTGAACTTGACTGTGCTAAGGCGTAGAACCATGGCGGCAGCTGCAGAGAGACGCATGCAAACTCAACAAGACCCTGCACCTTGAAGTACAGATTGGCTTCAGCAGAGAGTACCACATCATCTACAACAGGCACAGACAGAGCTATTTCAACTCTGCCCCATTTGGTTTACAGTCAGTGGTCATCACCTATTCAAAACAATAGTTAAAAAGTATTGCAAACATAGCCTTTTGACTGGTTTGGACTGCCAAAAATGGTGGGACCCTTGTGAATGGCTTCTACATCACTGGTTCCAGACTATTTGGAATATTATATAAATTGACAGGTGCAAGTCAAGAAATGTACGATTGCATTGCCCTTTATTCTTGTGCCACACATTGCAACCACCAGCTTTAGTAGGCAGTCAGTTTCTACCATGATTAGGACTGGTTGTCAAAAATGAGCATGCTTTGCATTCAGAAGAGTCTTTCATGAGAGCGGTGTGACGTTGTCCTTAATAGAAAAGCTGTTTGGGTCTTTAGTTTGTTTTTCTTCTATCAGACTTTCTTTTCACTTGTTTAGCAAATGGTGGAAAGCTACCTACTCTGAATCCTCAGAAACTCATCTGATGTATTTGTTATTTTATGAGTTGAACTGTGAATTAAGTGTAGGCAAAATAACATGGTTTTATTTCTTACCTTTGAGTAAGAGAATGTCACTTTAGTATTGTTCAGCCTTTCTGTCAAATATGAATGTTCCTATCAACATAATGCTGCAAACAAAGTGTTTTGACCCACATGGGTTGTTCTCTAATTAGTGTGTAATATCACCCATTAGTTTTGTTATTTAACACGGGGGAGTGGGCATGTAAAGCTTTGTTTTTCTAATAATATTCCCCTGAGATGCACAGGTGACAAAGGGGATGTATTATATTTTGTACAAGTACAATGGGTGTCATCCCCTCAGTCTTTCTAAAATTACCCTCTGATAACAAGCAGTTCTCGCTGAGTAAGAAATTGTTAATTTCCACTGAATATATTGTTTGGTTCTTGGTCATCTGTGTCCATTCTTTAGAATGTTTTATGGTATGTGGAAAGTGTTAAGTCTGAGATGACTGTACTTGCTGGGCTGTCTTAAAGATGTTTTTGCCACTCATTCAAGAGGCAGGAGAAATGAGTAGCAGCAAAACATTCTTAAGACTTGACAACAAAGCCACTGTGGATATTCAATGACTTGTATGATTGAGAAGAGGTAGGCATACATGTTCAGGGTGTTTTATTTGTGCAGACTCACATTGACGTATACTTATTCAAAATCCATAGCCGTGAGGAACATAATCATCTGCTGGTCAAAGATCTATATTTCAATACTGGAGTCTGGAGTCTGTAGCTGGTTAAGACGTATCAGTGGACACAAAGATGGAGACTGTATTATAAGTGTTTGATTTCTTGTTATTACGGTGCAAGAGCAGTTTGAGGTGAGATATGCATGCATCTAGACAAGTGCTTTTGTTTCCCTCTACTTTATCCCAAAGCCCACAAACTTCCATTCAAGGCTAAAGTGTTGTGATCTTTATTTTGTGTTTATTTAATTGCTCAAACGCTGTTTTGTCATTGGTGTGAGCAATATAGAATTACAATTTCAGATTTCAACATTAGTCAAAATGTTAAAAAAAAAAGACAAATTTGAAAAGTTTGTTTTCATTTTTACACTTTCCAATCAGTTATTTAACAGCTTTTAATATCCATGATATATTTTCCTATCTGTGGGTTTCCTTCATAACCATTACTTTATTTAATAAACCTGAAATATGTTTTGCACTGAGCTTTCCTGTATTTTTGTGCCTAAATCAGGAATGGTTCAGTTATGGATAATTTCTGTAAATCTAGTTTTTGTAAAGTATGTTCATACAAAAGAGTCAATAAACAGAGCTTCTACAGCTTTTTAACAAGATATAGTGATGCATTTTTTATTTTTGAAACTAATGCTTTGTCATGCTAAACCACCTTTGTCTTAATTTATAGACTTCTCCTACAGGCCTGCTTATGTGAGAGAGAAAAAAGTCATATGAGGATGTCCTAATATGAGTTTATGAGTGTGTGAGAGGTACTAAGCCATTAATGGATGTATTTAGCTGCTGGCATGTTAAACCCCGCATTCATATGTGAAAACAATGGACAGCATATTGGAGTCATACGTCACTTATTACTTTTCTGACACATCGACGTCATTGGGCCGCGCCCCTTACCTCCAAATATGTTGCCACGTCATCCAGAAGGGCTCGTGCCAGCGTGCGGAAGCAGCGGCGAAACACACCCACGTTGGTCCACTCAAGGATGTAGCCCAACCTCTTGCACAAAGTTGTACAACTGCCTGGTTGTCACTGTTTGTCCACGAGTCTAGGACTTCAGCCGGACTATCTCTTCTGGTGTGTATTTTTGTTTTACTGGTAAATAGTTAAGCTTACTAACGATATAGCTAGCTAGTTAGCTGCTGAGCATGGCGGGTGACGTTAATGTTAAATGTGAAGTTACAGCTCCGACGCAAACGTTAGCTGAGCCGGATCATTGAAGGTGGCCTCATTTATTAATTAGACAGGACACACGATAGTAGTAAGACGATATATCTCTATATTAAGCGGTTATATGTATATGTAGCTATGAATGACGTGTTACAGCTCGCTAGCTAAGTCAATTAACGTTGACTATAGAAATTACAGTAATTAGACACATTATTTGATGCTAACGTTAGCTAGCCAACACACAAGACGGTGTACCAATACATTGCGTTTTAGTGAAATGTAAAACGGGTGAAGTCAATGTTATTTAACAAGACCATTGACACTTGTGCTCTGCTATTTGGTGAAAATGAAACGATTTCACCACTGAAAAGAATTGTGTTTTGCTGCCATGGAAACGAGAATTATGACGTGTATATAATTATGACCCCTCCCTTACCAACTCGGAGTATTGTTAGAGGATGTGTAAGACACGTTTGAAGGATCGTTCAAGTGATTGTTTAACGAGTTGTGCCTTCAAAATTGTATTCGTCAACTGGTTTATCAGTCACTGAATCATAGCAGTAAAGTAATGAAAACTTTATTTTAACAAGTGCAACTATTTGTCAGGTCAAAGTTCTGTGTAACTGAAAACAAACATATTTCCAATCCAGGCTGACGGCACACTCATGTTCACTCTTTGTGCTATTTTAGATGAATTAGAAAACGCCTGTCTGCTTAGTGTGTCATGTCTTCCTAACATTGCATACACACATTTATGAGTGTCTGACTGTGGACTTACCGGTTTATGTGTGTGTGTTTTTTAAACAGATTGTAAAATGCTGCTAAACGAGACTCCACTGTTTGAGCCCTCGCTGCTTCAGGAACTAGACTGGAGTAGCAACACTCTCTCCTTCTTCCCACCCATTTCCCCGTCCAATCCAGGGGAAGGCCTGGTGCTCAGGCCACTTTGTACAGCGGACTTCAACAGGGGTGAGACGGATACTAGAGGCACAACATAGTCCAGTACTTGTACTTTCAAGAGAATGTGAAGCTAAGAAGATGAAAGATGGTGTGAAAAACTTGACCTTTGGTGTCCATATAGATCTTGTTTTTTGTGTTCCAGGATTCTTCAAGGTTTTATCGCAACTTACTCAGACGGGCGATGTCACACCGGAGCAGTTCACGAGTAAGTAATGTTTAGCATAATGCCAATTAACACAATTTTTGTTTTGAATCCCAAAGTGTTCCACATTTTTAAATGTTTTCCTTTTATATAATATCCATTTGAGAAGAAAAATAACCCTCTTCCTAGAAAACTAACTCTCTCAATGAAGAGAGAGAGAAAAAAAATAATTTCGTCTTTTGGTTTCCAGAGAAGTTTGAGCATATGAAGAAGACCGGAGACTACTACGTAGTTGTGGTGGAGGACACAAACCTGGGACAGATTGTTGCCACAGCCACATTGATCACAGAACACAAATTCATCCACTCGTGTGCTAAGGTAAATAACATCCCGGCCAGCTATTTGATTTTTTAAATGTATTTAAAAGGATCCCCATTAGCTAATGTCAGTGGTGCCAATACATTATTCTGTTGTCTGAAACATCATATTTATCGTAAGCATACTGTATTCAACAGCACATTTGAGGTACACTATATTCAGCATATGTGCACCTCGAATGGTGTCACAATAGGAAAGTGGTTGTTAAAATTTGATCAAAATTCCAATATCTATAAGATTACATTGTTTTAAATGAATTAGTCTATAAATTAGCTTCAAGGATTATTACCAGGCAACTGAAACAACACGCTACACATGACTAACACTTGACCATTTATCAGCTGCTTGAATAATGCATTGTTAAACTGTATTTGAATAGGATACATCCAGTCTAATGCCCTGCAGAAGTTACTTATTAATGTAGTGGTTATTAGAATTGTATTAATTATTAACATAGTTCACTACAGTGAACCAAATTACTTTTCTGTATATTTTCTTAAACTCTATGCAAAATAAAATGTACATTGTGAACATGCTTTTTCACAGATCTTTTCAAATGATTGAAATGGTATGACCGAAATGAAGATTCTCTATTTGATTCTGTTTTGTTTGTAGAGAGGCCGGGTGGAGGAGGTAGTAGTTAGTGACGTGTGCAGAGGGAAACAGCTGGGCAAACTGTGAGTACACCTGTGTGAGCACGTTTTGTTTTGGTCTGAAAACTTACATCCTTGTCTTTGTTCCACAAATCAAATGCTAAACAAATTATATGACAGACTTATTTAGGAGTTATTTTGTGATTCTTGCTGATTTTTATTTTCCTGTTTCTCTTTCTGTCCCTTTTTTAAGGTTAGTTTCAGCTCTCACTCTTCTCAGCAAAAAACTGAATTGCTACAAAATCACACTGGAATGTGCACCCAACAATGTGGCGTTCTACCAAAAGTTTGGATACACCTCCTCACAAGAGACTTACATGCAGTGTCGATTTTCCAACTGAGGACAAGCAGCTTTAAACCTTCATTTTGGTCCACACCTTTATTCACCCACTGACATCTAATGGACAAATAGTCTTAGGAAATTGTAAGAACTGCCCAAGGATGAGGTTGTGAGTCATTCCTGAATGTTCTTCAATTTTAACATACTTGATTAAACATAAATGGAGTTTGAAGCTTTTAGCTCGGTCCAAAATCAACCTCCCATTTGGTGACCATGTCTACCTCGCCATTGTGGAGTTCTGAAGAAAGAAATGCTCGCTACTGTTATTGTAATGTCTTATTGTGTTACATTACATCCGAGCAATTGTATTTACCGCTATTATTCCTGATGCAGCTAAATAACAAATTATTAACGGCTTCTCAAGTTCACTACAAATCTGATTATGCTGTACGGAATTAGTTTTGATCATGATTCAAACTTAGTCTCACAGGTCTGTTTCATTGGATCGAGGGCAAGTCACCAAAGAAAATGTTGTTTCTTTAAATGTGATAGTTATTACTTTGGGTTTTACTGGGGTTTCATATTTCTTACGTGTCCTATTTGGTACGCTGTGCTCTACATCTCGGCAGGCTTTTCTTTGACAGCAGGTTGCTGATTCACTATAATGAAGGTTTGAATACTGCGACATGAAGAATTACTGTCCACTGTTATAATGTATAATATTTATAGCGAACAAAAAAGTTTATATTTTGTGAAGCAGAGGTGAACGATTAAGTTCTGTTTTGTAATTGAAAAGTGATCACATCTATGATCAGTGAAACATTGTGTGATAGGGAAATGGATCAAATTGTTTTATGAATTAAGTTTTATAACTATTCTGGAGAACTGGGGTACATATTTAATATAATTTATTTCCAACTGTGTAAGACACATAAAATATTCTACAATAGTTTCTTTGCTTATATTTCTAGTTGTGAAAATCAATTACATTTGTATTACAATGATGATGCATACAACACAACAGAAGCTACATCAAAAGAAGGGCTGCACAGGGGTGTAGTAGCACTGGCACTCCACAACAGGTTGGATCCCTGAAAGCAGCCTGTTCGGTGTGGAGTTTGCATGTTCTCCCAATGGCAGTGTGGATTGCATCCAGGTTCTCTGGCTTCCTCCTACAGTCCAAAGACATGCAGCTTTAGTTGACTGGAGGCACTAACTTGCCAGTAGGTGTGAACGTGAATGGGTGTTTCTATATGTGCCCTGTGATAAACTGGCTTCCTGTCCAGTGAACCCTGCCTTCACCCAATGTCAGCTGGAATTGGCTCCAGCGACCCTAAATAGTATAAGCGGTTCAGCTAATAGAATGGAACACATGCTTTTCAAAGGATGTTGGTAATCCTGAACACATTTTACATTAATTCTAATGTAACTTAATTTACATAGTGTTGTAAATGCAAAATTGTTTTAAAAGAAAATTGATATAGATTTCATGCCCTTGGATAGATGGTGCATTCTGCTCCCAGAGCTCCAAGTGTGCATGTTCGAAGAATGCATGTTGAGTTTTTTCTAATGTGACTGAAACTTACAGCAAGGTCTCCAAAAAGGTTTACTAAAATAATAAAGTATAACTTGAAATGGAACGTGGAGCAGCGCAGCTGTATGTAGATAGAAAGAAAAACAGCAAAAAAATGACTCAGACTTTATTTTATTAAGCATGTTATTTCCCCACATTCCTTACTATCCCACATTAAGCCTGATATTAGTCCATAATCCTATTACTCCCAAAATAAAGGCATTAGCTATTCCTCTTATGTCCTCCACTGGGCGACGTCTTGGCTACTTTCCCTTTTGCCGACTGCCCCATTCTGGTCACCTACACAAATTCAAGTATCGAAAGTGCATTATTGCAATACTGTCCCGCTGCAAATGCAAAATGCTTTAAATACTATAAAACTGCAAAAAATCTCCCATCAGTGCATACAGCTCAAGAAAAAAAAGGAGTTATGAAATTGGCCCAATCCCCTTCATACTCCATGTCTCAGACATGAGTGGTCTCCCTCCCACCCTCTTCCCCTTAGAAAAAGTTCAAATATTTACATTTTTAATCCCATTAAAAATGTGGAAAAAAAAGTGTACTGCGCCACACAGCTAAATATCAGCAAAGCTCATCCGTTCTGTGCTGCTGTGACCTGCATTCCTCCAAAGTCCTCATCTTCCTCCAGGCTGCGCTTACGGCTTCCTGTAACAGAAATGTGGCAATAAAACATAACGGAACGGATTGCAGACATCAACACACCTGGTTAAATAACTGTACACCTCTCCTGGAATAAATACCTTCTCAAACCTTGTGATGGGAAACATTCAGCGAGAACAAAAATAGCTTTAAAAAAAATTTAATTATGAACCGGTTCTTCAGGGCTTCAAGTGTTTGAATGTTATTGTCCATTTATGTTTTGTAAATAGAACAATGCATGAGAAAAGATGAATACGAGTTCAAGTTTAATAATGAATCAGCTCTTGTGGATTTGAAGAAAAACTATCAGCATTAAGAGCCGCTGTGTAACCACCTCGAGAGCACCATCACTAAACGCTGGTTTATAAATGATGTCAGCCATCATTTATAAACCAGAATAAACAATGTGCCAATAGTACAACGAGTGCTACTCTATGCCTAAATGATGCCCGTAAATTACTATGTTAATACATATCTGAAAAAAGTCTGGCTGAGACCATAAGAAATTGAGCAGACAGGTGTGGCGAAGCAGTGCATCCTGTACAAACCTGGCATTCCAGCTTGTAAGGAAAACGACCTGCCCAACTGCATCGGTGACATCATTTTAATAGTCAGTCTGGCTAGGTAGATCGCTTCATATTCCTAGGAAACAAACATTAATTACAGTACACTTAATGTTGTAATAATGAGTATCAGTATGAGTAATGAGTCCAGTAAAACACACAAAGAATGTTTGGTATGATGTGTTTGTCACTGAACATACGTCAGAATGTGGCAGTCTGATCTTTTGCCTCTTTAATGAAAGATTAACCTGACACATGAACATGATGCAGCATTGACGCGAGGAATGATTTATGCAACAACAAAAAAGAGACAATATTGCTGGCTAGCCAGATAAATACAAAATAATTATAAATGTGGCCCACAAAGATTGCAGAAGGCAGAGACATTTCCGCAGTGTCACATCTGGAGCAGATGACTTAGAACAAACAAGAGCACATCCTGTGAGAAGCCCGACACATCCCAACCTTTTTAACAGGCGAGGAGCTGGAAACAGCATTTTGTTGACAAACAAGTTAAAAGTGCATTTATTTATAATAGGGCTGGGCAAAGTTGAAAAAATTTAACTACTTAATCGCGTGATTTTTCTGCGATTAATTGCATTATGCTCTAAACTCAATACTGAAGTAAAAACTAGTGTATTGCACGCTCTTTTTTCAAAGTCATGTTATCAGGACAATATAACAGGCACTCTGTGAGCAACAGCAAGTCAAGTTAAACCAACCTACCTACCTACCTACCACCTACCTACAGTATGAATCTGATTTCTTTCTGAAGAAACATTTGTATTTTATCAGGGAACAACATGTCCCATGGTCATTAGCAAAAATGAAAACTGTTTTACAGGAATGTGACCGGGTCAGTAGTGAGGCTTAGGTTAGCTAGTGTGCTGGTAACTAGGGGTAACGTGGCTCAAGCCCTGCCCCCTTTACGCCACAACTGGTTGCGAAAAAGCGAATTAACCGCATAAAGTTTCGGTCAAGTAAAAATCAGGCAAAAAAGCGTTGCGAATGTTTACAAGTGTTTTGGTGTGAACACAGCATTACTGTCACAGACTGACCAATTCAATACACAGCATCTTCATACCACCACACCCACGAGCATACGAAGTGTGGGGACCGACCCGCAGAGCCGTTCCAAATAACGAGAGAGAGAAAAAAAAAAGAGACACATCAGCAGAAAGCCTCACCGAGCAACGCACAATTACTCAGTGCTTCTCAGTCGGACGCCTCCAACCTCGGCGATGTTGTGTGTCCTGACCAGCTCAACCCTGTCAGGCCACCGGGGATTTTATCAACAAGAACCACACTTAGTTTATAATGCCACAATTATGCAGCGCCTCTCGTTCGGCTGGGCGCACCCCTGGGTCATCAACAATGGATGTTAAACACAACCAATCACATTTAGTTGTAACAAAACAATCTAACAAAATCCCGGCACTGACACACTGCACAGCGCACAGACGAGACATTGCAGCACGGCTGGTGGCAGCAGTACACCTTGGCGCAAAGAGAGGCCGCGAGAAGAGGCACCAGCAGCCCCAGTGCAGCAACAACACTGTGGCTTGTTTATGATAAGGCAAAAATAATTATAATACATGTAGTGAATTATTTTTGAAAAAAACAATTACATTATAAAAAAAAGCTATAACATTCAACAACTTTTTTAAAATGATAAAATAGCTATAACTTTGTGATTCTGTTTACCAGAAAAGGCTTAGAAGGGCCTGACGGCCCACCACCGGCTTTCACGTCAGGCTCAAGTCGTCAACACTGCCTGTCGGTGAGGCTACGGAATCGTGCGCGCACATACATAAATCGCCTTCAAAGTAAAAGCAGTGTCGTATTGCATTTATGGTGTGCATCTTATTTATTTTTCACTTTTGATTGACCTCATGCGGGCTGGACTGGGAAAGCCCTAAGACACCAAGTTCTGAACTACGCCGTCTGGAAGAGATTTAAAGTGCAGAAACCTGTGTGCGGCAGTAATAAGACCCTTCCAATGCAAAAGCAAAAAAAATGCAGTTAACGCATGATCAAATAATTAATGCTGTTAAAAGGATTGCTGCGTTTAACGCATTTTTAGCACATTAATGCAGCCTTAATTTATAGTAATAAGGAGTGCCTCGTAATCGTTCAACTTGTTGGTTGGACCGTTAAGTTGATTAATCAGAATTGGAAGCATTTTGTCTGAAAGTAAAGACTCACCTGTAGCTGATGCACAAAGCCCACATTGGGGTTAATGCAGAACCTCCTCTCCTGGACGTGGCTGAATGCATCCCTAGAAAGCAAATGAAGCAGGAGGTTACAACCACAGCTGCTGAAACTCGGACATATTCCACTGCAAACGGTACAGAACGCTGGAGGCAAATGTGTTTTTAATTCAGAATTATTATTCGTAGAACACTTTAGAATTGTACACTAAATTAGTAGAAATATGTAATTGCATCTTAATTCTTGACTATTTTTAATTTAGGAATTACTAAAAATATTTCTCAAAGTTTTACCTGCCACAGCAAATATGTTCCCTGTGTTTGGCTGGCGCTACTTTCATTCCCTGTGCTGCCTTCAGTATATTTATTTAGTATACCTGCACACTACTAGTCATCTTAGTCAATCTACTTTCTTTATGCTGAAAAAAGGCACAAACAAAACACAAGACGTTTGTGAGCTCGTCCATGGTTGTCACATACTGGTACAAAACGCAGTGGAATGTTCATCTAAATCTATTGAAGTAAATTAGACTTGTATCCTCATGATATAAAATACCATAATTTAATGTGAGAACAAAAACCAAACAAAACACTGACCTGTATTTTATCCCAAACGTTTCCATAAGGTATGCGATCACTAAGGCAGCGCTGAAAAAATAAATAAGTTTTTATTGAGGAAATATCATTGGATATTTAAAAAAGTTGTATGTCATGAAAATTCAGTACATAATGAGATACAATGAATGTAAAAATGACAAATCATATATGACATAACTAAAACAAACCTCACCTTCTTGATATACCTGCATTGCCATGTACCAGGACTTTTCCTATACGAACAAGACGAAAGATTGTCAATAAAAGAATTTTTTTTTCTACTCAACATTTTCGACAAACTGCGCCGATCCTTACCTCCTGTTGCTAAGCAGCCATCAATAAATTCTTTAGTCTGTTAGGAGGACAATGAGCGACAGTAGATCAGGCAAAACAGAAGGGCCATCCCTGTTAGTCAATAAAACACTTGCAACGAAGGAAGCAAAAAGCCCATATTGTAACTCACTGAAGGGAAAAATCTTATTATATTTTCCACTGGATTGTCAGCAATATCTAACACAAGGTATCTGAAAAGATACAACATTAGTTTATTGGTGAGTAACACAAGAATGCAGTTCACATCAAGTAGTGCAATCATGTGATTTCTTACTTACCTAAATGTATGAGCAAAATTAGGTTTGATAAAATTGGCTTCAATGTCTTGGCGGACACACACAACGTGTGTTATGCCCTGTCTCTCGAGGATTGGCAGCTAGACAATGAGAAAGAAGAGATGCAATAAGAGTGGATAACGTATTTCTCTGCATTTGTCTCAAAGTACCGGAGGTTAAAAACATACCTTGCTTTTCATTGCAGCAGAGTAGGGACCTAAAAACAGCCCCGGTAAAATCTCCTGGAAATAGAGATAGAGCGAGATGTCACTAACAACGCAGGCAGCGAGCATTTCCCAAACCTATAAGCCGTTTATTCACTTCGTACAACACAAAGCTTCCTGTCAAACATGATGTCTTACTATTACTATGTGTGAATATTTATGTTACATTCGGCATCCAACGTCCACAACCAAAGTGAACCAAAGTCAACAAGAACATGTTAGGAAGAATAGTGTAAAGATAAATATCACAAAATAGCAAATTAATTGGACTCATGTGTGTACTAATCACATTTGTGTTTAATGCATCCAACTGTGCTCCACTCTTATGCTTTACATTACAAAACTTCATTGTGTTAAATACAGTCTCCAGTAACTTATTTGGTGAATTGTAACTTTGGACAATAGAATTTTGCCTAAAACAATATCCTCCTTCAATTATCAGAGCAGTAGCTTGTCATGAGAAGTTGATCATAAAATATGACCACACCCTGAAATAGATAACTTGTGTTAATACGAACACACTTTCTTGGAAATGACTGACATTGATGTTGGTAGAGATGGTGACATGATGGACAATGTGACCAGCGTGCATGAGAGAAGCACTATAACATGTGGGGGAGATGAAACCCTGGGAAAGGGCCAAGTGCATTCAAACTCCTCTTACATACCTGCATGTCTCGTCTCATTGGGTAAGCCCAGTCCTGTAAAAGGGGTAAGTTACAAGCAAGGTTAAAAAGGTTACAAACGCAGGAAAGTTGCGTCGATGACGTGACAGTTTCTGACAAAGTGGGGAGCGACCACAGTTTACTTTGCGTGCAACGTGACATACGTGGCTAACGTTTGGAGACGATGCTACTCAAGTGTTGCACAGGGCTCGGCAGCGTTAAGCCCAGAAGGCTCTGGTCTTTCCAAAAGAAAGACCCGAGCGAGTTTCACAGATCCACTTTAATGTCTTGCATCCCCCGACCCCCCAAAAAACACCACCATATACTTTCAAACGTCCATTTAAGCTGCTATCCCAGAATGCTGGAGTGGAGGTTAGCTGCCATTAGCCCGACAGACTCAGTCCACAGGCTAACTCACCAGAAGGTCCTCCTTGGTCGCGGGCAGCGACGGGAACTGGAGTTTGTTCTCGTCGTCCATTCCTCTGTCTGTTTGGGCACCGCGGGCCCGTCTGCACGCGAGGTATCGATGCTTCTCGCGGCGGGGTTAGCTGGACAATCGGTGCAATTTGTTTTGAGGCTCCACATGCATGTCCGCCATGCTGTCTCCTGACAGATGTGTCACGTGACCGCTCGACAGACTGCAAACAGACTCGGGAAGGAGGAAGAGAAAGCAACGGCGACGTCCCGCGGTCGACTCACGAATTATTTTCTTCTTCTTCTTCTTCTTCTTCTTCTTCTTCTTCTTCTTCTTCTTCTTCTTCTTCTTCTTCTTCTTCTTCTTCTTCTTCTTCTTCTTCTTCTTCTTCTTCTTCTTCTTCTTCTTCTTCTTCTTCTTCTTCTTCTTCTTCTTCTTCTTCTTCTTCTTCTTCTTCTTCTTCTTCTTCTTCTAGTTATTATTTACACCTATAGTCCCACACAGTGCCTCAGTGTTAATAATTTGGAGTAAGTTTTACTCTATTCAGTGTTCATATTTAACTCTACATGATGATATATTTAACTCTTCATGATGGTAATTTTCTAGAATTTAATTATTTATATAGAATTGACTCCAAATCTAAATAGAACTATATCTAGCTATGAATCTAATTCCATACAGAATTAGATCCTTGCTTCACGCACATCGAGGGTACTTGCTGGACACTGGTTTACGTGACTTGGAACTTGCGTGACCGTCAGACGATGTGTACACGGGTTAGACAATATTTCATATTTGGAGCAGCGCTGTCATTTATGTCAGTGCTGTCATTTATTCATGAATTTTCTGAGTGTATCTCTGACTACTATTTTAGGTGTGAGCCTGTGAGCTTTTCATTTGCAGATGTTCCTACGTAATTTATCATTATCTATATATATCATGTGATATATATATATATATATATATATATATATATATATATATATATATATATATATATATATATATATATCTCACACATGAATAAATCCAAGTTGTTGTTTTTTTCCTGTGTCCATCATATCGGAATAACTGATTTGGATGACTTATAAATAATCCAATATATAAAAAATGATACATCCCAAAATAATGTTGTGTTATTGTGTCCACTCTTACTTATTTTGGGTAGAAATAGAAATGCTTTATTTAAGGAAACTACTCATTGTATTTCTACTCTCTCCTTCACGTTATATCATTTTGTCAACTTAGAATCATTAAATGCGTAAAGCATCCAAGCTTTGATGTTAATCTCTCTCTCTCCTTCCATTAATCTCTTTCATTTTTCTGCTCTCACCCCTGTCAAAAAGCCATCCTTGCTTAATAATCAGATAAGAAACACCCCTGATCTAAAACAGAGCGCATGAATAATTACTGGATTCTAATATGTCATCTGTTTGTTGTTGTGTGACAGTGTTGCATTTTGTGATTTTTGTTTACTGTCTGGCCCGTGGGAGGGGACAGCACATTTTTCACAGATCAGAGGGAGATGCAATCTCACAGCAGAACTGCTTCAGTCGGCAAAGGTTTGAACGTGTGTGTTTTTCTATGCGTGCATGTTTGTGTGTCTGAGTAACATCTTATAGCTTTGCAGCGCTACTGGTCAGCATTTCTTATCAGTGCCTGCCGGGGGCAGATATATCCCCTGCTGCTGCTGCTGTCGACAATCACACACTCCCTGAAAATTAAGCTTTGAAGAATGTCAATTACATGCACTTCAATGTGTAACACTTAATATCTATGCTCATCTATCTTCCTTCAACTGTATTCCCTCCTTCACACATCTTTATCTCGCTACTAAATAAAAATATCCCAAAATGGTAAGACTTGAGAGGTTTTCCCTGTTGTGCTGACATCACAGCTATTTGATATTTGGTTCTTTCAGGTTGAATTAGAAAGCAATGCCAGATTCCTTTGGCAAAAATGTTGTGAGGGGATCAAAGAGTTGCAGAGAGTAAACACACATGTTGTGTGTCTTTTGACACACACAACAAGATCTTTTGAAATGCAGGGATCACTCCTGAAGACCTGCTTCAACCCTGTGGTGGCATCGGTCTTCTGGAGCAGCAGCATCACGACAGCTGACAGGAGGAGACTGAACAAACTGGTAAAGAAGGCCACTGTTTATTAACCACTAATATGCACTTTTTGGATCTTCAGCCACATTATGTCTTCATGATATAAACGACAGTTAAAAGGAAGTGAGGAGTGACATAGAACAAAGTTCCCCAAATGCATTTCAATGTTGTAATTCCAAGTAACTGGTGTGGTGGTGGGAGTGTGGTTGGGTCAGCTGCAGAGGGGGTGTGGCTCAAGAAACAGTGCTGAGAAGAGGCCTATTTGGCCTCAGGTGAGTCAAATTGTGTCTCTCACTGATAAGCAGGTGCAGGAACGAAGGCAAGGTCGAAGCCACAGTTGTGAGACTGGGCGAGTTAGAGCCGGAGTCACAGGCATTTGTCGTTCAATAAACAATTTGAGAACGCATACAGTTGTGTGTTGGTCTTTGTGCGAGGGAAACGGGAGCACATTGTACTGTAATAAGTTTCTGTAGTTTTCAGTTATATTACTGTAAACTGGTCATATTCTTACTGTAGAACTCCTTTACGGCATGTTGCTGTAGATCTGCAATGCATCTTGGTCGAAATTCATTCCCGGGTGAATCTTACTGTAAATAAATGTTGCTGTGAATCACAATACAGTAATTTTGGGAGGGAATACACCATAATCCGTTGTAACATTATTTTCAACACAGCTGTTAGGTTTAGCTATCACAGACAAAAGTAAAAGCAACTTTGTGTACCCTCTGTTGTGTTATATAAAGATGACAGTAGACTATAACGTCATGTGCTGATGGATACTTGCTTATCTCAACACAATTTTGGAACAAGAGCTGGAGCATTTCTGACCAGAGTCCTCTTGAACTTCAGCAACAGCATGGTAAAAAAAGCTCATTATTATTCCTTCATATTTCCTTTTTGCCAGGCATTTTGGAAATGTATAATAGTTACAGACAGCACAGTCTTCTCAAGTAAAGTTACCATTACAGAGCACCACTAAAGATGAACCACAATGTTGTAAAAGAACCAGAACACCACAACAGGTCAGACAGCACAACATGGCGTGTGTTTTCTGAACTAACGCTACATGGCAGGGCAGAGTGCAACAATTGGTATACATTTGGATACATTGTTGCTAGCTTAACGCTCCTGTTGTGTTCGGGTCTAATCTGACCGATTTACAACTTTAATCAATCATATTGTGTTTTACATCGGATTGCCTCAAGACCTTATATCATCCACACGAGGCATTTGGACATATAAAATTGTGATCACATTCCCCAACCGCCCCTCTCTCTCTCACACACACACACACACACACACACACACACACACACACACACACACACACACACACACACACACACACACACACACACACACACACGTTCGCAGCCCCATAAAGTTCTACACATTTCAAACATCAAACCAAAAAAGCAAGCGTTTGTTATGGGCACCATCTTTTTCCTGCTTTATGTGCCCATCTCCCCACGTGAACTCCACCTTACTGGCTAAACAATGCTTATCTTCTCACTTTCCCCCTAAATACACCTGGCACATCAAAGTAATGGTTACTTTCATGTTTCTCCTAATTAATATGGTACTATTGTCTGTTTATTTTGTGTTGCAGAAAACCTCCACCAGGGTAATCCCAGGTCCCAGGTGTCTCTTCAGATCACTCAAAGGCTCAAGGCGTTGTAAGATGCCATACCAGACAAAACACAACATAGGCTGACATCGTCAGTAGTAAAAAAACATATTGTGGTGTTTCTTATGTCAATCTGTAACCAATGTATCTCTGTTCTTCCACTGCAGGCAAGAGGACTCCTGTTCAGGAAGAGACTCCAGTTCATGGAGAAGACGACCGCCCAGGGAGAGGATTCAGTTCAATACAGTAACAATAAAGTCAGTCATAGACATTTTGTTTGAAATTGTACTTTTTTTTCAGTTTCATTTCCCCCTTGACCCGAATATTGTATTGCTTAGTGCTTGAATTGTACTGTTTACTGTGAAATTACTTTAAAACATGTTTGAATTGTGATAGGAACTTAAAGAAAGAGGAATATTTAAAATGTTTAAAAA